>NC_041391.1:540660298-540686069 GCF_002162155.2 Triticum dicoccoides | reverse complement strand
AGAAGGGTGACAACTCGATCTATTCATAATCTGTCAATTGGTTTCTCTCTCAAACATTGTGTCTTAGTGCCTCGCTCGGTAGCCCCCTCGATACGTAGACTTCTCGCGCGTGCACAGCTATAGTGACGATGACGCTGAACCCAGTGTGCCTTGTTTTTACCGGCCTCATGTGATAGTTTTCACCCTGTTTTCTGTTAACTAACAAGGCAACCTTTTCTTTGTTACTACTAGTGAATCTGAAATCATTCGGGGTAGAAATAAAATATATCACTTCAACCCAATTATCGCAGCAACTATTTTAGAAGAAATTAGCTAGTTGCCCGTACGTTGCACGGAACATCAAGATGCATTTGTATGAGTAGTTTATCTTGTGAGAGAAAAGGCTGAACGAGGGAAGGCCTTATTTGCGGACATGGAGAGACGTGTGGGTATATTTTTGCAAAATTGCCATAGTTTCTTTCCTATCCGTTAGATATAAATCCGACGGCCTATATTGTAGGATGGCACGCACACCATCATCACCAACTCTGTTTTCTACTCCCTTCGTCCGAAAATACTTGTCATCAAAATAGATAAAAATAGATGTATCTAAAACTAAAATACGTCTAGATACATTTCCTTTTATCCATTTTGATGACAAGTATTTTGGGACAGAGGGAGTATTTGTCTTTTTAGATATTTCAACAAGTGACTATGACCGGACCTTACCAACATACTCAAAAAAGTAGTCCATAATTTTGATGTGACCCTCTTTTCTTGGTGGTGCAGTGCCATCTGGATACCTCATAAATAAATCAAGGAAAAATCTGACCCCTTCCTGAAAAGACATACATAGCAAAATGAGTGAATCTACACTCTAAATTATGTCTACATACACATCCGTATGTGGTAATCCATTTGAAATCTGAAAAAGACAAATATTTAGGAATGAATGAAATATCTCCAGCATGGTCTAGAACAAAAATGTGCTTGGCTGGTTAGCGTCGGATGCTCGCAATGCGATGACATGAGTTCGAATTCTGTCTTTTAACTTTAGATTTTTATATTATATATTACTCTACTTATTTAATATATACTTCTTTCGCTACTGTACTGACAATGGAACCCACAGAGTACTTAGAACATTAAGGATGGACTTGTTTCTTTTTAACTTTTTGTATGAAGCTGTAGCCACCCTGCAAGTCACGTGTACACTGTACATGCAATTAACTTTTTATAGAGGGACAATCATATAGGCAATTAACTCAAATGGATTGGATGTCACTCTATTATTTCCAGCATAAAGAGCATCTCCAACGGTAGCTGGCTAATTTCCTCCCGCTTCCTTCCGCAGAGGACGACATCAAACGCCAGCGGCATACATTTTTACAACTCTAACCAACCAGATGAAATTCGTGCAAACACGGCCTGATTTCATATAAGCATGAAGGATTTCGTATGAAAAAGCCAGATCTTCGTATAAACATGATGGATTTCATTACACTTACATGAACTAAGAGGTGCCAATCCGGCTCTCTTGTATAATTAATACTCCCTCCATCCGGAAATACTTGTCCTAGAAATGGATATATCTAGACTTATTTTAGTTCTAAATGGCCGCCCGCAGATCCCTTTGTATTCCTAATGTCTGTCAGACACTTGCGGGGTCGACGAAGGTCCTCGGAAGAGACGAAGCAGCAAAGAAACCACCTGAATCCACGGTCGTCGCCTCGGCGGTGGCCTTCATGGGTCCCAAGTGGCGGCGGCCTCCCGTGTTCTACTTCTCCTCGATGATGGTGGCGGACACGGAGAAGCTGGCCACCGACTCGTCACTCTCCACACCCCCAGCTTCTGTCTCTGCCTGCATGGTGCTGCCGCAGGCACGGGAGGTGCGCCCATAGACACAGGAGGCACGGCCACTGCAGAACTGGTGGCGCGGTACAACACGGCAGCGACGGCGCCCGTACCGGCATGCTCGCCACCGTGCCGGCGTGGAGCAACTCGCCACTCCTCATCAAGCTGAACTGGAGCGGCAAGTTGCTGAACCACGCGCCTGCTTGGGGCGGCAACTGGCTCCGTCGGGCCAAGCGAGGTTGGTGAAGCACCGAACGGCCTCGCCTATATCTGGAGGGCTCGGCGGGCCACCCAGCCGGGTAATATGCTGGAGAATGGCTCATCGGAAGCCATTGGAAGGGTGGAGAAAATGGTGAAGGAGGAGATGGGGGAGCGGCGGAGGGGTGCCATTCTTGCCCGCTATCTATCTGGCCTCATGTAAATAGAGGGCGGACAGTAGGAGCTTGGCCGGTGTCTGGCCTCGTTTAAACTGAGGACGGACAAGAGGAGCTCGGCCGGTGTTGCGTTTAATTCCGGCCCGCTCATGAACGGACGTGTGGCCGGAGTAGGATTCTCGGTTTGCATGCGGGTTTAACGGAGGGATTTAATGGAGGCATCGGGCGTGCAGCAGGTGGCACACTACTATTCGATTTGACATCATTAATGAGCCGTCAAATCACAAAGGCCCTCGCCTCTCGTGAAACCGACCGAGCTAGACTGCCCCGCCTTCTAGTCTTTTAAAAAATGTATATACTCCACTTTTGTACAGTAGTACTATAGTATCGATGGATTGCGCCATGGAGCAAAACTTGAAATTAAAAAAAAGGTGGTACGTATAGAGAGCGCTCGTGAACTATGTGTCATGTACATGGCAATAAATAAAGTACTACATGATACTAAGGCTGGTCGTAATGGGAGTATCATAGGTAGTATCATGCATGTCAACTAAGCAATTTTGATGAGGTGTCATTGAATTAAATGAGGAAAGAGGAGCTTGAGTATCATATACTACTTTGTGTCATGCATGGCAATAAATGTAGTCCTATATGATACCATGCATTACGGATGTAGTATCATACACTAGTATCATATGCATACAAGCCCCACATCTCTTCTTGGTTGATTCCTCTATTTATGTCAAAAAATAAGAAACGACATGAGAGTTAATGCATCACGCCTATGTGTTTACTAGTAGTATTTTTGTTTTCGTAAGATGACTTAATACTCACCTACTAGTAGACGGAGGGAGTATTCGATTTGATAGCGGGCAGCACAGTTCCCGATATGGCTTTAATGCAGACGAGGGAGGGAGTATCGGTTCCCGATATGTTGAACGGCCAATGCATCCTCCTTCAATTAATGCATGAGGGAAGTAATGGGAGGAGGTCCGGGAAAATAGGCTGCACAATGTGAATGCAATGCAGTTTGCCCTCATTGCCCTCATATAAAGGCGCCCCTCCATTCCAATGCATCTACCACAACGTACGCACCTAAGAATTTGTCTAAGAACCTACACTAAGCGCAAAAGAGCTCGCTCTAGACCCATGGCGGCGATGCGCGTGAGCGGCCAGCGGCTGCGCCAGATGGTCCACGATGCCGTCCTGTGGCATGGCGCCGAGGATCGTCTCCAGACGGTGTTGGAGACCGGCTGGTGGATGGCCGCCGTCAACGCCAACTACGAATCTCAGTTGGACCAGATGATCGTTGCCACCAGCAACAAGTTTACCGTCCTCAAGAAGCTCGTGGACGACATCGCCGTACTCCTCCAGCCCGCGCGCCCGGGATCCTCATTGCCTGCCACCCTATTCGGCCTCCATGGCCGGAACCTCTTTCAAGCACGGGTGGCCCTACGGCTGCCCGCCGACGCCACGAAGAATGTCTACCTGGAGGTCGCGCTCGCCGCGAGGCGCCTCTCCCTGCAAGAATTCGTTGACCTACACATCCACGCGTACGAGCAAATCGTGTACATAGGTATCTACAAGGCCAGTGAGGACGCTACGACGTTGGCCTTCCTCAACCGGCTGGAAGCCTTGGATGCCTTTGTTGAGAAGCACCTCGACCTCTCCACAAAAGTTGCTGCTCCTTAGCCGCCGGTCGGTGGCCCGGCACACTAAGTTGAGGAGGAGGAGGTCGTACGTTCGTGGATCCATCTTTCTTCTTGCCTTCTGTAACCACCACTACGATCGCATCATCGTGGCCGTAATTCTTATTGTGCTATTGCATTCTTGTTCCAGTCAATACCGACATGTGCGATCCCTTTGATTAATTATATGCTTCACTATAACTAGTACTCCATCCGTCAATTTATAAGTTGTGCTTACCTTTTCGATCAACTTTGTGCAACGCGCGGGCATCTTGCTAGAAACACTAGAATATGTCTATATAATCCGTATGTGATAGTCCATTTGTAATCTCAAAAAAGACAAATATTTAGGTATGGAGGGAGTAATATATTAGGAGTATATCAAAACAATAGTGATTTCTTCCAAGTTTGTGAACAAATACTACTATTCTACTACTTTGGATCCGTCGCAATGCACGGGCACATTGCTAGTAAAAGGAAAAGGCCTACCGCGTTTGTGTCGCACCCCCACACGCCTGGGAATCGGGAGTACAACACGGCCCATCCGACACGACACATAGCTTAGGGAAGGCGTGTTGCCTGCCTAGCATTTTCACTTTCATGTGGGACCGCCGTTGAGCAAACCGACACCCCGCCCGCCGCCGGGTTGGAAAACAGAAACAAGGGGAAGCTCTAGCTGTAGCACGGAAGCCAAGAAATTTTGTGTCTGATGGGGCTCGTTGATAGAGTAGGAGCATTCCGTACTAGTACTACTCCTACTAGTACTACCAAGTTTGTACTCCTAATACTATATTACAAGTACTACCACTATACAACTACTAGTAGATATGTGCACCGCACAACATCGTAGGAACAAAAAACGGGAAGATCTTGTTTTGGGTGATTTATCTTTTTTTCAATCAACGTAGTATGAATAATATGATGTGGGGGCACCCATGAAGCTTATGTGGCTTGGTTGCATAGCTACGGAAGGTTAGAGAAAAATAAATAGATAATGTGTTTAGAGTGCACTCCACTAAATAGATATACTTTGGATCCATTGCAACGGACCAGCACATCTATATCTATACCCCCTATATAGTGTGTGAAAAACTTTGAAAGTTAGTCGTTGGATGAAGCCAATCCGACGGTACAAAGATGGCAAATCCAAGCACTACTGGCCGTTGGATATCATCCACCAGATTTTGCCACATGTATAATCTAGAAGACTCCATGGTTGAACTTAATTCATGACTAACTTTTCCACAACTATGCTTAGGCAAAGTTATTAGTTCTTAAAAATGAGAGCCACAAGTTGGCAAGCCTAAGGGAATCTTGCCACATTTTTTGTGTGTATGTCATGTGGGGCATTAGTGTGGCTTGCCTAATGTGTGGCTTGAACCAAACACTCACCTAAGTTAATAAAACTTGCCTTACCTTACATTCCACCAGATTTTGCCACATATTAGAATCCAGAAAACTCCACATCTACTCCCTTTGTTCCAAATTACTTGTCGCTGAAATGGATGTATCTATAACTAAAATACATCTAGATACATCCATACATGCGACAAGTAATTCGGAATGGAGCGAGTAGAAGCATAATGCACAAACCACCAGAATCTCATGCGTGCAATGCACATGTACCTTACTAGTACTAATTGGTAGTAGTAAGAAACAAATTCCAGTTTTGGCATGAGCTCGTACTACGGGAGCACCACAAGGCCTGTCGCAGGAGTTACATGTCCCTCTCGGGGCCCACGGGACCGAACTTCAGTGGCTTAGTGCCCGGCCTATGAGTCAATGACATGCGGATCATAAATGCGGCTGGCCCACATGTCATTCTCATGGTGGTGGCGTGGTTCGCGACTCACTCGTTTGAGATGAATTGGCCGGAGTACGGATGAAAATGTGTCACAACTGCTGGATGAAATTCGATGGTGCGGGAGTATGGATCGGAGCACAGCAGCGGAGCAGGAAAACCGAGTCCAATCGGGTGTGTCTGTGGTAGAAAGTTGATGGTCGCCGCAGGTCAGCTGGCCCGCATGTCATACACACAAAGGCAGAGGAGCGGTGGGGCCGAGAGGGATGAGGGGCACGAACAATCCTACCATTCTGTCACTGACATGTGGGACCCATAAGCGTGGGTCCCATCTGTCAGCGAAGGAAAGGTAAGGCAAGGCAGTGCTAGCCACGTTAGAGGATCCATGTCCACGTCGGGGGACGTCGTGCTGTGGGTTGGAGCGGCATCGTAGGAATCGCGTGTGGGTGTGGCAGTGGTAGAAACAAGAAACGTGATGGTCGTCGTGGTTTAACTTCCATGGACAAGCTGTCGTGTCTGCTGACACATGTATATCAAAACTAGAGTGTTTATATTCAAGCACGTGAACAAGTATTATTCTACTAGTTTGGATCCATTGCAACGCACGGGCCAGCACATTGGTAGTAGTAGTGTCCATCTCTATCTCTAGAGGCCTTCCCTCGTTCATCCTTTTCTCTCACAAGATAAACTACTCATACAAATGCATCTTGATGTTCCGTGGAACGCACGAGGATGTTTCCTTGGGGGTCTCTCCAGCGCGGCGTGGCCGTAGTTGCAACTTGACGCCCCTTGAGATGCCGACGTTGAGGGGCACTCGGATTTCCTCCGATGAGCAGGTAAGATGAGTTTGGTCACGTAGTAAATGCATTCTAAAGACTACTTCTGTGTCCATTTCCTAATTCTCCCCCTGCCCACTGTTTCACAGGCTAGGCTCGATGCGAGTGGAGATTGGCTTGCATATGTACGGTAGAGTACCAACATCAATTTGCACAACATTTACAATAGTGACACCGTTCCCGTAGAACCTTTGTCCAACATTGGGATCAGCCATGCAACGGCCACCGCATGAATTGGTATGATAGAACCACGGTGAGATTGAATAAAAGATAGCACGAACCTTGCAGATGGAGGTCAAAGGCGGACCATGCTGTATGCGGCCGATTTGTTGCCATACGAGTAGGAAGATGTTGTGCTCCTTTCTAACCGCATCTTCGCGGTGACAAACCAGGGGACTTATTTTTTATGGGACACATCTTATGATATACTCCCTCTCTCCCAATTTATTTGTTTTGAATATTTTCGTTTTATAAGTTTCAAATTCAAATTTAGAGCTCCCCATCACATGTTGAGATTACAATGTCCATTAAATCGGTGTGTGCATGTATAGTAAAGAAACAAATCTCGAGTTTGGCATGAGTTAGTGCTGCGGGAGCACCACAAGACCTGGCGCAGGAGTTACATTTCCCTCTCAGGGCCGTCGGGACTGAGCTTCAGCGCCTTACTACACCTATCTTTGAGTCAATAACATGTGGACCCGATAGGTGACTGGTCCACATGTAATGCTCCCGAAGGCAGAGGGGCAGTGGGACCAAGAGGGGTGAGCCGTAGGTCGAGGGACGTGTGGTTTCATGGGTTCAAGCGGCATTGTGGGAATCGCAGGTGGCTATGGTAGAAACTTGATGCTCGCCGCATTTTAGGTGGCCCACATGTCATGCACACAAAGGCAGAGGGGAAGTGCGGCCGAGAGGGGTGAGGCGCATGTCGGGGGCATGGTGCCATGGGTTGGAGAGGCATCGTGGGAATCGCGAGATGAAACATGATGGTCGCCGTAGTTGAACTTCCATGGACAAGTTGTCATGTCTACGGACACATGCACTGCATACCAATCACTGGAAGGAGTAGTAGAGAAAGCTATATATGCGGATAAATAGTTCCTTATAGTCAAGCGGACCCATGCTACTACTCTGTTCCAAAGACATGCACACCATCGAAATAGTCCATCTATATCAATATACACCGAGAGGGAATAATTTTTTTTACAAGAGAGGAAATAGTTCATCCATCCATAATGCCCTCCTGCTGGTGCAGTGTTTTCTTCTTCTTCTTCTTCTTCTTCTTCTTCTTCTTCTTCTTCTTCTTCTTCTTCTTGTTGTTGTTGTTGTTGTTCTCATTCTCTATGGGAGACGGCTTCGCAACAAGCTCTTTGGACCTTGCAGCTATCTCGAAACTCACACGGGCATCGAGGGCAGCATATTTTATCCGCTCATACGTCAAGGGATAATTGTCCCATACAGACGACCTTAATGCCACCGTCTCGTCACCCTTCTGAAGATTTGTACCAAGCACACAATTTGCTACGTCGAATAGGGATGGTGTATGTTTAGCACAATCTTCTATAGGAATTTTGATTCTGGTTTGTAGGTCAGTGATGCTTTTCAAATCAAGGTTGTACGGCTCCAGCTTCTGTTTTTCCCCTTCGATGGCTGCCCCACAGAAGTATACTTCCTCCCGAGACAAGAAATCGTGAAGCTCAACTGGTATGGAGGGCGAGTGTATGATGTGGTACACCAAAACATCATCTTCGAGGCACAGCTGAAGGACAGCGGCGCCCTGGATCTTCCTAGGGGCACGCTCCGTGTACTCTGCATCGAGACCGATGACACTCATCTCTACCTTTTCGAGGGAGTTGGATACATTGTTGATCCACTGCCGAACAACCGTTGGGTTGACGGTGACGGTGGCAACTATGCGGATCGAGCCTTCGACAAGGACATGTTGGACGCTAAAAACCTGCATCTCGATCTCTTTCGCCATTTGGAACCGCTGGAACAGAGGGCTATGGTTTGGAGAATTAGGATTAGACGGCTAGTCTAAATGAAGTAGTAGATGATTATTTAAAGAGGTTAAAACAATGTGAACGCAGTGGGGTTTGGATGCAAATGAAGACGAAGGGGAGGTGAAGAAGCCGAGGCGAATCGGTTCCCGATGGAGAAGTAAATGGGAGAAGTGGTGTGCAGGCAATTGATTAGACGGCTAGGTAGACTAAACGAAAAGGCTATGTGGGTAGACTGAGGAGTCGTACTTGTTCATGTACGTGCCCATCCTTCCTGATAGGTGGGACCTATGCAAACAGATAAAAAATGTGTCGTAGCTTTTTTTGAGCGCGTGAGTGGGAGACACAACATTCTCTGGTTAAGGAATACTCCCTCCGTTTAGGTGAGTATAAGTCACCTTATGAAAATCAGGTTTTCCCAAAACCTTTAGGCATGGAGCATTAACTTCCTGCTCGATCCCCTCCCAGCCTCGTTAGCCAGCGTTCTCTTCCTCTGCTGCCGTGTTCTACCTTTCCATTTTCCTCTTCTCAAGTGTGGAACGATCTGCATGCCGTCCTTGATGCACCAGATCTGCATGCCGTCCTTGATGCACCAGAACGACCACTGCATGCATCGCGACAGGGTGTTGATTGGGCATGCACGAGAATTTGGTTCTGCTCGCAGTATGGATGATACCTGAACGATGAAGTGAACAGGCATGCTAGCACGAGAGACCTATTTCCGCTATACAATACTGGAGTACTCATGTTCCTACTACTACTACTAGTAGTAGTACAACTGTGGTACACTTGATGGTCAAAATACAATTCATCCGGTCCCCACAGTGAAGTGACAACACCATGCACCTGACACTAGTCCAGGCGAGGCGGCGTGTTCGGGTTACCAAAGTCAGCCTCACCCTGTGCACTGTGCAGTCTGTCACTGCCACTGTACAACACATTGGCGCCTTGCCTCGTCTCCCTCTCTGCTCCCACACCACCACTCCATCTCCATCTCCTTCTCCGTCTCCGTCTCCGTCTCCATGTCACTGTGCCCCCATGTATAGTCGCCTCACTCGCCTCCCCCAGTACCATTATTCCCTCGCTAGCCGCTCCAGCACCGACATCTTTCTTCCCCGTAAATCAAGCCCCCTTCCAAACTCCACCATGGCCGAACGCGAACCGCGCAGCGTCCATATGAGCCGCGATTGGAGCAATCTCCCCAGTGACATCCTCGACCTCTGTTGTTCGTGTATGGATATGTTGACCGCCCTGCGGCTAGCTGCATGCTCGAGGGACATGCACACTGCCATCGTCGAAGCGAGGGCTAAGCTTTTCAAGACACCCTGCATGCTGCTATCTGGTCTTGCGAGATCGACTCACCATGATACGGAGGCATGCATGATGCCCCTCGACTTCAATCCAATCTCCATTAGCCGAAACTTCTTTGCAGGTATGTAGTGTGTCGCCGTACATCATTTCCCTCAACATCAATCCAATCACCATCGCCTGAAACTTCTTGGCAGGTATGTACTAGGTCAGCATGAACTCCCACTGGATGGCTGCCTTCAGAGAAGACGGTAAAAAGTTGGCACTCGTGAACTTCCAGACCTCCCATGAGATTATCCTTCCTCCGTTGGATTATATAGAGTATTACCATCGCGGTCCAAGTCATCTAGATTACTAAGTCAGTTGGACGGATCTTGTTTTGCAGAAGATTGTAATATGCCAAGTACCCACACGACATGCGAATTACGCAGACTTCAAGCTAATTGCCTTGTTCGACCGCGGACTTGCCTATCTTTATGCCGATGCCTTTTTTAGCTGGAGACAACTCGGCTCGCAGTGGATCATCGTCAAAGCTGATACACAGTTCTGTGATGCTATTGAACACAATGGCATCATCTACGCGATCGACAAAGCAGATGGCACCACATATTGCTGGGACGACGCGTGTAAGTTGTTTCTTTCTCATGTTAATGATGACGCCATGACACTGTTTGAACTTTTTGTGATGATTGGCATATCCCTGTTTGAGAAGAATTTGAGTAGAACTATGGAAATATATTAGAGACGCCATAAATTAGCTATATTTGGAATGAACTAATTCATGCGATTGTGACCATGTCATTACAACCAATTTGTACCCTGAATAATCAAACGGTTAGGAATATATGGATATTATCCTTATTTTACAGTAATCTATATACTACTACTAAATATGAGTGTGTATGAATGGCCATGTTAGTTTCCTCATTTTCATGATGTAGAAACATGCACCACACTATTGGTTTCATCTAACCATACATTAGGGAAGTAAATGTGCATATGGAGAACTCTATATTTGGAAGTAGTAAAATCCTGCAATGCTTACCATGTGTACATACCTATATTCGCCCTTCAGCAATCAATGGCTAGAATAATATCCTCACAAAAAATTTGCCCACAGAACACGAGTATATAACAATGCATGTTCTGTTAGTTACCTTGAAAAATTTGTTTGTGAGGACAGAACATGTTCACATAACATGCATGACATGGTAGTTTCCTGTGAAGAAACGATTGCGAGATAACATGAGTAAAACCATGCATGGCACTTCTATATTTTCGAACCCAGTATACATTTCCCTGTATTTTCCTCCCAGTTCCAATAGGGACATATCAATGTTGTTTCTTGCATTATCCTACTCATACTCTGAACAATGCTGATCTTACATTAACAACGCCTGTCCTTTTTGATATGATACAGTGTCCCTACAATTACTGCCCTTTGTAATTACACCACCTTTGCCAAAAACAGGGAAGCACAACTGGTTCCTCGCTTGATCAGACGACGGCAAAAGACTAATGATCATCCGGACACATGAGTCGGAAAAGTTATATTGCAAAAACCCCCACTGTATACAAGCACCGTGTAATACATGAGTATCCGGACAGTGGCTGTTACGTCTATGAGCAGGATACCAGCTTGTTGGGGCCTTTAGGATTTTTTCAGTTGGAGGCGGGTAAACAGCCTTGGTCACACTCTCTGTTTCTCGGACTCAATTATCTGATTAACCAGGAGATCACCGTTGGCAAGGACCTTGATGGCAGAGAGGCTCTGTTTTCTATGGAAAAATGTGTCTACACGGCGAGCCCTAGGAGTTCGGGAGAAAACTCCCCTGATTGTCAATGATACAGCCTGCAGCCAAAAGAAGGTGAGAATGACAAAGGCATCTAGATTAACTTTGATCCTTGGATGTCTCAATTACGACAGGCAGTGATGTGGTTCAAGCCTTCAGTTTGATAGGTAACTAGGCTGTTGCATCGAAAGGGTGGAGTACTGGTATCTCCGGATCACTGGTCACTGAAGCGGGGCTGCAAATTCTGATGGTGTTGGATCATCTCTTCGAATGACTTTGTTGTATTTGCTGCTGGTTCTGGATGGGTAGTTCTTTCTTTTGTTATGCATATTCCTTGTCATTTGGTCATCCTCGTCTATGTCACTCTTTCTATGTAATAGTTGCTTCTGTTTAGAATGTCATTCTCGTCTGGATCACGAGAGTCTGAGCGCTGCGGATGGGTACGTTTTGGTGGTGTAGCAAGACTTCTTATGAACTATCATGTCTTGCTGTTTATGTCAGTAGTAGTCACTAGTCAGTGTTTGAATGTTGTATATATCGTTGTTTCAAACTGTTTATTGTCTCGAACTACTAGTGGGCTAAATGAGGGCATCACCATTATCCAGTGTTCAGAGTATATCTCCTTTTTTCAAGTTATATAATTTGAGCTCACTGCCTTTTCGATGATGTACACTTGCTTGGGCCAGTGAGGTGTCGTTGAATATGGGCCGAGTAGTAACGCAATGCCAAACAGGTCAATTATGACTCTCGGGACGGGCTCTCAAAAGATCCTGGAAAAAAAGGTCGGGCATATTGGCGCCACCGGTGTTTTCGTGCGCTTGCGCGCCGAGAGCATATTGGCGCGTGCTCGAAATTCATGCTACCTTTTCATCCCCTGTCTCCTGCCCCTCCCCCACCTCTGGAATCTCGATTCCTACTCCAGTTCCCCCAAATCCCCCTCATGTACTCCCTGTACTCAAGCGCACTATCATGTCGCCGGTCAATGCGGATCTCCGAGCCAGAGATCCTGAGGTCCGTCCTGCCTTCGGTCACTGCGTGCTGTCGCTCAACAGTGGCATGGCGGCGCTTGATGACCAGTTTGCCGGCAAAGTGCTGATGGTAACCATCAACGGCGACCTGAGTCCCGTCTCGCCGGACAACCTTGTCAAAGCTCTTGGCATTGCGCACGGCATCCAAATAAGTGACTTGCTCATCGAAGTCTGTCCTCCACCGGCTGATTTCTTCATCAGGTTCCGGACAACTTTCGACTGTAGTCGTGTGTTCAAATCTTCCCGGCGTTTGTTCTGCGATGGCGCGTTGGTGAGCTTTGATCGGTGGCACCCAGGATGGGGCTCGGTGCCCTCTGAGGTTGAGTTTTCAACAAAGCTTACCTTCCACGGCATGCCTCAACGTGCTTGGAACAATGAGTCCATGAACGAGCTTATCAACGACCTTGGAGGTGAGCTCGTAAGTATGTTTGTTCCTCCAGACAGCTGGGCTCTGACTGTTATGGCATGGATGAAGAAGCCGTCCACCATACCGAAGGTGATTGGTGTTGAGATACCGGTGCAGGAACCGGGGTTGTACTATTCGTCGCCACCAAGGCCGTCGCGGACCATGTTAGGGATGTACCTATATCGAGTGTTCGTGCATGTCGAAGAAGTGGTCAATCCATCAATCAAAGTCCCGCCGCCACCGCTGGTGCTAGGGTCCGTCGACGACGTCCATTACAGAAGTCAACGTCAGACTTTCCCCGTGTTGCTCGGAACGATGGATGGCACAGGGCCTACTCCATCTCGCGGCAGAGGCCACTGCTTCTTTGGGAGAAGAGGCAGGGCTGGCTGTCTGGATGTGCTCTAATTTGAGGTAACAACTGAATCTTGTCAGATAGTATAATAGTACTAGTTAAATCCGAGCTATGGGTCTGAAGCACTGATATGCCAGTACATTTGATTGTGACCTATTCTAATTTTGTACCTGAACTTTTTTTAGAAAGGGTTGTACATCAACTTAATGTGCTAGCAGAACTTATTGTGTTGTCTGTCTGTTTTCTTTGCACAACATTCAAGATATGTCCCCGTCATTTATAAAGACGATGAACCATTATGTACGACTTCGTTGGTTTCAACATGGCCCTTCTCGTAGCGATCCACTACTTCCGTCCTGATTGTGCCGCCTGCGTGAAATTTTTGTATGAAAGTTCAGTGTGCTATGATGTTCTATATGATTGTGTCAACTATATAAGTTTTTACTGAGCATCAGCAATGCATATGGCTGAAAGATGTATTTACGAGCATCGACCGATGGGTCTCTCTCTCTCTCTTTCACTCACTCACACACACACACACACACGCACACACACATGCACACACACGCGCACACGCACAAGTGGCACCCGTTAAATTATTTATTTGCTCGTGACAGCTTTTAATTAGGTTCCACTGTAATCTAACTTTTTTCTTAAGTTATTAATTGAGCTCAGTGACTTCAAAAAGTTGTACAGAAGCCTTGTTTGGGCCTTTCCGGCGTCGCTGAATGTGGGCTGAGTAACCATGTTAGGTTGTACTGTACTACACATGCCTTTTTTTCAACATCAGCAATGCAACTGGGCAGACAGTTGTACACAATATCCGGGTCAACTTGTTATCCGCCCCGCTGGGCTGCAAAGTTTTATAGGAGGTATGCATTAGGCTTAACAAGAAAATGAAGTTTAAGAAATAATAAATGGGATGTAATTATAATAACTGGGCAATTACTATGCACCAAACACGTAATTAGTTTGAAAAATATATTATTTTTGGAATTCGGAAATTTTAATTTCATTACTTGTTGCGTGCGCAATATTTCGTTAGATTTTAACGTGATACAACTTTATTTTGAAATTAGATTTAACCTGACTATAAATTTTGGATAAAAATATTTTGGATCCCATCAAAATGTGGGAATTTTTTTTTGAATTCTGTTTTGAGCGGTTGTTTGAAATTATTAATCGTTGTCCTAGCTAGAAGTTGGGTTCTACTTTCAACAAACTGTAAATGGGCTGTAGTAAATTCCATTAGAATTGAAAAATGGGTTGTACATTCTTACAAATCGCAAATGGGCTATATGTTCTCTACCAAATCCGAGCTGTGGGCCTACTAAGTTGACGCGTACCAAGGGATTTGTCAACCTAGTCAATATAAACGATTCTAGCTGCAGTGATCGTACGACGTCCATCCAACGGCCGTAGTGCTTCTTCAACCTCTGGTCTTCTTGCTCCAGCCGCCCAAAGCAGCGCCAGTCGTGTCGCGTGCTCCTGCCTCCCGTGGCCGGCTGTGATGCCGCGGAGGCCTCACCGCCCCATACTACTCCCACCGCTGGCCAGGCCATCCCTCTACTCACCCACACCCCCTGTTATTCTGCGGTGACGGCAGCCTCACACCGCAGCCAAATCAGTGAACCCTCGTACTCCTCTCCGCACGGGCTACCGCTGCTGCGTCTTCCCCGGATCCATGTCGTCCCCTTCCTAGGACTCGCCGTTGTCCAGACCACCGTCCTGGTGCTCTCGGCGCGGCGTGGTCAACGTGGTCAACGACCGACTTCCATCGGAAGAGTACTGTATATGGAGAGGCTAACAACTGGGTCCAGGCGGCCGCAAGGAAGTGCCTCCTTATTACGCGCAAAATAATTATTCCTCCACCTGACAGCAGGGACCCACCGGACGGGCCACCTTATTTCACGAAAAAACATTTCCCCCCTAACTGTTGGGACCCACCGGACGGGCCAGCGTATTTCGTGAAAAAAAACGTTCCCCGCGCTGTCAGCTCGGACCCACCGGAAGTGCCTCCTTATTACGCACAAAAAAATGAATACTCCCCCTGCTAGCTGGGACCCACCATGGTGGGAGGCTGACTTGTGGGCCTACTAAGTTGACTGGGACGGGGGCCTTTGTCAACTTTAGTCCATATGAACGATTCTAGCTCCAGTGACCGTACGATGTCCATCCAACGGTCGTAGTGCTTCTTCAACCTCTGGTCTTCTTGCTCCAACCGCCCAAAGCAGCGTCGGTCGTGCCGCATGCTCCTGCCTCCCGTGGCCGGCTATGCTACCGCGGAGGCCTCACCGCCCCTACTATTCCCACTGCTGGCCAGGCCCTGCGGCGACGGCAGCCTCACACCGCAGCCGAACCAGTGAACCCTCGTACACCTCTCCGCGCGGGCTTCCAATGTCGCGTCTTCCCCGGCTCCCCGCCGTCCCCTTCCTAGGCCTCGCCGTCGTCCACCGCCCTTGTGCTCTCGGCGCGGCGTGGTCAACGTGGTCAACATGGTCAAGGAACGACTTCCATCGGACGTGGACTGTACGTGGAGAGGCTGACAGTTGGGTCCACGGCCACAGCAAGGAAGTGCCTCCTTATTACGCGGAAAATAATGATTCCTCCACCTGACAGCTGGGACCCACCGGACGGGCAATGTATTTCGTGAAAAAAATGTTTCCCCCTGACTGCTGGGACCCACCAGCTACATCTTCGCACGAAAGGAAGGGTGTCCGGGCAAAAAAACAAAACGGTTCGCCCCCCTGACCGCTGGGACCCACCAGCGACACCTTTGCACGCAAGGAAGTGCGTCCGGGCAAAAAAAACGATTCGCCCCCCTGACTGCTGGGACCCACCAGCTACATCTTCGCACGCAAGGAAGTGCGTCCGGGCAAAAAAACGATTCGCCCCCCTGACTGCTGGGACCCACCAGCAACATCTTCGCAGCCAAGGAAGTGCCTGACAGTCGGGACCCACCTGGTCGAAGCGTACGTAGCGTTGTCATTCTGGTCGCGAACGTGTACGTACATACTGGTCGATGTAGAGGCGTGCATGTGTCGTAGTAGAGGCGCGCACGTAGCATGTACACGTACGTACAGCGGCGAGGGTGCAAGAAAGAAAATATGGCCACGTACGTACATACGGGCAGGGTCTCGAACGCCTACTCGCGCATATGTACATGGCTGGGTCGGAACGAAGAAGCAGCGTCATCATCGTGTTCATGGGGAGCCAACCGGCTGGGTCGGAACGGCATGCGTGGTCGTGTTCATCGGGAGGGCTTGGACGGAACAGGCAATGGAAACAAGGCCTGGCATACCGTAGAATGGACGAAACGGACCTCCTACATTCGGAACAGGTCCTGTTGATCGGGAGGGGTGTGGCGTACTGCAAAACAGAGGAAACGGACCTCCTACGGTCGAAACGGGGATCCTGTTGATCGGGAGGGATGTGGCGTACTGCAAAACAGAGGAAACGGACCTCCTACGGTCGAAACGGGGGTCATGTTGATCGGGAGGGGTGTGGCGTACCACAAAATGGAGGAAACAGACCTCCTACGATCGAAACAGGGGTCCTGTTCGTCGGGAGGGGTGTGGCGTACCGCAAAACGGGACTCCACGGGATACTGTTCATCTCCACCGTCGACCTCCTCTAGCCTCCACGGGCTACCGTCGACTTCCTCCAGCCTCCACGGGCTCCTATCCATCCAGCCTCCACCGCGCGCTACTCCATCGGCTACTGTTCAACCACCCCTCCACCGTTTACTGTTCATCCAGCCCTCCACCGTCTACTGTTCATCCAGCCCTCCACACCACGGGGTCCTGTTCAACCTCCCCTCCACGGCCACCCCTCCACCGTCTACTGTTCATCCAGCCCTCCACACCACGGGGTCCTGTTCATCCAGAGGCAACACCACCGCTCACTGTTCATCCAACCCCCCGGGAACACTCATTGTTCATCCAATCGATCGCCTTCAGTTAGCAGCAGTAGCGAAGGAATCGCTCCATCGGGTTCAGCTAACAGCCATCAACCGATCGCTCGGGTTTAGTAACGCGTAGCGTGCAGTGCAATCGCTCGGGTTCAGTTAGAGCCCAACGCCTCGCTCAGGTTCAGTTAGAGCCAACGCCTCACACACATGCGCGTACGTCTATGAGAGAAACACGCATCGCTCGGCCCCCGACCTCCCATCATAACCGGCAACTCCCCGAAATTTTCCTCCCCCTCGCTTCTACCACGGTTTTTTCCGTCATGGACGGCCCAAAGAATGTCATGCAACTGCGTCTCCGGCCCGCCTAGGACGAAAAGCCCATTTTCTGTCATGATTTTTTGTCATAGAAGTAGGAGCCCACCACACCTATGATGATACCGGGTTTTGTCACAATTATCGTCATAGAAGTGTCATATGTATGACAGAAAAAAATTTGTTTGGCCCAAAATGTCACAGATGTGTCTTTTTTTGTAGTGATTCAAACCTCGCAATATCTCAAATAAATGGAGATTTTGATGCCAAAGATCCGAAGATGGTGGCTTACTGTAACGTCGTTCTCAAAATGTCGGCTCAGTTCGAGGGCCTCGAATTTCATCATGTGGCTCGAGAAAGTAATCAAACGGCAGATGTCCTTGCTCGCATCAGCGCCAAGCACGACCCCGTCCCACCTAACATCTTTTTGCAAAGGCTCTTCAAGCCATCCGTGGTATGTCAAGGGGAGAGCGACAACCAATCTGGATCCGACTATAATCCCAAATTCCAAACACACCGATATCATCAGGGGCTTAGCCACCGAAATAACATTGTCGACCCATCTCATCATGGCAGTCATTGCCCCATGGACCAAACCCTTCTTGGCCTACCTTAATAGGCGAGAACTCCCTGAGGATCAGAATGAGGCGCGCTGCATTGTCCGGCGCTCTAAAGCCTACAAGGTTCATGACAGAGAACTCTACAAGAAAAGCGCTACCAGAGTACTTCAAAGATGTATCTCCGAGGAAGAAGGGCGACAGCTCTTGGCCGAAATTCATGTCGGTCTCGGTGGTCACCATGCCACGGCTCGGGCCCTTGTAAGCAAGGTCTTCTGTACATGTTTCTATTGGCCGACGGCCCGAGCAGATGCACAGGACCTTGTCCAACATTGCTTCGGATGCCAGCTTTTCGCCAACCAAAGCCATCTGCCACCACCGCTCTACAAACAATCCCCATCACTTGGCCTTTCGTGGTCTGGGGGCTTGATATGGTCGGACCCCTTAAAGGAGGAAGCCATAAGAAAAAATATCTGTTGGTTATGGTGGATAAATTCACTAAGTGGATAGAGGCCAAACCAGTTAAAACAGCCGAAGCCGGACCAGTGATAGACTTCATATCCGGCGTTGTGCACCGTTATGGTGTTCCACATAGCATCATCACCGATAACAGCTCCAATTTCATAGCCAATGAGGTAAAAACCTGGTGTTCTAATCTGGGCATTAAGCTCGATTACGCCTCCGTCTATCACCCACAAACAAACAGTCAAGTCGAACGAGCCAATGGTCTTATTATGAGCGGCATTAAGCCCAGACAAGTGAGGTCTTTGAAAGAATCAGACAAGCACTGGGTCGAGGAGCTCGACTCCATACTCTGGGGGCTGCGGACCACGTTGATGTCTACTACACAACCTTCTTCTTGTAGATGTTGTTGGGCCTGCAAGTGCATAGGTTTGTAGGACAGTAGCAAATTTCCCTCAAGTGGATGACCTAAGGTTTATCAATTCGTGGGAGGCGTAGGATGAAGATGGTCTCTCTCAAACAACCCTGCAACCAAATAACAAAGAGTCTCTTGTGTCCCCAACACACCCAATACAATGGCAAATTGTATAGGTGCACTAGTTCGGCGAAGAGATGGTGATACAAGTTCAATATGGATGGTAGATGAAGGTTTTTGTAATCTGAAAAATATAAAAATAGCAAGGTAACTAATGATAAAAGTGAGCATAAACGGTATTGCAATGGTAGGAAACAAGGCATAGGGTTCATACTTTCACTAGTGCAAGTTCTCTCAACAATAATAACATACTTGGATCATATAACTATCCCTCAACATGCAACAAAGAGTCACTCCAAAGCCACTAATAGCGGAGAACAAACGAAGAGATTATGGTAGGGTATGAAACCACCTCAAAGTTATCCTTTCTGTTCTATCTATTCAAGAGTCCGTAGTAAAATAACATGAAGCTATTCTTTCCATTCAATCTATCATAGAGTTCATACTAGAATAACACCTTAAGACACAAATCAACCAAAACCCTAATATCACCTAGATACTCCATTGTCACCTCAAGTATCCGTGGGCATGATTATACGATATGCATCACACAATCTCAGATTCATCTATTCAACCAACACAAAGTACTTCAAAGAGTGCCCCAAAGTTTCTACCGGAGAGTCAAGACGAAAACGTGTGCCAACCCATATGCATAGGTTCATGGGCGTAACCCGCAAGTTGATCACCAAAACATACATCAAGTGGATCACGTGATATCCCATTGTCACCACAGATAAGCATGGCAAGACATACATAAAGTGTTCTCAAATCCTTAAAGACTCAATCCGATAAGATAACTTCAAGAGGCAAACTCAATTCATCACAAGAGAGTAGAGGGGGAGAAACATCATAAGATCCAACTATAATAGCAAACCTCGCGATACATCAAGATCGTGCCATAGAGAGAACACGAGAGAGAGAGAGATAGATCAAACACATAGCTACTGGTACATACCCTCAGCCCCGAGGGTGAACTACTCCCTCCTCGTCATGGAGATCACCGGGATGATGAAGATGGCCACCGGTGATGGATTCCCCCTCCGGCAGGGTGCCGGAACGGGCTCCTGAGAGGCTACAGAGGCTTGCGGCGGTGGAACTCCTGATCTATCTTCATATTTGATGTTTTTAGGGTATATGGGAATATATAGGCGAAAGAAGTCGGTCGGGGGAGCCTCGAGGGGCCCAAGAGACAGGAAGGCGCGCCCAGGGGTGGGCGCGCCCTCCTATCTCCTGGCTTCCTCGAACCTTCCCTGGCTTGAACTCCAAATCTCCCGGATCATATCCTTTCCAAAAATCACGCTCCCAGAGGTTTCATTCCGTTTGGATTCCGTTTGATATTCCTTTTCTTTGAAATACTGAAACAGGCAATAAAAAAACAATATGGGTTGGGCCTCCGGTTAATAGGTTAGTCCCGAAAGTAATATAAAAGTGTATAATAAAGCCCGTAATCATTCAAAACAGATAATAAAATAGCATGAATGCTTCATAAATTATAAATACATTGGAGACGTATCAGCATCCCCAAGCTTAATTCCTGCTCCTCCTCGAGTAGGTAAATGATAAAAGAAAGAATTTATGAAGTGTGAATGCTAGAAGGTGCACAAGTTTGATCAAAGATAATTTCAATCAGCTTTTTTAGCATGATTATATGTCATAACAGTAGTTCATCTCATATAACTTCTCAAGATCAAGTAACAAGCTATTCGCACGTTAAAGCATAGACCATAAACTTTCTTCAAAACTAGCAAACTTCATTTTCAGTCATCAAACAATTGTAATTCATGTTATTTTCAGGAAGGGTCTATGTCAGAGCTTTGAGTTAGCAAACTCCACATACTCAACTATCATATAGTCTTCTACAATTGCTAACACTCACGCAATACTTATGGTTATGGAGTTTTAATCGGACACTGAGAAAGATAGGGGCTTATAGTGTTGCCTCCCTACGTATTCACCTTTGGGTGATGTCAACAATAATAGTTCATGCTAACTTACATCCAATTGGATATATATATCAGGATCTTTCCAACACGAGGTGCTTGCCAAAGGATAAAATGAAAAAGGGGAAGGTGAAGATCACCTTGACTCTTGCATAAAGTAAAAGACATAAAGTAAAAGATAGGCCCTTCGCAGAGGGAAGCAGGGATTTGCAGAGCTGCCAGAGCTCAATTTTGAAATAGAGATAAATAATTTTGAGAGGAATGATCTCATTGTCAACATAACAACCAAGAGTTCCCAATATCTTCCATACTACATACATTATAGGCGGTTCCCGAACAGAATGGTAAAGCTTTTACTCCCCCTCCACCAACAATCATCAATCCATGGCTTGATCGAAACAACGGGTGCCTCCAACTAACATCAAACCTGGGGGAGTTTTGTTTTAATTATTGTTGATTTGATTTTGATCTTTTTGATCATGGGACTGGGCATCCCGGTTACCAGCCATTTTTCTCGTGAATGATGAGCGGAGTCCACTCATCTTGAGAATAACCCACCTAGCATGGAAGATACTGACAGCCCCTAGTCGCTACATGAGCGATTCGGGCATCCAAAACAGATTATTGTTTGAAGGTTTAGAGTTTGGCACATGCAAATTTACTTGGAACGACATGTAAATACCACATATAGGTAGGAATGGTGGACACTCATGGCAAAAACTGGGTTTAAGGATATTTGGAAGCACAAGTAGTATCTCTACTTGGTGCAAGGAATTTTGGCTAGCATGAGGGGGAAAGGCAAGCTCAACATGTTTGAATGATCCATGACAATATACTTTAACTGAGATGTGAGAAAACATAACCCATTACGTTGTCTTCCTTGTCCAACATCAACTCTTTAGCATGTCATACATAATGAGTGCTCACAATTATAAAAGATGTCTAGGATAGTATATTTATATGTGAAATCTCTCTTCCTTCAATATTCTTTCATGAATTGTTCAAATGACCAATACAATGTTTGCTAACCTTCAATAAATTTACAACCTCTACTTCTTAGATGTGAAGTCATTACTCCCCATGGGATAAGCAAATGAGACATATATAATTTCAGATTTGTGACATTCAACTCATTCAACCATTTATTCATAGGATATAAGTGAAGCACACGGGTAAATGACAAACTACTCCAAAAAGATATAAGTGAAGATCAATGAGTAGCTAAATAATTATGTAACTATGTGAAGACTCTCTCTCATTAAAGAATTTCAGATCTTGGTATTGTATTCAAACAGTAAGCAAAACAAAAAAAATTACATTGCAAGGATAGCACAACTCATGTGAAGAAGCAAAAACTTAGGCTTAACCGATACTAACCGATAGTTGTTGAAGAAGAAAGGTGGGATGCCTAACGGGGCATCCCCAAGCTTAGATGCTTGAGAGTTCTTGAAATATTATCTTGGGGTGCCTTGGGCATCCCCAAGCTTGAGCTTTTATGTCTCCTTAATTCCTCTCATATCATGGTTTCTCTTCTTTTTATCAAAAGCTTCATCCACAACAAACTCAACAAGAACTCGTGAGATAGGTTAGTATAAACCAATGCAAAACCTTATCATTTTCTATTGTAAAAAATCACTAAAATTATTATTCAACATTGCATACTAAATGCCTCTGCATATTTAATACTCCTATCCTCAAATAGAATCATTAAACAAGCAAACATATGCAAACAATGCAACCATAACAGCAATCTGCCAAAACAGTATAGTCTGTAAAGAATGCAAGATTCATCATACTTCCCTAACTCCAAAAATTATGAGAAAAATACTACTATGTAGAATATTTATCAGATCTCAATATGCAAATAGTTTCAACATTATACCATTCTCTGACTTTTCTAGGGAATGTTTGCAACAGCGGTAAACTTTCTGTTTTTAAACAGCAACATGTATACTAGCAAAATAAGCATGGTAAAGGCTATCCTTGACATTTTTATTGAAAATGAAGATGCGAAATATTATTATAAATAAAAGCAAGGTAATACTAACAAAAGAAAATGACGCTCCAAGCAAAACACATATCATGTGGTGAATAAAAATATAGCTCCAAGTAAAGTAACCGATGAACGAAGACGAAAGAGAGGATGCCTTCCGGGGCATCCCCGAGCTTAGGCTCTTGCTTGTCCTTGAATACTACCTTGGGGTGACTTGGTCATCCCCAAGATTAGGTTCCTGCCACTCCTTATTCCATAGTCCATCGAATCTTTACCCAAAACTTGAAAACTTCACAACACAAAACTCAACAGAAAACTCGTAAGCTCCGTTAGTATAAGAAAATAAGACAACCACTTAGGTACTATAATGAACTCATTATAAATTCATATTGATGTAATATCTACTGTACTACAACTTCTCTATGGTTCATACACTCCGATACTACTCATAGATTCATCAAAATAAGCAAACAACACATAGAAAACAAAATCTGTCAAAAACAGAACAGTTGTAGTAATCTATATCAAACGTATACTTATGGAACTCCAAAAGTTCTACCAAATTAGGAAGTCCTAAGAAATTTGTGTACCAATCCATAGCAAAAAGGATCTGATCGGAAGCACGTTTCTGTGAATTAACAAAACTAATTTACTGGGTGCAAAAGTTTCTGATTCTCAGCAGGATCAACACAACTATCATCGTAAGCTATCCTAAAGGTCTTACTTGGCACTTTATTGAAACAAAAGCTATAAAACATGATTATTACAGTAGCATAATCATGTGGACACACAAAAACAGTAAGTATAGATATTGGGTTGTCTCCCAACAAGTGCTTTTCTTTAATGCCTTTCTAGCTAGGCATGATGATGACAATGATGCTCACCTAAAAGATAAGAATTGAAACATAATGGGAGCATCATGAAGCATATGACTAGCACATTTAAGTCTAACCCACTTCCTACGCATAGGGATTTTGTGAGCAAACAACTTATGGGAACAATAATCAACTAGCATAGGAAGGTAAAACAAGCATAGCTTCAAGATTTTCAACACATAAAGAGGAAATTTGACATTATTGCAATTCCTAAAAGCATATATTCCTCCCTCATAATAATTTCAGTAGCATCATGAATGAATTCAACAATATAACCAGAACCTAAAGCATTCTTTTCATATCTACAAGCATAGAAAATTTACTACTCTCCACATAAGCAAATTTCTTCTCATGAATAGTAGTGGGAGCAAACTCAACAAAGTAATTATCATGTGAGGCATAATCCAATTGAAAACCAAAATCATGATGACAAGTTTCATGGTTATCATTATTCTTACTAGCATACAAGTCATAACAATAATCATCATAAATAGCAACTTTGTTCTCATAATCAACTGGAACCTCTTCCAAAATAGTGGATTCATCACTAAATAAAGTCATGACCTCTCCAAATCCACTTTCATAATTATCACAATAATATTCAACATCCTCCAAAATAGTGGGATCATTACTTCCTAAAGTTGACACTCTTCCAAACCCACTTTCATCAATATAATCATCATAAATAGGAGGCATGCTTTCATCATAATAAATATTCTCATCAAAACTTGGGGGACTAAACATATCGTGTTCATCAAACATAGCATCCCCAAGCTTGTGGCTTTGCATATCACACTACTACAAAAAGGACTACTAGTGGCGCACCTGTTTTCGCTACTAATGGCGCACTACAGGTGCGCCACTAGCACCACGCCATTAGATTTTTTTCTAATGGTGCACCATTAGTATCTGGTATACTAATGGCACACCGTTGGTGTGCCATTAGTATCTGGTATACTAATGGCGCACCACATAGAAGTGCGCCATTAGTAACAATTTTTTTTCAAAAAAAAATTCAAAAACATTTTTAAAAAAAAATCAATTTTTTTTCATTTTTTTCTTAATCTCGGGTCACTATGGCTTAATCACGGGTCAATATGCTTAATCTTAGGTCAAATTGCACTCCGTGGTCAAACTTCCCAAAAGGTCACCCATCCTCACACTACTCCAGCCTAAGCACGCTTAACTTCAGAGTTCTATCCAACCCCAGCAACAACTCCTTTCACAGGCACTTGTTGATATATCTAGCATATCAATCCTATTATACCTTGTTGATGTCTAGGACTTTCTTCATGTTCATGACTATGATGAAATTTGAAAAATATTTCAAACTTCCCGGTCATATTACGTATCATTTTTTGAAAAAAATTCAAAAAAATTCAAAACCATTTTTTCCTATTACTAGTGGCGCACCACATCCACGGTGCGCCACTAGTAAGTTTGAAATTTTTTGCCTCTAGATGTTGCAAGCCCCGTACTTTTTTCTGTTAGGTTTTTGGGGATTTTGAAAATGTTTAATGTGGTTCCCCGGTTAAATTCGGATGTAACTTTTCTAGTAGATAATTTTTCATATAAAAAACTTTTTAATCCAAGTTCGTATGCAAAAGTTATGCCCAT
Source organism: Triticum dicoccoides (assembly GCF_002162155.2). Taxonomy (NCBI): domain Eukaryota; kingdom Viridiplantae; phylum Streptophyta; class Magnoliopsida; order Poales; family Poaceae; genus Triticum; species Triticum dicoccoides. The sequence continues at coordinate 540,660,452 of NC_041391.1, read as the reverse complement.
TTTACAAATTTCCAGAGATATTTTGCAAATAAAGTCGAAATTCATATTTGTAAATTTTCCCAAAAACTAGACCACATATCACATGGGAAACTTATTTTCTTTTATTTTTTTGACATTTCCATCATTTTCTTTTATTTTTTTTAAACTGAAAAGG
>NC_041391.1:540602227-540660009 GCF_002162155.2 Triticum dicoccoides | reverse complement strand
GTTGGGCCAAGTTAGTAATGGTGCACCGTGGGGTGGTGCGCCATTACTAGTTAAACTAGTAATGGCGCACCACACCCACAGTGCGCCATTACTAGTTTTGGAAAAAATTGAAATCTTTTTGATTTTTTTTGAAAAAACTAGTAATGGCGCACTGTCCACAGGTGCGCCATTACTAACAATTTTTTTTTTCAAAACTACTAATGGGGCACAGTGGGTGTGGTGCGCCATTACTATGTCAACTAGTAATGGCGCACTGTCCCACGGTGCTCCATTAGTAACAATTTTTATTATTATTATTTTTTTTCAAAACTTCTAATGGCGCACCACACACCAGGTGCGCCTGTATGTGGTGCGCCATTGCTATATACTAATGGTGCACCACACATGTGGTGCGCCATTAGTGTCCATTTCATCTATAGCCGTTTTCCTAGTAGTGTCATTAGCATCATGGGTATTCAAAGAATTCATACTAACAACATTGCAATCATGCTCATCATTCACATATTTCATGCCAAGCATTCTATGTAATTCTTCTTCTAGCACTTGAGCACAATTTTCATTTTCATCATACTCACGAAAGATATTAAAAAGATGAAGCATATGAAACAAACTCAATTCCATTTTTTTGTAATTTTCTTTTATAAACTAAACTAGTGATAAAACAATAAACAAAAATATTCGATTGCAAGATCTAAAGATATACCTTCAAGCACTCACCTCCCTGGCAACAGCGCCAGAAAAGAGCTTAGTTGACAGGGTGTGAGTGTTGCTTACCTAGCCTCCCCATCAACGGCGCCAGAAAAGAGCTTGATGTCTACCACACAACCTTCTTATTGTAGACGTTGTTGGGCCTGTAAGTGCACAGGTTTGTAGACAGTAGCAAACTTCCCTCCAGTGGATGACCTAAGGTTTATCAATCCATGGGAGGCGTAGGATGAAGATGGTCCCTCTCAAACAACCCTGCAACCAAATAACAAAGAGTCTCTTGTGTCCCCAACACACCCAATACAATGGCAAATTGTATAGGTGCACTAGTTCGGCGAAGAGATGGTGATACAAGCGCAATATGGATGGTAGATAAAGGTTTTTGTAATCTGAAAATATAAAAACAAAAAGGTAACTAATGATAAAAGTTAGCGTAAGCGGTATTGCAATTGTAGGAAACAAGGCATAGGGTTCATACTTTCACTAGTGCAAGTTCTCTCAACAATAATAACATACTTGGATCATACAACTATCCCTCAACATGCAACAAAGAGTCCTCCAAAGCCACTAATAGCGGAGAACAAACGAAGAGATTATGGTAGGGTACGAAACCACCTCAAAGTTATCCTTTCTATTCTATCTATTCAAGAGTCCGTAGTAAAATAACATGAAGCTATTCTTTCCGTTCAATCTATCATAGAGTTCATACTAGAATAACACCTTAAGACACAAATCAACCAAAACCCTAATGTCACCTAGATACTCCATTGTCACCTCAAGTATCCGTGGGCATGATTATACGATATGCATCACACAATCTCAGATTCATCTATTCAACCAACACAAAGTACTTCAAAGAGTGCCCCAAAGTTTCTACCGGAGATTCAAGACGAAAACGTGTGCCAACCCCTATGCATAGGTTCATGGGCGTAACCCGCAAGTTGATCACCAAAACATACATCAAGTGGATCACGTGATATCCCATTGTCACCACAGATAAGCACGGCAAGACATACATAAAGTGTTCTCAAATCCTTAAAGACTCAATCCGATAATATAACTTCAAGAGGAAAACTCAATTCATCACAAGAGAGTAGAGGGGGAGAAACATCATAAGATCCAACTATAATAGCAAAGCTCATGATACATCAAGATCATGCCATAGAGAGAACACGAGAGAGAGAGAGAGATCAAACACATAGCTACTGGTATATACCCTCAGCCCTGAGGGTGAACTACTCCCTCCTCATCATGGAGAGTGCCGAGATGATGAAGATGGCCACCGTTGATGGATTCCCCCTCCGGCAGGGTGCCAGAACATGTTCCTGAGAGGTTTTTGGTGGCTACAGAGGCTTGCGGCAGCGGAACTCCCGATATATCTTCGTATTTGATGTTTTTAGGGTATATGGGAATATATAGGCAAAAGAAGTCAGTCGGGGGAGACTCGAGGGACCCAGGAGGTAGGGGGCGCGCCCTCCTATCTCCTGGCTTCCTCGAACCTTCCCTGGCTTGAACTCCAAGTCTCCCGGATCATATCCTTTCCAAAAATCACGCTCCCGGAGGTTTCTTCATGGTGTACGGCGTAGAGGTTGTGTTACCCTGCGACATAATTCATGACTCACCTCGAGTGCGCATGTACGAAGAGAGAGAGAGAGAGAGAGAGAGAGAGAGAGAGAGAGAGAGAGAGACAGAGAGGCCGATCTTGATCAATAGGACAACTTAGATGCCCTGGAGGAGGAACGTGACATTGCAAAAGCCCGTTCTGCATTTTATCAACAACAGGCCCGCAGATATCAAAGCAAAGAAGTATGGGCCAATATTTATAATGTTGGCGAACTTGTTCTACGCTTGCTGGAGAAGAAAAAGGACAAACTCAAGCCCAAATGGGAGGGTCCCTTCATCATTGACGAAGTCCTCACCGGAGGAGCGTACCGCCTGCGTGATGCATCACACAATCGCCTAGAGCCGAACCCATGGAACGCGACCAGACTCCGAAGATTCTATGCCTAGCATCGAACTCTCTGTTCGTCTCCTTCTCCCTTATGTTTACATTATTTATTTGTTTTTTCCTCTCTTTCTCACTTTTTGTTTTTTAGCCTTAAAGCTCTCGTGCAGCTAAACCGTACACCTACGACGCACATATACTCAAATATGTACGTCCATTATACCTGGGGGCTTCTTGTACAGAAGCTCATTATTATTATTTTTCGAGCATTAAGCTCACCACATATGTGTCTTTTCCTCGTATGTGCCTTTTCTTCACCATTATATGCATCGATATGACTTAAGTTTTGGCCAAGCTGAGTTGTCTGGCTCCTGTGCTTATGCCCTACGTTCCCGTTAGTCATAAAAGGATCACCTCTACGATTGTTACTGTCGGGTCATCCGGATGTGTACCTCAGACTGGGTGAAGCCGAAAGCTAGCTTTCTTAAGGGAATATTCGGTTGACGGACTAAAGATGTTTTTTCACACGGTAAACTATGAACCCCCAGATGTTACGTATGCTGCAATTTTTCAATCACAGTTCGGACATGCACGTTAACGCATGCTCACCAAGGGAAAGGAACCCTTAACAGAACTATTCTCTCTGGAAGATGTCTCTTACAATCACAATGTAATATAACATAGCTAGCCGGATATTTGTCTGTTCAAGCAACTATGACCCCTATGCCTGGTTTCCATGCATACCCTGGTCTATATTACCGATCGGGTATTCGGAAACACTCCACACCTTCGGGTCCAGAGGTCAAAGCGAAAAGGTCCGCCATGGAAATCATTTTACAATCCGGCTAGGGACAAATTTTTCAGCTAAAGTACATAGTCACTTGGACTCAAAAACTTCTTCCTCTATGCCATCTAACATGCTATCTATGCTTACAACTTTGTTGGGAATACTTGGCGGCTACTTTTACCTGGTCATATACCAAACTAACAGGAATCTCTATTCCATCTGACCCTAAAGGTCTGACCCAGGCCATATGATTCGGATCAAGCTTGGTATACCGTGTTTTCATCATGGCCCAGGCCTCTCGTGCACCTTACCGGCAGGCCGATATGTTCCATAATCGGAAGTGCCACCGCACTCCCTTGAATAGATGTACAAGCTCCACGATACTTCCTGGAAGGGAGGCGGATGGCCATAAGGCCTTGGCGATACTTTGCATCGCCTGCCGAGCTCTCTCATGCATTTGCGACAGCTCTTTTAGCAGATCGCCCGATGATCCAGACATCTCCTCTTCGGGACGGCCGGTCAGCATACCTACAGACATAACTCTGTCAGTACCTTTCCTTGCCGAATTACCCAGAGGTAAGTTTGATTACATACTAAATATGTCGCCTCGCAGCCTCTTATTTTCCTTCACAGAGTCAGCCAGCTGGGCCCGCACATCTTTTAGTTCTTCGCCCAGCTGGGTGTTGGAATCTTGGAGTTTGTTTTTCTCCTCCCTGACCCGTGTCAGTATACGTCCGCCCGCGTCCAGATGCCTTTTGGCTTCTGGTTCACCCGCTTGTGCGACTTTCGGTGGCTCTCCCAGATGATCTGACGATTCTGCTATAAGATATGCACCTGTATTAATAATCCTGGTATATGATTATGTTTTCTCGATAGAGGGGAACATTACCAGACACTGCCTTCTTGGATTTCTCCAGTTCGGTGGTAGCAGCAGCTAGCTGGGACCGACACTTTTCCAGCTCTTGAGACAATAGGTTGTTCTTCTCTGTGAGCACCTGGTTATACAATGATCCTTAAATCAGTTGTATCAACTGTTTCAAGTCTCAAGGGCTACTGGTATATAATTATCAGATTTGTACAAATGTGTACTTACCCGCATATCTTTCAAATATTGGTCTGTGGCTCTGGTAAGCCCATCTCGAGCAGCTCGGATGTATGCATCACTCGAGCTAAAGGTGTTGAATGCCTCTTCTGAAAAACTGGGGTCGCGAAGAGCGGCCTGCCGGCGCTGATGATTCATGGCGCTTTCCACTTCAAAGTTTGTGACGGATACATTGTCTGAATCCTCTACAGAAGGACAATCCGGTGTCACCCACGCATCAGCCTCAGTCCTTGGGTCCGGAATCTGGCTAGTAGAGGCATGACAGGATCCCCGGACATAACCCGGCGAACACTTTTCCTGATAAGACACAATGGATAGTGTCACACTTCGATGTGACAGCCAAGGAGCGTATTTTAAAAAAGCCATACCTCTTTGATGAAGGCTTGGCCGTGTTTTTATTTGCCTTCCTCTTCAAAGGTATTCCCGACGTAGGCACCGCTCTCTTGTGAGTTGCCTCTGGTGCAGGATGGCGCGCCGAGCGCCTCCCCTTTGGAGCACGAGATAGTGTGGTGGGTGAGGCAGAATGAGGAAGCTCTTTCGGAGGAAACGTCTCCTGATTACTTCCATGTGAGGCAGGGAGAAGACCGGGATAGTCGGAGGTGATGGCTACTTCCGTGCCATCATGGCTCGCCTGGTAAAACATTCCATCCTCGAGCTCCACGAATATATCCAGATCCTCTTTAAATCAGGGGTCAAGGTCCCGGTTGTGGTCCTATGGCTGTGGTGCGGGGCTGTTGAGCCCCTTGCTGATCTTCCGCCATTCCTATTATAAATGGACGGATTAATATTCATGGGAAGTGACTCAGGGAGTAAATTGAGTAGAGTAGTGGGATTGGAACTCACCCAGCTGGGAGGATTGTACATGGAAAATCCATCTTGGTGCTTAATGCGAATGAACTCCTCTTTCTCCCCTTTGAATAGTTCAGCCAGTATTTTGGCCAAAGCGGCGGGGGTGGCCGGACCCTTCCGACCGTAGCGGGAGGCATCATTTTCCCCATTATAGTGCCACATGGGAAGCATTCTGTATTGGAGCGGCTAAACCCCTCATACTATGGAGGTCGCCATTACCGATAATCCGTACTGGGCGAGCATCTTTATCTTGCACAACAGTTGATGGACTTCCGCACTATATTCCTCCCCGAGGCTTCGAGGGCGCCAGTTGTGACGTTTCTTCAATGGAACGCATGAAAATTCGGGAAGACCCGTTCGGATTGGGTCGGGAAGGGCGACGTCCTCGATATAGAACCATTCGGAAGGCCACTCTTCAGATGCCTTCTTCAGCTTGCTGGGCAGATATCTGGTCCCGGCGATGCACCATACCTCGGCTCCGCCCACTTCAAATATTGATCCCTCTTGGCTATGAGGGACGAGGAAGAATAGTTTCCTCCATAATTCAAAATGGGCCTCACAACCCAGGAATAGCTCACAAAGAGCAATGTAACCTGCGATATGCAGGATGGAGGCAGGAGTGAAATTGTGCAGTTTGTCAGGACCCTGACTCAATGCCACATCGATCTAGCATGTAACACCTCATATCACTTTGCGGCCTCACGCACGGTATTCCCACGGGTGTCGCCTTACCTTTTCTCGGGACCATTTGCGCCTTTTGGCACACGTATATGATAGTGTCGCTAGCATCCATATGATAAGGAGCCCGTGCTGACATGGCTAGTCGTAAACCCAAAGTGGCACAAACTTACAGGGACAGGCATCCATGACCCAGCATCGAACGTGTCGGTCATCAGCGAGTGAATCCAGGCTGTAGCATTGGGCTAGCAGGACTCCGGCGAACCGGGCTGTAGCGGGCTAACAGGACTCCGGTACTCAATGCGTGACATTTCCCCGAAGGGACAGACACAGGAACGAAGAAGGACACATGCCGGCCAGCCTAAGTGTTCCGGAGCAGTAGCAAGCTACCATGGCTCAGTGGAAACACTAGGAGACATTTCCCGGTAAGAGAGGCTACTAAAGATAAACAACTAGATAGTCAGATCCCACACATACCAAGCATTTCAATAACATACACACAATATGCTCGATATGTGCAAACACAACATGGCATCACAACATGACTCTACGACTCAAGTATTTATTCAATAGGCTCCGAGGAGCGAGATATTACAAACATGGGTCTCATGACCCAACATTCAGAGCATACAAGTCAAAACACAAGCGGAAGCTATCATGTCTGAGTACAAACATCTATAAATGAAAAATGCTGAGAAGCCTGACTGTCTACCCGATCCTGCCGAGGGCACAAGATCGTAGATGAGGTAACAAGCTAAACGTCGAAGACCACGCGGAACTACTAGCTAGAGTGACGTCTCTCTGCAAAAACATAAAATAGGCAAACGTGAGTACAAATGTACCCAGCAAGACTTACATCAGAACTAACTACATATGCATCATTATCAACAAAGGGATGGTGGGGTTTAACTGCAGCAAGCCAGCTTTGACTCGGTGGCTATCGTAAACTATGACTGCAAGTAACTCTTTTGAGGTGGCGCACACGAGTCCACATATTCACCAACCAATACACCACTATGGATCCACTCCCGTCTCCCTACGAGAACGCCATCCATAGCACTCACGCTTATCTTGCGTATTTTAGAGTATCCACTTTCACTTGTCTATGAACTGTACAGGCAACCCAGAAGTCCTTTACCGCGAACACGGCTATTGGAATAGATGATGTTAACCCTACAGGGGTGTACTTCTTCACACACGCTCTCACCACTTACCGCCGTTTACACGACATGTACTCGGCAACCTTCAAGCGGAAGCCCAACGTGGGTGTCGGCCATGGCCTACCTAAACACTCAAGTATCTAGTCCAGGTTTATCGCCTATTCGGGTTCCATCCATGAGGAGATCCGGCCGGGGTTTCGCTCACAGCCCCAAACGATGTGAACAGGGTTCCCGAGACACCAAACGGGCGCCCGGTACACCGTGCCACATGCCTACCGCATCACAGCCCACCCCTCCGGTCAGCGCTGCCCACGGCCTCCAGCATACTACAAACACCAGAAACTACTTGCAACTCCTGGACAGAGGACAAGGGTGATCAAGAAGCCAAGAGGGTCCATTGGTTTCGGGCCCAATGCGTGGTAGTAGCTGAATCATGGATCACAAACACAGAACTCAGTTCCTGAAGACGGCTGCAATGAGACAACCCACCATGTACTCCTACATGGCCTCTCACCTCTACCTTTACCAAATCGTGTTCACACGCTTAGCTCACACACCGTAGGACATGTTCACACACATCTGATTCATCCCGGATGAATCAGACCTGACACAACTCTAAGCAATAGCAGGCATGACAAACAAGCATGAATGAGTAGGCACAATAGGGCTCAAACAACTCCTACTCATGCTAGTGGGTTTCATCTATTTACTGTGGCAATGACAGGTCATGCAAAGGATAAATGGGTTCAGCTACCGCAGCAAGTAACAGTTGAATCGTTGTTGTCCTAATGCAGTAAAAGAGAGCAGGAGCGAGAGAGTGGGATTGTATCGGAATGAACAAGGGGGTTTTGCTTGCCTGGCACTTCTGAAGATAGCATTGAGTCTTCATCAGTGTCAACGATCACAACGTCGGAACATCGTCTACCGAGAGGGGACAGATACCGGCAACAGAGAAGAAATACAATCAATGCAATGCACAATATGATGCATGTTCATGACATGGCAATATGAGTGTGTTGGCCTAATGCAACTACAACCAGATGGATTTGGGTCATATTGAGCCAAAGGTTCAACCCCAAATTCAAACTATGAATTCAAATGGTGCCTTATCATGTTTTGCACTAAACAGCAAGGTTAAGTTGTTTAAACATGCATGAAACTAGTGCAGATGGATAGATTGGATTTTTCTGATCATTTTTCATATATAAATTATTTAATTTGGAGTTACGGTTGAATTTCTATGAATTATAGAAGTTTATACTATTTTATGGAATTTCCTGAATTAACTTAAATCCAGAAAATGACTTACTGCGTCAGCCTGACATCATCATGACGTCAGCAGGTCAACGAGGCACGGTCCGGGTCAAACTGGCCAGTGGGTCCCGTCTGTCAGTAGTTAGTTAAACTAACTAAATTTAGTTAGCGCTAATCCTGGATTAGTTAGCAGGGCGGGCCCCACCTGTCATGGACCCAAGGGTCAAACTGGGCCCACCGGTCAACGGTCAGCGGGGGTCAAACCCACCGGCGACATGACGCCGGCGAGGCCCGAGACGGCGGCGCGGTTCGGGAACGCAGCACGAGCGACGAAACGAGCGGCGGTTTGGCTTGGTGAGAAGCTGGTGCTCGTCCGCATCCAGCGGAGCCATCAGCTCGCGCTGGAGTGGACCGTAGAGACGGCGGTGATGGAAAGTGCGGCGGCCGGAGCTCGAACAAGCTCGGCAACGACGCTGCGGTGCGCAGGAGGATTAGAGGATGGTGGTGTTGGGTTTTTGGGAACGTGCTGAGCACGTAGCAATGCTCGTACGCGACGGTGGCTAGCCTATTCGCCGGCGACGACGAGCGCAGCGGGGGTGAGCTCTCAGGTCCGGTGGCTAGCACGGCTAGAGCATGCAAATGAACGCGGGAGAGGGGGGAAGATGGCGGGGCTCACGGCGAGTCTTCTGGTGCGGTCGTTGAGCTCGGGGAGGCACGGACGGCGTCAAAGCATCTCCGGCGATCTTGGAGCCGAAGGTTGAAGACGACGGTGTCGGCGCCACTGCAGGGCTCCCGGCGTTGCTTGGCACGGTGAGGAGGAAGAGTAGGTCGAGGCGGAGGCCATGGACATGTCGGCGAGGTGAGGGAGGGCCTGTGTCCGCGGTGGTTCTAGTTGGCGGCGACGGCTGCGCTCGGTGAGATGGGGAATGGCGAGGGAGAGAGGCAGGGAGAGAGGGGAGAGGTGCACGGGAGAGTGAGGGGGGTCAGGGGTCCAGAGCGATGCCGAGGAAGGCTTCGAGGCGCCTCGGTGAGGCAGGCAAGGAGGGATGTGGCATGGCGAGCTCGGCGGCGTCGCGGTGTCCCTCCTCTGCCTACTGGCACGAGGAGGAAGGCGACAGGGGGGCGCGCCTGGTGGGCGGGGCCGCTGCTGGGCTGCACAGTGTTGGGTTGCGGGTGGGCTGCCGGGTAAGCTCAGGTAAGTTTATGCTCTTTGCTTTTATTTATTGTTTTCTATTTATGCAAATTTGTTTTAATTTGGTTTTCAAACCAAACCACTATTAAAAATTCTGGAAATAGTTATGGGCACTAAATGAATTATTCCAGAGGCCCTCAACTAATTCCAAGATTGTTGGAGCATTTAAAAAATATTTATAGTATTTAAATGCCCCAATTCAAATACAATATGGGTTAGTTCAAAAATCCAGAATGGCCTAAAAATATGTGCATCATTTTTGGCAGACGTTCTAGACCAATTCAAAAATGATGGACATTTATGAAGGCATTTTGGGTTCATTGAAAAGATTTAATTTTTACCCTAGTTGAATTCATTTGGTGCTAGGGTTCAACACCCCCCATTTCAAGTTTCAAATAAATTTAGACATGATGCATGGATGATAAAGCAAAGACAAGCAAGGCCTGAACTGGGAATGTGACAACTCACCCCCACTAAACAAGAATCTCGTCCCGAGATTCAAGCATAGGGCAAGATGAAAGGGAAGCGCAAACTAACACAATCTTCACGATCCAGGTTGCACTTCAAATGAACATTGAATCGTTCACCATCATTGTCTCGAAGTCTTGCTCTAAGAACTCCAACTAACATAACAACGAGAGGAAAGGAAAAACTCTAAAAGAATCGTTCTTCTCAAAGGTCGAACAACTCAGGATTAACTCACGGAATGGGACATAGCAACATCTCCCGAGATGAGAGACGAAGCACACCTCTAGAGGAATGGAGTGGAATAGATGGCGGAGGTTTACCAGGTAGACTACAATTCCACACTTAAGAAGGTGGTGAACGGTTGTCAGCGCAGCGAGGAGTTAAGTTGCCATGATACCATAACGAGACATCTTAGAGGAGGTGACTCATAGGATCACCCCTTAAGTGGCAAAAAGAATTACCTTTGATTCAAAGATCATTGAGACTCTTTATACCAACTTAGGGCAATTCTCGAGCGATCGTTTAGAGGGGTTCGGTAGAATGACATACTCGGACTAGAATGGATGATGTGGATTACCTTGTTGAAAACAACACAAGGGGTGTTTTTAGTAACTGGGGAGAAGATCAACAGTAGAGAGTGAGTCCACTGTTTGAAAAGTTATAGCATAACCGAGGGAACTGAGAGCAATCCCAGTTAGTGCCGATGGTAACACCTAGCGCTTGTGCGTGCTCTCAAGAACTTGAGCATTTCCATAATCATCAAGGTTTTACCAACATCCATGTCAAGGGTGCTGACAACACAACATACTACCATGACGAATAGCGATGGACGATGCAGATGCAAAGGAGGATAACACTTTCTCAGATTTCACCTTAGCGAGGCCAAGGGGACGAAATCTGGATGATCGACCGAGAGACATTTAGCACTCCGCTTCTAAGGTTCTCCTTGATGTACTAGCGTATCCCATTCCTTGAAATGGTCTGGTATCTAGAACATCAAGTAAGGGTCGTACTTCGAAAACACAAAAATCATAAGGCATAGCTAGGGAGTAAATCCTACGAAGTCCTTATGGGGAGGTGGCCAACTTCTTCAATCAAGATACTACAATAATAGGTCTTCCGGCGGGGTGTGTTGGCGACGACAACCACTTTACCGGTTATCGCGAGACCAATATTATAGTTCTTGGGAAATGTTCCAACCATCACATCTGCCTGAGATTCAGATCTGGTTGGTGTCAGAATATTCCAGACTTATCAAGTCTAGAAAGAAAAATGAAAGTTTTCAACACAAATCGACGAGACGGCGTTGCAAGATTCTCGGGAAATGGACTACGGTAGTAAGCTCCAAAACATGAGCTGGTTCTGCTACAAACATATGAACACGTTGTCCGAGACAAGCATGACCACGTAGTAGTCTTATAATAAAACACTACCGAGTTCAGGTGGGGAACCATCATCAAGGATTTCAAAGTCTTTACGCGCGCTAGACTTCTTTTCCTTGAACAAATCAATCAGTGGCTTAGTGTGATACGGAGTTCATATGGAACAAAGATGATCAGTCTATCAGACCATAGAATACTTCTCACATGCATGACTGACTTGGGATGATTCTAGAGGAGGTAAAACAAGCCTTCTCAAATTCATGGCGGCAACTTGCATCAAGTGCACATGAATTAGAGGGACTCACTTCTTCCGTCCAAGCATATTCTTCATGAACGGAACATGAAGTTAATGCTTATAAAGTTTCCAATACTAGCTGGATGTTCAACATAAATCATGGAGAAGATAACAATGTTGCTGATGGGCTCAACAACAATTCATTCATGTTTCCATGAAGATGGAATTCCATAATTATGTGAACAAGTGATAGCATTGGTCAGACCCAAAAGATATAATGGTGTATGCTCGAGGGATCAACCACGAGTAAGACAACATTAAGAACATCGTTGGTTCTGATTTGATTTGACGATAGCCCATAATAAAATTAAGGATTGGATAAGACATAGCACCGACAACTGATCACGAGGATCAATCGATGAAGATATCATCTATCTTCAACAAACACACAAATGCAAGGATATCCCTATGGAAATGAACTAAGCGGGACAAGCTTTCATCTTCCAACTCTCCAAGTTGTTGTCTTGCTCAACCAACTAGCTCAGGGGTATCCAACATAGATATTTGGAGAAGGGGGTGGTTTATGAAAAACCAACTTGATCACGAACCCAACATAGCGGTCAGGTGACAACCTGGTAATACTTCCGAGAAGATATTCGGAAAATTACGAACCACCAATATGTTATTAATCTCGAGAACAATCTTGTTTCCGAGGCAAGATGATGTGATCAATTAAGCAAGGGATTGAAACCCTAACTCATTGATCGAAGAGTACACCAGAAATAAGGACTAGGTAGCACGAACAGTCTTAGAATGATGATTCAAGAACCAACACGCTAAGAATGAAATTATTGTCCTTTAACTACCAAGCAACAAGGTTGCTAGGAGTATTGATTTCACACATCACGATTCACTTGTTGACATTCCGGTTGCAACAACACGGGAACCGAGAAATGAATAATGATGGAGAGAAGTATCACTGTGTCAAGAGTTCATAGGATGGTGTGCAATTCCCATGACATTCTTGATATAAAGATGGTAATACTCCAAGGTAGAACAAAGCAAAAGCAAGATTAGCAATTTGATCTGCGGAGTACGACTGCTTTGACCCAATCCTAGAAATGGACAAGGTACTGGAGTTTGTTTCTCCTAGTCATTCTAGAATAGAATGGCTTGATGGACCACAAGAGTAATAAGCATCGATGAACGAATGCACGCATACTCTTGACTATCAAATGATAGACGGGGGTCAGAATACAACTAAAGAGGGACAACCCAAAAGAACATACAATTTTCTAAGTTGTGGATGCACAGATTAGTATGTCGAACCAAGTTCAACATGTTTCTTCCGGATAACCCATGTAGAGAGGTAGGACTGGCAGAGTCACGATTTATGAATAGAGAACTCCTCAAGAGTAATCTGATTGTGATCTTTTGGTTCAAATAACTTCTGCCTGAATGGTTCATGGTATTTGGAAGAAGGAAATACCATGGACCTCGAGGACTATCGCAAGGTTACTAATAACCTAAAGGAACTAGCAAACACTATCAACATGAAGTAAGTAGAGCGAATCTCGGGTTCAAGAACCCAGGAATAGAATACCTACTCCTAAGTAGCATCACGAGATGCTTTCGAGAATGGTGGCCAGAATCATCACACTGGGAAACAAAGCATGGTTAAGATTACTACTGACACTCTAGGACACCTAGGGTCATAATAATAACTCCAACATATATGTCAAGGCAACAGAGTACCTCAACTCACCGATTAGTGTGGTTAATTTGGCCCAAAGAGACATCGAAACGGGAAGAAATAATTTTGCAAACGCATCAGACTATTTAGAAACTTGGGATGACTCGGACAGCATAACGGCTGTAAATGCTCAAAAAAGATTTGAGACATTCACAAGGATTTGCATAGTCACTTAACAACATCATATCAAGGTTCTGATTCAACTGAGAACATATCAAAAGTAGTACAAACTGAATTGAGGCTTGAAACTATCAATCCTATAAGTCTCTAACATAGTAACTCGTCATCCTAGTAGATAGATGAGAAGCCTAGTTCTTAATCCCTGTAGAAGAGAAGAGGTTGACTCAGATCAGAAGGCCATGAGGTATAAGGAGTAAAAAGAGCCTTACGTTCCCATCCCACAATCAATTCCCCTACATATAACTAAAGCATTTCTAGAATCAACTTCGACCGGTTTGGCTTGGTAATCCTACAGGCAGTCAAGCTCTGATACCAACGCTGTCAGGACCCCGACTCAATGCCACATCGATCTAGCATGTAACACCTCATATTACTTTGCGGCCTCACGCACGGTATTCCCACGGGTGTCGCCTTACCTTTTCCCGGGACCGTTTGCGCCTTTTGGCACACGTATATGATAGTGTCGCTAGCATCCATATGATAAGGAGCCCGGGCTGACATGGCTAGTCGTAAACCCAAAGTGGCACAAACTTACAGGGACAGGCATCCATGACCCAACATCAAACGTGTCGGTCATCCGCGAGTGAATCCAGGCTGTAGCATTGGGCTAGCAGGACTCCGGCGAACCGGGCTGTAGCGGGCTAACAGGACTCCGGTACTCAATGCGTGACATTTCCCCGAAGGGACAGACACAGGAACGAAGAAGGACACATGCCGGCCAGCCTAAGTGTTCCGGAGCAGTAGCAAGCTACCATGGCTTAGTGGAAACACTAGGAGACATTTCCCGGTAAGAGAGGCTACTAAAGATAAACAACTAGATAGTCAGATCCCACACATACCAAGCATTTCAATAACATACACACAATATGCTCGATATGTGCAAACACAACATGGCATCACAACATGACTCTACGACTCAAGTATTTATTCAATAGGCTTGGAGGAGCGAGATATTACAAACATGGGTCTCGTGACCATACATTCAGAGCATACAAGTCAAAACACAAGCGGAAGCTATCATGTCTGAGTACAGACATCTATAAATGAAAAAGGCTGAGAAGCCTGACTGTCTACCCGATCATGCCGAGGGCACAAGATCGTAGCTGAGGTAACAAGCTAAACGTCGAATACCATGCGGAACTACTAGCAAGACTGACGTCTCTCTGCAAAAACATAAAATAGGCAAACGTGAGTACAAATGTACCCAGCAAGACTTACATCAGAACTAACTACATATGCATCATTATCAACAAAGGGATGGTGGGGTTTAACTGCAGCAAGCCAGCTTTGACTCGGTGGCTTCCTGAACTATGACTGCAAGTAACTCTTTTGAGGTGGCGCACACGAGTCCACATATTCACCAACCAATACACCACTATGGATCCACTCCCGTCTCCCTACGAGAACGCCATCCATAGCACTCACGCTTATCTTGCGTATTTTAGAGTATCCACTTTCACTTGTCTATGAACTGTACAGGCAACCCAGAAGTCCTTTACCGCGGACACGGCTATTCGAATAGATGATGTTAACCCTGCAGGGGTGTACTTCTTCACACACGCTCTCACCACTTACCGCCGTTTACACGACATGTACTCGGCAACCTTCAAGCGGAAGCCCAACGTGGGTGTCGGCCATGGCCTACCTAAACACTCAAGTCTCTAGTCCAGGTTTATCGCCTATTCGGGTTCCATCCATGAGGAGATCCGGCCGGGGTTTCGCTCACAGCCCCAAACGATGTGAACAGGGTTCCCGAGACACCAAACGGGCGCCCGGTACACCGTGCCACGTGCCTACCGCATCATAGCCCACCCCTCCGGTCAGCACTGCCCACGGCCTCCAGCATACTACAAACACCAGAAACTACTTGCAACTCCTGGACAGAGGACAAGGGTGATCAAGAAGCCGAGAGGGTCCATTGGTTTCGGGCCCAATGCGTGGTAGTAGCTGAATCATGGATCACAAACACAGAACTCAGTTCCTGAAGACGGCTGCAATGAGACAACCCACCATGTACTCCTACATGGCCTCGCACCGCTACCTTTACCAAATCGTGTTCACACGCTTAGCTCACACACCGTAGGACATGTTCACACACCTCTGATTCATCCCGGATGAATCAGACCTGACACAACTCTAAGCAATAGCAGGCATGACAAACAAGCATGAATGAGTAGGCACAACAGGGCTCAAACAACTCCTACTCATGCTAGTGGGTTTCATCTATTTACTGTGGCAATGACAGGTCATGCAAAGGATAAAGGGGTTCAGCTACCGCAGCAAGTAACAGTTGAATCTTTGTTGTCCTAATGCAATAAAAGAGAGTAGGAGCGAGAGAGTGGGATTGTATCGGAATGAACAAGGGGGTTTTTCTTGCCTGGCACTTCTGAAGATAGCATTGAGTCTTCATCAGTGTCAACGATCACAACGTCGGAACATCGCCTACCGAGAGGGGACAGATACCGACAACAGAGAAGAAATACAATCAATGCAATGCACAATATGATGCATGCTCATGACATGGCAATATGAGTGTGTTGGCATAATGCAACTACAACCAGATGGATTTGGGTCATATTGAGCCAAAGGTTCAACCCCAAATTCAAACTATGAATTCAAATGGTGCCTTATCATGTTTTGCACTAAACAGCAAGGTTAAGTTGTTTAAACATGCATGAAACTAGTGCAGATGGATAGATTGGATTTTTCTGATCATTTTTCATATATAAATTATTTAATTTGGAGTTACGGTTGAATTTCTATGAATTTTAGAAGTTTATACTATTTTCTGGAATTTCCTGAATTAACTTAAATCCAGAAAATGACTTACTGCGTCAGCCTGACATCATCATGACGTCAGCAGGTCAATGAGTCACGGTCCGGGTCAAACTGGCCAGTGGGTCCCGTCTGTCAGTAGTTAGTTAAACTAACTAAATTTAGTTAGCGCTAATCCTGGATTAGTTAGCAGGACGGGCCCCACCTGTCATGGACCCAAGGGTCAAACTAGGCCCACCGGTCAATGGTCAGCGGGGGTCAAACCCACTGGTGACATGACGCCGGCGAGGCCCGAGACGGCGGCGCGGTTCGGGAACGCAGCACGGGCGACAAAACGAGCGGCGGTTTGGCTTGGCGAGAAGCTGGTGCTTGTCCGCATCCAGCGGAGCCATCAGCTCGCGCTGGAGTGGACCGTAGCGACGGCGGCGATGGCAAGTGCGGCGGCCGGAGCTCGGACAAGCTCGACAACGACGCTGCGGTGCGCGGGAGGACTAGAGGATGGTGGTGTTGGGTTTTTGGGAACGTGCTGAGCACGTAGCAGTGCTCGTATGCGACGGTGGCTAGCCTATTCGCCGGCGATGACGAGCGCAGCGGCGGTGAGCTCTCGGGTCCGGTGGCTAGCACGGCTAGAGCATGCAAATGAACGCGGGAGAGGGGAGGAAGATGGCGGGGCTCACGGCGAGTCTTCTGGTGCGGTCATTGAGCTCGGGGAGGCACGGACGGCGTCAAAGCATCTCCGGCGATCTCGGAGCCGAAGGTTGAAGACGACGGTGTCGGTGCCACTGGAGGGCTCCCGGCGTTGCTTGGCGCGGTGAGGAGGAAGAGTAGGTCAAGGCGGAGGCCATGGACACGTCGGCGAGGCGAGGGAGGGCTTGTGGCCGCGGTGGTTCTAGTTGGCGGCGACGGCTGTGCTTGGTGAGATGGGGAATGGCGAGGGAGAGAGGCAGGGAGAGAGGGGAAAGGTGCAAGGGAGAGTGAGGGGGTCAGGGGTCCAGAGCGATGCCGAGGAAGGCTTCGAGGTGCCTCGGTGAGGCAGGCAAGGAGGGAGGTGGCGTGGCAAGCTCGGCGGCGTCGCGGTGTCCCTCCTCTGCCTACTGGCACGAGGAGGAAGGCGACAGGGGGGGCGCCTGGTGGGCTGGGCCGCTGCTGGGCTGCACAGTGTTGGGCTGCGGGTGGGCTGCCGGGTAAGCTCAGGTAAGTTTCTGCTCTCTGCTTTTATTTATTGTTTTCTATTTATGCAAATTTGTTTTAATTTGGTTTTCAAACCAAACCACTATTAAAAATTCTGGAAATAGTTATGGGCACTAAATGAATTATTCCAGAGGCCCTCAACTAATTCCAAGATTGTTGGAGCATTTAAAAAATATTTATAGTATTTAAATGCCCCAATTCAAATACAATATGGGTTAATTCAAAAATCCAGAATGGCCTAAAAATATGTGCATCATTTTTGGCAGAGGTTCTAGACCAATTCAAAAATGATGGACATTTATGAAGGCATTTTGGGTTCATTGAAAAGATTTAATTTTTACCCTAGTTGAATTCATTTGGTTCTAGGGTTCAACACCCCCCATTTCAAGTTTCAAATAAATTTAGACATGATGCATGGATGATAAAGCAAAGACAAGCAAGGCCTGAACTGGGGATGTGACACAGTTGGAGGCCATAATACTCCAGAAACCCTCGGAGGAACGGGTGGATTAGAAATCCAACGCCTCTCAACAAGTAGGGAACAAAGCACACTCGTTCCCCCTGGATGGATTGGGGAAATTCTCTGTCTGAGCCCCGCCGTCGAAGGAAGCCAATCCGGCTCAAACGGGGACTAGATCCACAAGGGGAAGAAATCCCTGTGTCTGCAGCTTCACTAGCTGACTATGGGATATAGAACACTTCTCCCAATCGCCTTTTCTGGGGCCGTGGGGATGGGAGGAAGAGCTGGGAGCACTAGCCATGTTGGAATGGGTTTCTCCTAGCTAGCTCTAAGGATTCCTCGCCCGGTGTTGAATGGATATGAAAATCCCAATCTCTTTTAATAGACGCCTCTCTTACATGGTCAGGGTGATATGTGCAAAAATACCCCGACCTCTCGTATTCGCTCGACACGTGGAAGCTGAAGTCATGAAGGTGCGGAAGCCGATGGGCGTGACATTAAATGGAAAGCCGGATACTACTCTTTAAGTTAGGTACTTTGAAGTAATGGGAGGAGGAACCCACCTTGCAATTTCGAAGAGAATCTGCGCACCAGACACCTCACAATTGAAGCCTGGTTCAGTGGCTACTGAGGGAGTCCTGGATTAAGGGGTCCTCGGGCGTCCGGCCTATTGACATGGGCCGGACTGATGGGCTGTGAAGATACAAGACCGAAGAATATCACATGTGTCAGTATGGGACTCTCCTTGGCGTGGAAGGCAAGCTTGGCATACGGATATGAAGATTCCTTTCTCTATAACCGACTTTGTACAACCCTAGTCCCCTCCGATGTCTACATAAACCGGAGGGTTTAGTCTGTAGAGGCAATCATAATCATATAGGCTAGACTTCTAGGGTTTAGCCATTACGATCTCGGGGTAGATCAACTCTTGTAATGCTCGCATTCATCAAGATCAATCAAGCACGAAATAGGGTATTACCTCCATAGAGAGGGCCCAAACCTGGGTAAACATCATGTCCCCCGCCTCCTGTTACCATCGATATTAGATGCACAGTTCGGGACCCCCTACCCGAGATCCGCTGGTTTTGACACCGACAATGTCCTTTTTTATCATACTCTTGATATGCTTCTAAAGCGTCGACACCTCGTCAGGGGATCCCCAATCTCGACCCTTGTTGGTCCAGGATGAAAGCCACAACGGAGGTCCATATCTGAAAGCGGGAGCGGCAGCCCACTTGGTGTTGCAGGGTTCAGTGATGTAGAACCACTCCTGCTGCCACACCTTGACAGTATCCACAAATCTCCCTTTGGGCCAGGTAACATGGTTGAGGTTGCTCACCATGGCGCTGCCGCACTCGGCGAGTTGGATTTCAACCACCTTCGACTCCACATTAAAAACCTTGAGCCATAAGCCGAAGTGTGGAGGGACGCGGAGGAATGTCTCATGAACGACGACAAATGCCGAGATGTGGAGGAAGGAATTCGGGGCCAGATCATGGAAATCCAGCCCGTAGTAGTACATGAGACCTCGGACGAAGGGTGAAGGGCGAACCCAAGTCCTTAGAGGAAGTGGGGGATAAATACAACCCTCTCACCAGGCTCCGAGGTGGAGATGACCTGCCCCGGGGTTGGAAGCCTATGCTTAATCTCCGCCGTCAAGTACCTCGCCTTACGCAGATCCTGGATGTTCTTCTCCGTTACAGAGGAGGCCATCCACTTGCCCTGAAAGCCGGGTCCGACCATTGCTAGAGAAGTTGGGGGGAAGGGAAAATTTAGAACATGGGCGCTAGATCTCAGAGGACTGAAAGGCAGAGGAAGAAGAAGGCGTGAGGTGAACATATGGGTCTTTGTCCTCTTATAGAGGGAGTGAATATCAAGCGCCCCCTCGTAAGCCTTAAACCTCACCTATTCCCAAGGAGACGTGCGAATGACATGGTTGGATTACCCAAACCCGCACTGATGAGAATCCCATGATAAGGGGACACGATCTCTGCTTTGACAAGATGTGTCGATGGCCATGCCTCAAAACGCGAAACGGGGCTGTAAAACGGGTCAGAATAATAACGAGGCTAGAACATAAGGTCTCGCCGAAAAATTTGCCCGTAGACGTGGCTTATTTTAAGTATTGTTTCCTTTTACATATTGGGGTTGTACGTGTTAAGCAGGGCCAGATACATCACTTATGTGCGGAAGACTACTTTGGAGTATTCGGAGGAGGAACCCGCCTTGCAATGCCGAAGACAGTTTGCCTGCCAGATACATCGTCATTGAAGCCTGGTTCAGGGGCTACTAAGCGAATCCTGGACTAAGGGGTCCTCGGGCGTCCGGGCTACGTGATATGGGCCGGACTAATGGGATGTAAAGATACGAAATCAAAGACCTTCCCTCGTGTCCGGACGGGACTCTCCTTTGCGTGGATGGCAAGCTTGGCAGTCAGATCATGCATCTTCCTTTCTCTGTAAACCGACTCTGTACAACCCTAGATCCCTCTGGTGTCTATATAAACTAGAGGGTTTAGTTCATAGAGGCAATCACAATCATACATGCTAGACATCTAGGGTTTAGCCATTACGATCTCGAGGTAGATCAACTCTTGTAACCCCTTGAGGGAGTCCGGGATTAAGGGGTCCTCAGACAGCCGGACTATATACTTTGGCCGGACTGTTGGACTATGAAGATACAAGATTGAAGACTTCGTCCCGTGTCCGGATGGGACTCTCCTTTGCATGGAAGGCAAGCTTGGAAATTCGGATATGTAGATCTCCTTCTCTGTAACCGACTCTCTATAACCCTAGGCCCCTCCGGTGTCTATATAAACCGGAGGGTTTAGTCCATAGGACAAGAACAATCATAATCATAGGCTAGCTTCTAGGGTTTAACCTCTATGATCTTGTGGTAGATCAACTCTTGTAATACTCATATCATCAAGATCAATCAAGCAGGAAGTAGGGTATTACCTCCATCGAGAGGGCCCGAACCTGGGTAAACATTGTGTCCCCCGCCTCCTATTACCATTAGCCTTAGACGCACAGTTCGGGACCCCCTACCCGTGCTCCACCGGTTTTGACACCGGCATTGGTGCTTTCATTGAGAGTTCCACTGTGCCGTCGCGATAAGGCTTGATGGCCCTGAGGGAGTCCTGGATTAGGGGGTCTCCGGATGGCCGGACTATGACCTTCGGCCAGACTCCTGGACTACGAAGATACAAGATTGAAGACTCCGTCCCGTGTCCGGATGGGACTTTCCTTGGCATGGAAGGCAATCTTGGCGATACGATATGAAGATCTCCTCCCATTGTAACTGACTCTGTGTAACCCTAGCCCTCTCCGGAATCTATATAAACCGGAGAGTGTTAGTCCGTAGGACGAACAACAGTCATACCATAGGCTAGATTCTAGGGTTTAGCCACTCCGATCTCATGGTAGATCTACTCTTGTACTACCCATATCATCAATATTAATCAAGCATTCAGCATGAGTTGGGTTTTACCTCCATCGAGAGGGCCCGAACCTGGGTAAAAACATCGTGTCCCTTGTCTCCTGTTACCATCCGCCTAGACGCACAGTTTGGGACCCCCTACCCGAGATCTGCCAGTTTTGACAACGACATTGGTGCTTTCATTGAGAGTTCCTCTGTGTCGTAGCCGTTTAGGCCCGATGGCTTCTTCGCTCGTCAACCGCGACGCGGTCCGGGATGAGACTTTTCTCCGGACAGATCTTCGTATTCGGCGGCTTCGCACTGCGGGCTGACTCGTTCGGCCATTTGGAACAGATCGAGAGCTACACCCCTGGCCATCAGGTCAGGTTTGGAAGCTTGAACTACACGGCCGACATCCGCGGGGACTTGATCTTCGACGGATTCGAGCCACAATCGGGCGTGCCGCATTGTCATGATGGACACGATTTAGCTCTGTCATCGGACAACGCCCAGAGCGTCGCTCAGGTGTCTGCTCCGACCATTAGCTCGGAGCCCACTACGCCAGTCGGGGACGGACGGTTAGACGCCACCCCGGAAACTGCAATCTCTATGGCGATAGAGCCGGATACCAGCCTAGCCCCTCGCAAGGCCCGTGACTCCGAGGTGCCGGACTCCGATCCAGACTCCGTCAATCCCGCACCTCTCCCGGTTAAGCCCGATTGGGCTCCGGTCATGGAGTTCACCGCCACGGATGTCTTTCAGCACTCACCTTTCGGCAACATCCTGAATTCGTTAAAGTCTCTCTCTTTGTCAGGAGAGCCCTGGCCGGACTACGGCCAACACGGTTGGGATGCGGACGACGAAGAAATTTGTAGCCCACCCACCACCCACTTTGTAGCCACTGTCGACGATTTAACCGACATGCTCGACTTCGACTCCGAAGACATCAACGGTATGGACGCTGATGAAGGAGACAATCAAGAACCAGTGCCTATAGGGAACTCGAAAGCCACCTCATCATATGACATATACATGGTGGACACCCCTAAAGCGGGGGATGGCGAGGAGAAAACGGAGGATGACCCCTCCAAGAAGTAACCCAAGCGCCGACTTCAGCGGCGCCGCTCTAATCCCGCCAAAGCAAAAACGGCGATTTCGGCACCGGAAATAACAATACGCCGGACAGTGCCGAAGACAACCCCCTCCAGCAGGATTCAGCGCAGGAGAACGAAGGAGCCAGCCCTCGTGAGAGAGCGTCCGACAAAGAGGATGAGGACGACAATTACATGCCTCCCTCCGAAGACGAGGCAAGCCTCGACGATGATGAATTCGTCGTGCCAGAGGATCCCGTCGAGCAAGAGTGTTTCAAACGCAGACTCGTAGCCACGGCAAGCAGCCTCAAGAAGAAACAGCAGCAGCTTAGAGCTGACCAAGACTTGCTAGCCGACAGATGGACCGAAGTCCTGGCGGCCGAAGAGTATAAACTAGAACGCCCATCCAAGAGCTACCCGAAGCGCAGGCTGTTTCCCCAACTTGAGGAGGAAGCAACTAAACCTACATCACCAGCGTACGATGCGCCCGATCGGCCACCCCGTGGCCGTGATAGAGAGGCCTTCAGGCCCTCGACCCAAGCCGCACCCCGACACCGCTCAAAACATACCAGAGTACGGGGAGACGCAACAGACCTGCGAGACATCTTGGAGAATAAGGCAAGGCAAACAAGAACGATTTACGGATCGCATGGGCGCCCCGCTTCACATGACGCTAGCCGTCACGCCGGACATAATAGGTATGGCCCGGCCGAATACAACAGACCAAGCTCGTCCGAGCTGCGTCGCGATATAGCTCAGTACAGGGGCGCCGCACACCCACTATGCTTCACAGACGAAGTAATGGATCATTAAATCCCCGAGGGCTTCAAACCCGTAAACATCAAATCATACGATGGCACAACAGATCCTTCGGTATGGATCGAGGATTATCTCCTTCACATCCACATGGCCCGCGGCGATGATCTACACGCCATCAAATACCTCCCGCTCAAGCTTAAAGGACCAGCTCGACATTGGCTTAATAGCCTGCCAGCAGAGTCAATCAGTTGTTGGGAGAACATGGAATCCGCATTCCTTGACAACTTCCAGGGCACGTATGTGCGACCACCAGACATCGATGACCTAATCCACATAATCCACCAACCAGAGGAATCGGCCAGACAATTCTGGACACGGTTCCTGACAAAGAAAAACCAAATAGCCGATTGTCCGGACGCTGAGGCCCTCGCAGCCTTCAGACATAACATCCGAGACGAATGGCTTGCCCGACACCTAGGATAGGAAAAGCCGAAGTCTATGGCAGCCCTCACGACACTCATGACCCGCTTTTGCGCGGGAGAGGACAGCTGGCTAGCTCGTAGCAATAACATAAGCAAAATCCCCGGCAATTCGGGTAACAAGGATAACAACGGCAAGTCACGCCGCAACAAGCATAAGCGCCGCATTAACGGTGACAATACTGAAGATACGGCAGTCAATGCCGGATTCAGAGGCTCTAAACCGGGTCAGCGGAAGAAGCCATTCAAACGAAACCCTCAGGGCCCATCCAGCTTAGACCGGATACTTGATCGCTCGTGCCAGATACACGGCACCCCCGAACAGCCAGCCAATCATACCAACAAGGATTGTTGGGTGTTCAAGCAGGCAGGCAAGATAAGTGCCGAGACCAGAGACAAGGGGCTACATAGCGATGACGAGGAGGGGCCCTGGCCGCCGAACAACAAAGGACAGAAGGGATTTCCCCCACAAGTTCAGATGGTGAATATGATATACGCAACACACATCCCCAAAAGGGAGCGGAAGCGTGCTCTCAAGGATGTCTATGCGCTGGAGCCAGTCGCCCCAAAGTTCAACCCATGGTCCTCCTACCCGATCACTTTCGATCGACGGGACCATCCCACCAGCATCCGTCACGGCGGATTCGCCGCACTGGTCCTAGACCCAATTATCAACGGATTTCACCTTACCAGAGTCCTAATGGACGGCGGCAGTAGCCTGAACCTGCTCTACCAGGACACAGTGCGAAAAATGGGCATCGATCCTTCAAGGATCAAACCCACAAAGTCAACCTTCAAAGGTGTCATACCAGGGGTCAAAGCCAGCTGTACAGGCTCGGTCACACTCGAGGTGGTCTTCGGATCACCGGATAACTTCCGGAGCGAGGAGTTAATCTTCGACATAGTCCCCCATTCCGCAGCGGCTATCACGCCCTGCTTGGACGAACCGCATTTGCAAAATTCAATGTGGTGCCGCACTACGCATATCTCAAGCTCAAGATGCCAGGACCTCGTGGAGTCATCACGGTAAATGGAAACACAGAACGCTCTCTCCAAACGGAGGAGCACACGGCGGCCCTGGCGGCGGAAGTACAGAGTAGCCTCTCAAGGCAGTTCTCCAATCTAGGCGCCAAACGTCCGGACAACGTCAAGCGAGCCCGAAGTAACCTACAACAAATCTGGCTGGCACGTTTCGAGCAAGCATAGCAGTGCGGCCCCGACCCCAGCCCCCGCCAAACGGCAATGCTGGTACCGCGCGTACATAATTACGCCTTAGAGATACTGTCACGACCGGTTTTCCAATAAAAATATTTATTGACAAACCAGTCTTTTGAGTCCAGTATGAGAGAAATCCTCCTCACTGGTAGACAATTTCTTGATACAATAAGCCAGTAGCATGAAATATATTACAGGGTTGAACTGCGGTCGCTCAACCAAATTATTACAAGCACGCCAATAATCATACATAATGGCGGACATGACACAGTGGTGTGGAGACATACTACTGACTCATGGATAGGTTGGTGGTGGAAAAGCACAGCGGGAAGGGAAATACAAGACTCTAAGCATATCATTTCATCGAACGTCGAGGTGAGGCTCGATAAATTTATTTGGTAGCGGAAGCGGATATAAAACAGTGACCAAGTCCAGGGTCGCACGAGACTGACTGGGACTCCTCTAAGTGTCGGACTCGCTATCGAACTCTTCATCCATGAGATCGCCTTCGTCAGCATCTGGCCAAATCAACAAGCCAGTGAGTACTTTGAAAGTACTCGCAAGACAGTTCGGACGTAAGATATAACAAATGCGTGCATGGATGCAACATGATTAATTCCTTAATGCACAATAAATAAAATTGGCATAACGGGGTAAGTGAAAAGGGAAACGGCGGTAGTCCGCCTGAAATCCCACAGAGCATAAATAAAGACCGATCGGGTGTCTGAAACGACGCCTCGAAAGGTGAACAAATAAAAATAAGGAAAATGATGCCACAATCGGGCATCTTAGCGACACCACATAAAGGGCTTTAAAAGGAATACCACAATCGGGCGTCTGAGCGACGCCACATAAAGGGCTTTAAAAGAAATGCCACAGTCGGACGTCTGAACGACATCGCAGAAAGGGCTTTAAAAGAAATGCCACAGTCGGACGTCTGAGCGACATCGCAGAAAGGGCTTTAAATTCACCAGTAAATAATACTCATAATAAACATTCAATCCATGAGAATAAACGGGTTAGTCCATCCACGGGGATAATCATTCAACCGGACTTAGCACTCATGCGATTCACCGGAGTCTCTGTCATCAAAGCTGACAATTGATTAGGATAAGATGGAACGAAACTTGACATGGAAGAGATGATTTGGAGGAATATATGACTCTGCAGAGTTTGTACAAAATTTTTCCCACAGCCAACGGATTACCGTAGTCACGAAGGACTAGTTCCGTTTATGGTATTTCGGAAGAAAACACAGCTAACCGGTACACACCCATCCTACCTCTCTATGCTAGGAATCACCCTAGTCATCGTCCAAGAAAAACTTTTGAGACGGGGAGATCACAATCTCGAATAGCATGGGATCAAATTTATATACGCGCGCTCTAAGGGGTGCCCCCCTCTCGGTCCCAACCGGAAACACCCATGCCCCCTGACCGGATGACTGGCTTTAATCCAGGGCCATGGAACCATCATCACAGCCTCTCCTCTTTGGTGTGTACCATGAAAGCGGTTTGCAACTTACTAAACCATATTCCTTGCGGAAAACATGTGGTAGTACAAGAAAGGAAATGATAGGTACTGGACCGATATGGTTTGACACTGAAGTCACATAGTCTGGCGTAAGACTGGCATGCTACAACACTGCCGTCGTACCCATCCTCATGCCAACACATGGCCATTCATATTCACATACATCCACGTATGGATCATTGAACTCACTCACCTTGTTATCACATGAAATAACGTTCATCGGTATGCTCACCAACATGCCATGAAACTAACTAAATGCAAAACATGCCAAGACACTCATCATATCAAAAGTTCAAACATGCTTGCCTGGTTCAGAGTAGTCGGAGCCTAGCTCGGTGAAGTTCGCGGCTCCGTCACCTCCTTCGGTATCTACGGTTTAAAGAAAAATATATGCGCTAACGTAAATACCAAGGAGAGCACAGAAGGTAAACCAAATATTTTTCAAATAAATCTGATAAAAAACTAGACAAAATTTTAAAGAGAACAGAAAAAGAATCAATCAAAAATACTTTTCTGATTAAAAGTTATAGGGGTTTTTGTCCAGGGACTTATCTGTAATGAAACAGAAGATTTCCAGGGGCTAGTTTATAAAAACAGAAAACGCTTCGGTAGCGACTACGCCAGCCCGAAGAGAAAACGCATTCTGCCCGAAGGCGTTTTCAGATAACGCTTCGTTTAGAAAGGACAGAGAGGCTGACAGCGGGTCCCACTTGTCATGTTTAAATTTCAAATGGGAGGGACGAGGCTCGTCGGCGCCCGAGAGCTGCTGTGGTCGCCGGCGGCGATCCACGGCAAGGCATGGAGATCAGAGGTTACCAAAGTGCTCACCGTGTCCTTCCGCAATGGTGGGTGGTGGTGTTGGTCGCCGGTGAGCACCACGTCGACGGCGGTCTCAACTCCGGCGGACGGTGGTTCGGGCGTGGATGGAGCTCGTCGGAGAGGGCTGCAAAGATTAAATTGAGGTGGGGGTTAGACTACTGGGTGCAAGAGAGGGCTACGGACGAGGTTTGGGCGCCGGAGGTGGCCTCACCGAAGTGAATCGAGCTGGAGGCCGAGGCGGATCGGGGCGGCCGGAGCTGGGGAAGGAGACCTCCTCGAGGTCCCCGTAGTGGCCTGGTGGGGCTTTGGTGAGGAGTGGTGATGCTGCGTGCACGAGGGTGAGCTCGGGGCCCCTTTTTATAGGCGGCCCGAGGCGGTTGCTGTGAACGGAGATTTCCGGCGAGCGATTACGGTGGTGCAGTGCTCGGTCGGGGTGGTTAGGGAGTCGAGCGTCATCACGGAGGTTCAATGGTTCCGTTTTAGTGCTAAACTGGCTGGGGTTTGGGTGTTTGGGTCGAGCTCGACGGAACGGGGCGGCGCGGGCCCGTCGGCGGCAGAGAGCGCGCTCCGTGCGTGCTGCGCCACGGCGACGGTGCCGCATGCGTGCGCTGGCATGGAGACGGCCACGCGGAGCTACCAAAGGATTTGGGCGGCGCCGAATGGCGTTGCGCCGCCGTTCTCCTCCCTGTCGGCCG
Source organism: Triticum dicoccoides (assembly GCF_002162155.2). Classification (NCBI taxonomy): domain Eukaryota; kingdom Viridiplantae; phylum Streptophyta; class Magnoliopsida; order Poales; family Poaceae; genus Triticum; species Triticum dicoccoides. The sequence goes on along the minus strand of NC_041391.1, from coordinate 540,631,885 downwards.
TTACGGGGAGCCGGCCGCCGCAAGACACGCCGGCGCAGGCGGGCCAGGGCGCCACCGACGCCAGGGTCGCGCCAAGTGCACGTGTGAAGCTTCGGACAAGCAAGCGAGGCCGCGAGCAACGTTCCAAGTGCACTGTGGCCGCGTGACTGAAACTGTCGAAACTGAAAACTGAATTTAACTGAATTTCTGAAAGTGTAAGGAAAACAGTGCATGCTAGGTGTTCGACAGAATGATCCAGGCATGTAGGGATTTTTCCTTGAGCTGATTTTTGGTGGAATGGCTTCTCATTGCTCAAATAGGCTGCCTGAATTTTGGTGGAATTTTTGGAGGAGTGTAGATATGAATTTCACCAAATTTGGCAAATCTGGTCCAAACTTGCAGAGACTGAATTTTGAAAATTTTGAAAAGAGGAGGAGTGGATCAAGATGGTTCTGGGTTATGGATGCTAAGGACAATCCAGGAGAATTGGTTTGAGGTCAAAACTCAAAAGCAATAGGGCACTTGCTTTGAAAATCTCTCAGGCTCCAAATAATTTTCAGAATTGAATTGAGGGGAAAAATAATTAGAGAAAAATCCAGAACTTGTTTGGATTAGTTGGGACAGAGAACTTAGGTTGATCACAAGGTGTAGGGGAGGTTTTGGAGGGGTTTTACCACATGGGAAAAAATGCCAAGTCATGGTGGTTCCAAGATATGAAAATCCCAAATTCATGGAGTTTCTTTTTAAAAGAAAAAGATTAAACTCCCAAAATAATTTTGAGAGAGAACCAACAGAGAAGAAGTTTCAAAAGGTCAAACACCAAAGTTTGAAGCAAGAATAAAGACCTTGCCAAAGGAAAGAAAGTTTTTTTTTAAGAGGAAGGTTTTCTAAAAAAAAAATTAAATGGCCTCTTTTCAAAAACCACAAAGTTTTTTTTTTTAAAACCAAAGTAAAAATTTTGGAGTGTCACAACACCTACCCCCTTAGGAAATATCTCGTCCCCGAGATTTCAGCTGATCCTTAAATAAGTGTGGATGCTCTGTCCGAAGAAAATCCTCGCTTTCCCAAGTTGCTTCACTGTCGGTGTGATTGCTCCACTGGACTTTGAAATACTTGATGGTCTTCTGTCGGGTCCTCCTTTCAGACTCCTCTAATATTCTTATGGGACGTTCTCGATAAGTGAGGTTTGGCTGTACGTCAATGTTCTCATGGGATACTTGTTTCTCTAGGTTGCTTACGCACTTCCTTAATTGAGAGACGTGGAACACGTCGTGAATGTCGGACAAGTCTTCGGGTAAGTCTAGCTGGTAGGCTACAGTGCCTCTTCGTGCCACTATGCAAAATGGTCCAATGAATCTTGGTGCTAATTTTCCTTTAATCTTAAACCGTTGCAATCCTATCATCGGGGATACTCTCAAGTATACGAATTCACCGGGTTCGAAGCTGACCCTACGGTGTTTCTGATCATAATAACTTTTCTGTCGACTTTGAGCGTTCTTAAGTCGGTCCCTGATTAGCTTGACTTTTTCCTCGGCTTCTCTGAGCTTATCTGGTCCGAAGATGCGGCTGTCTCCGGTCTCTGACCAATTTAACGGGGTACGACATCTCCTTCCGTATAGGGCTTCGAAAGGAGCCATTTGCAGGCTGGCCTGGTAACTGTTGTTGTAGTCGAACTCGGCATATGGCAGGTTGTCCTCCCAACTGGTTCCATAGGTGAGGACACATGCTCTCAGCATGTCTTCTAAAACCTGGTTTACGCGTTCTGTTTGTCCATCAGTCTGTGGATGGTATGCGGTACAGAAGGCTAGTTGGGTTCCCAGAGCCTGTTGTAATTGCTCCCAAAATCTTGAGACGAACTGAGTGCCTCTGTCGGAAATTATAGTCTTCGGGACACCGTGCAGACAGACTATGCGGGAAAGATAAATCCTGGCAAGCCTCTGAGTGGTGTAGGTTGTCTTCACTGGAATAAAGTGTGCTACTTTGGTCAACCTGTCAGTGATGACCCATATGGCATCATTCCCGTGTCGTGACCGAGGTAATCCAACAATAAAATCCATCCCTATTTCATCCCATTTCCACTCAGGTATTTTGTTAGGTTGCAGTAGTCCGGCTGGTCTCTGATGTTCAGCTTTTATGCGTTGACATGAGTCGCAACATGCAATGAAAGCGGCTATGTCCCTCTTCATACCGTGCCACCAAAATCTTTCCTGAATATCCTTATACATTTTGGTTCCTCCAAGGTGGATCGAATATGGAGTGGTGTGTGCTTCAGTTAAAACTTGCTGTTTAAGGTCTTCTATGTTTGGCACGCATAGCCTTTCTCCGTACCATAATATTCCTTCATTTTCTATGACGAATTCCGAGGCCTTGCCCATACTCAACTTCCTTTTAATTCCTTCAATGCTGGGGTGACCGGACTGAGCCTCTTTAATTTTCTCCACAAGGTGTGGTTGTATTTCCAAGTTTGATATGGTGCCTTCTGCTACCATTATCAAGTTGAGCTTGACAAATTCTTGATGGAATTCGGGCCTCAAGCTGTGCAGATAGTTCCCGTCGGTGCTGGGGTTCCGACTCAGGGCATCGGCCACTACGTTTGCTTTCCCTGGATGGTAATGGATACCAACATCATAATCCTTTACCAATTCCAACCAGCGGCGTTGCCGTAAATTTAGTTCTGGTTGCGTAAAAATGTATTTGAGGCTTTTGTGATCCGTATATATCTCACATCGATTCCCAAGTAGGAAATGCCTCCATTCCTTGAGTGCATGAATAACTGCTGCCATTTCTAAATCATGAGTGGGATAATTTTCCTCGTGTTTGCGAAGTTGCCTTGAAGCGTAGGCGACAACCTTGCCTTCTTGCATCAACACGCATCCGAGACCCTTTCTGGATGCGTCACAAAATACTTCAAAATTCTTGTGTATATCGGGTACAATTAATACTGGTGCTGTTGTTAGTTTCCGCTTTAGCTCTTGGAAACTTTTCTCGCAGGCTTCTGTCCATTCAAACTTCTTATCTTTCTTGAGTAACTGTGTCATAGGCTTGGATATGGTGGAAAATCCTTCAATAAATCTGCGGTAATATCCTGCCATTCCCAAGAAACTTCGTATGTCTGTTACGCTGGCTGGTGACTTCCAGTCAAGTACGGCCTTGACTTTCTCTGGGTCCACTGCTATACCGTCTTGAGTCAGCACGTGGCCTAGAAAACCTACTTGTCTTAGCCAAAATTCGCACTTGCTGAACTTGGCATACAATTGGTGTTTCCTTAGCTCTCCTAGTACAATCCTGAGATGTTCTGCGTGCTCTTCTGGTGTTTTGGAGTATACCAGAATATCGTCGATGAATACTACGACGAATTTGTCCATAAACTTCATAAATACTTTGTTCATGAGGTGTACAAAATATGCCGGGGCGTTAGTTAATCCAAATGGCATCACTGTGAACTCGTACAGTACATATCTGGAGGTGAAGGCTGTTTTGGGGATATCTTCCGTTCGTACCTTCAATTGATGGTATCCTGACCTTAAGTCAATTTTTGAGAATACCTTGGCCTGAGCAAGTTGATCAAACGAATCCTTTATCCTTGGCATCGGGTATTTGTTTTTGACTGTGACCATGTTAAGTGCTCGATAGTCGATACACAATCTCAGCGTTCCATCCTTCTTCTTGGCAAATAAAATTGGTGATCCCCAAGGTGAGGAGCTGGCCCGAATGTATCCTTTATCCAGTAATTCCTTTATTTGCTTCTTCAATTCGATCAACTCGGATGGTGCCATTCTATATGGTTTCTTGTATATGGGGGTGGTTCCTGGTGCTAGCTCAATGCGGAATTCTATTTCTCGATCTGGTGGCATGCCTGGCAGCTCTTCAGGGAATACATCTGGAAATTCACACACTACTGGAACCTTGTTTAGCTTAGAAATGTCCACCTTATTTAATCTCGGTTGCCGGGGTCTTTTTCCTTCCTTGGCTGATACTCTTATTGTCTTCCCTCGGTGGTGTGTGAGAATCACGGTCCTGTAGAAACAGTCGATAAAACCTTTATTGGTGGTTAGCCAATCCATCCCTAGGATGACATCTAGTCCTTTATTTTCCAATACAATAAGATTTGCGTAAAACTCCAATCCTTCAAACTCAATGACCACATTCTGACAGTAATTCTGAGAAACTTGCTGAATCCCGGGGGACTTGATTATTATGGATTTCTCCAAAGGAAGCATCGAAAAATTATTTTGCAAAGCAAAACTTTTCAAGATGAAAGAGTGAGAAGCTCCAGAATCAAACAAAACCATTGCAGGTATTGTGTTGACAGGAAACGTACCGAGTACGATATCCAAAGCATTTTGTGCCTCCTCTTTGGTTACATGGTTCAGATGACCCTTCCTGTGGTTATTGTTGGGATTGAAATTGTTTCGTTTGGGCGCTGAATTATTGCCGCCGTTGTTCGGCTTTGGGGTTGAATTCCTTGGCTTGGGGCACTGTTTGGCATAGTGCCCTTCTTCTCCACAAGCGTAACAAGTAACGCCGGGGCGATAGGTGAATTCCTTGTCCCTTGCATGAAAATTCTTGATTGGGCGTGAGACATTGGATGAGAATTTGGGTGTCCCACCCTTTTTAAAATCTATCTTGCTTCGGTGATTGCGAGTGTGATTAGTCTGGTCCCTTTTTCGCTTGCGGATATCTTCCAGACTGCTTCTCTCATTTTCCAGAGTAATGGCCTTGTCCACCAGCGTTTTAAAATCAGGAAAAGTGTGCACGACCAGTTGGCATTTAAGTGCGGGCGCCAGACCGTCAAGGAATTTCTCCATCTTCTTGATTTCAGTCATACGCTCCTCATTGGCGTAGCGGGATAATAGGGTAAATTGACTGTTGTAATCTGACACTGTCATGTTCCTTTGTTTGAGGTCATCAAATTCTCTCTTCTTGATTTTCATAATACTCTTAGGAATATGTGCACCACGGAAACCTTCCTTGAAATCATCCCAGGTTATGTCATTTTCGTTGGGATGCATGTGCAGAAAATTCTCCCACCACGATGCGGCTGCTCCTGTGAGGTAGTGTGGAGCATATAGTACTTTCTCGAGATCTGAACACTTTGCAATAATTAATTTCCTCTCCATATCTCGAAGCTAGTCCTCGGCTTCAAGAGGCTTGTCAGTGTGAGAAAATGTTTGAGGACGTGTCTTCTGTAGCTCAGATAACTTGGAATGTTGCTGATACTGTCCATGATGATTCCCCATGTTGATGACTTGGTTCATCATCTCGCGATGTTGTTGCTGACTCTGTTCATAAAGGCGGCACATTTGTGATAGTGCCGATTCACTGCCTTGTTGGCTTGACTGTCCCTGAGTGAACTCATTGTTGGGTTGAGTATCATGAATTTCCTCTGGTGGAGTTGGCATGGAACGTGTCCAAGGACGAGACATTTTTCACTCTGGGAAAAGTATTTTTGTAAAACTCTTAAGAAAAGCGGAAAGAGTCGCGAAAATAAAACCATAAATGCATAAAGCTGGCAGATATTATTAAATACCCAAGCTTACTTAAGAAAAACAAATCGACTTGCGCACGGAGAAGGACTGCTCATTACATATCTTACACGCGGGCGGTAATTATACAGTACATCACTCAGGATATGCGTACATAATCCTGACATGTTATTAAGGCTAGTGCACTTCTCCAGATCCTACATGATGCGCAAACAGGCTACTTCTCACAGCCTATGCACATATCTTACAAAGTGGTACAATACACGGCAGCTAAGCGTACTTAGGCAGAGATGTTGACGATCTCCCTTGCCCTGCCGAGGGCGAGGCGTAGCGAGGTTGGGGACTCGACTTCCTCCTCGCTAATGGGCTCCATACGTGTAGTGTTGCACAGAGCGGGCGGAGCGGTTGCCAGGGGCGGAGCAACACGTACAGGAGTGGGCGCAATAACTTGGTTGAATTCTTCGGTAGAATGCAGGCGACGAGTAGGCGTAAAAGATGCTGATGACGAGACAAAAGTCGGTGGCGGAGCGATGGGTAGGAGCTCCCTCCTGTTGGCAGCACAGCCATGGACTGAGTCCATGCGGGTAGCTACGAAGTCATCCACCAGGTTGTCGAAGGCTGCCTCCAGGGCCCGGAGATACTCAATGAGCATCTCAAAAGCCTCGTCTCGTTCTCCTCTGGGGCAGGAGTATGCGTAGTGACAGGTGTAAGGCACATGGCACGGAAGATAACGGTAACGACGAGTCTTCATCACGGGAAGGACATCCCTGAGACGAGCTATCGCCTCGCGGGCTGCCATCTGCATAGCATGCCTCTCCGTAGGCATGGCTCTTCCCATGAACCGGAAGCGGTGTAACTCACCACGCCCTCCCCTGAACTGCACCGCGGCCTGGTGCATGGTCAGACTATCGTTGACTCGGTGCTGGTAGAGTGTGAAGACTGGGCGCACGGATGGCCCCATCGCGACCTGAACAATGTAAGAAAGAAGCTTGACGAACCCATCGGGCACGTTGGCGAAGGTCTGAGACTCGCAGCTGACGTCGGCCATCTACAAAAGTAGGCAAAATTCTGCAGGGTCAGATCATAAATGTATGCTGACTGACAGAAAATGACTACCATTGCAAAAATATAAATTAGCTCTATCAGGCTAATAACCAATTAGCGATCGCACCTAGTGGCTTCCTACAGTCAGCCTGGCTCTGGTACCAAGCTTGTCACGACCGGTTTTCCAATAAAAATATTTATTGACAAACCAGTCTTTTGAGTCCAGTATGAGAGAAATCCTCCTCACTGGTAGACAATTTCTTGATACAATAAGCCAGTAGCATGAAATATATTACAGGGTTGAACTGCGGTCGCTCAACCAAATTATTACAAGCACGCCAATAATCATACATAATGGCGGACAGGACACAGTGGTGTGGAGACATACTACTGACTCATGGATAGGTTGGTGGTGGAAAAGCACAGCGGGAAGGGAAATACAAGACTCTAAGCATATCATTTCATCGAACGTCGAGGTGAGGCTCGATAAATTTATTTGGTAGCGGAAGCGGATATAAAACAGTGACCAAGTCCAGGGTCGCACGAGACTGACTGGGACTCCTCTAAGTGTCGGACTCGCTATCGAACTCTTCATCCATGAGATCGCCTTCGTCAGCATCTGGCCAAATCAACAAGCCAGTGAGTACTTTGAAAGTACTCGCAAGACAGTTCGGACGTAAGATATAACAAATGCGTGCATGGATGCAACATGATTAATTCCTTAATGCACAATAAATAAAATTGGCATAACAGGGTAAGTGAAAAGGGAAACGGCGGTAGTCCGCCTGAAATCCCACAGAGCATAAATAAAGACCGATCGGGTGTCTGAAACGACGCCTCGAAAGGTGAACAAATAAAAATAAGGAAAATGATGCCACAATCGGGCATCTTAGCGACACCACATAAAGGGCTTTAAAAGAAATACCACAATCGGGCGTCTGAGCGACGCCACATAAAGGGCTTTAAAAGAAATGCCACAGTCGGACGTCTGAACGACATCGCAGAAAGGGCTTTAAAAGAAATGCCACAGTCGGACGTCTGAGCGACATCGCAGAAAGGGCTTTAAATTCACCAATAAATAATACTCATAATAAACATTCAATCCATGAGAATAAACGGGTTAGTCCATCCACGGGGATAATCATTCAACCGGACTTAGCACTCATGCGATTCACCGGAGTCTCTGTCATCAAAGCTGACAATTGATTAGGATAAGATGGAACGAAACTTGACATGGAAGAGATGATTTGGAGGAATATATGACTCTGCAGAGTTTGTACAAAATTTTTCCCACAGCCAACGGATTACCGTAGTCACCAAGGACTAGTTCCGTTTATGGTATTTCGGAAGAAAACACAGCTAACCGGTACACACCCATCCTACCTCTTGATGCTAGGAATCACCCTAGTCATCGTCCAAGAAAAACTTTTGAGACGGGGAGATCACAATCTCGAATAGCATGGGATCAAATTTATATACGCGCGCTCTAAGGGGTGCCCCCCTCTCGGTCCCAACCGGAAACACCCATGCCCCCTGACCGGATGACTGGCTTTAATCCAGGGCCATGGAACCATCATCACGGCCTCTCCTCTTTGGTGTGTACCATGAAAGCGGTTTGCAACTTACTAAACCATATTCCTTGCGGAAAACATGTGGTAGTACAAGAAAGGAAATGATAGGTACTGGACCGATATGGTTTGACACTGAAGTCACATAGTCTGGCGTAAGACTGGCATGCTACAACACTGCCATCGTACCCATCCTCATGCCAACACATGGCCATTCATATTCACATACATCCACGTATGGATCATTGAACTCACTCACCTTGTTATCACATGAAATAACGTTCATCGGTATGCTCACCAACATGCCATGAAACTAACTAAATGCAAAACATGCCAAGACACTCATCATATCAAAAGTTCAAACATGCTTGCCTGGTTCAGAGTAGTCGGAGCCTAGCTCGGTGAAGTTCGCGGCTCCGTCACCTCCTTCGGTATCTACGGTTTAACGAAAAATATATGCGCTAACGTAAATACCAAGGAGAGCACAGAAGGTAAACCAAATATTTTTCAAATAAATCTGGTAAAAAACTAGACAAAATTTTAAAGAGAACAGAAAAAGAATCAATCAAAAATACTTTTCTGATTAAAAGTTATAGGGGTTTTTGTCCAGGGACTTATCTGTAATGAAACAGAAGATTTCTAGGGGCTAGTTTATAAAAACAGAAAACGCTTCGGTAGCGACTACGCCAGCCCGAAGAGAAAACGCATTCTGCCCGAAGGCGTTTTCAGATAACGCTTCGTTTAGAAAGGACAGAGAGGCTGACAGCGGGTCCCACTTGTCATGTTTAAATTTCAAATGGGAGGGACGAGGCTCGTCGGCGCCCGAGAGCTGCTGTGGTCGCCGGCGGCGATCCACGGCGAGGCATGGAGATCAGAGGTTACCAAAGTGCTCACCGTGTCCTTCCGCAACGATGGGTGGTGGTGTTGGTCGCCGGTGAGCACCACGTCGACGGCGGTCTCAACTCCGGCGGACGGTGGTTCGGGCGTGGATGGAGCTCGTCGGAGAGGGCTGCAAAGATTAAATTGAGGTGGGGGTTAGACTACTGGGTGCAAGAGAGGGCTACGGACGAGGTTTGGGCGCCGGAGGTGGCCTCACCGAAGTGAATCGAGCTGGAGGCCGAGGCGGATCGGGGCGGCCGGAGCTGGGGAAGGAGACCTCCTCGAGGTCCCCCTAGTGGCCTGGCGGGGCTTTGGTGAGGAGTGGTGATGCTGCATGCACGAGGGTGAGCTCGGGGCCCCTTTTTATAGGCGGCCCGAGGCGGTTGCCATGAACGGAGATTTCCGGCGAGCGATTACGGTGGTGCAGTGCTCGGTCGGGGTGGTTAGGGAGTCGAGCGTCATCACGGAGGTTCAATGGTTCCGTTTTACTGCTAAACTGGCCGGGGTTTGGGTGTTTGGGTCGAGCTCGACGGAACGGGGCGGCGCGGGCCCGTCGACGGCAGAGAGCGCGCTCCGTGCGTGCTGCGCCACGGCGACGGTGCCGCATGCGTGCGTTGGCACGGAGACGGCCACGCGGAGCTACCAGAGGATTTGGGCGGCGCCGAACGGCGTTGCGCCGCCGTTCTCCTCCCTGTCGGCCGTTACGGGGAGCCGGCCGCTGCAAGACAGGCCGGCGCAGGCGGGCCAGGGCGCCACCGACGCCAGGGTCGCGCCAAGTGCACGTGTGAAGCTTCGGACAAGCAAGCGAGGCCGCGAGCAACGTGCCAAGTGCACTGTGGCCGCGTGACTGAAACTGTCGAAACTGAAAACTGAATTTAACTGAATTTTTGACAGTGTAAGGAAAACAGTGCATGCTAGGTGTTCGACAGAATGATCCAGGCATGTAGGGATTTTTCCTTGAGCTGATTTTTGGTGGAATGGCTTCTCATTGCTCAAATAGGCTGCCTGAATTTTGGTGGAATTTTTGGAGGAGTGTAGATATGAATTTCACCAAATTTGGCAAATCTGGTCCAAACTTGCAGAGACTGAATTTTGAAAATTTTGAAAAGAGGAGGAGTGGATCAAGATGGTTCTGGGTTATGGATGCTAAGGACAATCCAGGAGAATTGGTTTGAGGTCAAAACTCAAAAGCAATAGGGCACTTGCTTTGAAAATCTCTCAGGCTCCAAATAATTTTCAGAATTGAATTGAGGGGAAAAATAATTAGAGAAAAATCCAAAACTTGTTTGGATTAGTTGGGACAGAGAACTTAGGTTGATCACAAGGTGTAGGGGAGGTTTTGGAGGGGTTTTACCACATGGGCAAAAATGCCAAGTCATGGTGGTTCCAAGATATGAAAATCCCAAATTCATGGAGTTTCTTTTTAAAAGAAAAAGATTAAACTCCCGAAATAATTTTGAGAGAGAACCAACAGAGAAGAAGTTTCAAAAGGTCAAACACCAAAGTTTGAAGCAAGAATAAAGACCTTGCCAAAGGAAAGAAAGTTTTTTTTTAAGAGGAAGGTTTTCTAAAAAAAATTAAATGGCCTCTTTTCAAAAACCACAAAGTTTTTTTTTTTTGAAAACCAAAGTAAAAATTTTGGAGTGTCACAGATACCATGGGCATAAGGGGAGGGGCACAACAATGGCACGCCCAGAATGCGGCTTAACCGCACTAGAGGGCTCCCTATTTCGCCGTTTTCCTTTTTCACACACTTTCAGGACCCAACTATTCGGAAGGCATGTCCGGAAATACTATCGCCGAACCAACGATGCAATAACCAGGGAGGAAGCAAGCTATGTCAGAAGTCAAGCTGGTCTCTTTAACGAGTTTAATACCTATTTCTCTTACAATACTGCAGCTTGCCCCTGAAGGGGAATATGTCAAATACTCCCATCTCTTGCTTACCGCACTTTTTGTATCGTTCTGCTTTCGCAGCAGGCCTTTTTTAATAAACAATACATAGCTCTTATCTATTATTGTACTTATCTATTTTTATATGCAAACATGTTTAGTCATGACACTATGCAACCGTACACTTTGGCATGGATAATACACCAGGGGCTTACAACACCCCATAACGTGGTGTGAGAAGTCCGAACACTCTAACAAGTGCGGCACCCCGAACTTATAGCACTATATGCATCGGCTCCGAATCATGTCTTTGGTCAATAGTTGGGTTTGCTCGGCTCCCATGTTTTGGTACCCTACGTTCCGCATTGTTGGCTAAGATAGCGCTGGGAGAACTACTGCGATTGTGCCCCAGTTGAGCTGGGTTAACACCTCAGTAGAGAAAGCTAAAACTGACTGTCATGATAGTGCGAGAGACCGGTTGCTGTTCGCGAGGTTTTTTTGAGTCCTTAAAGACTTATGCCGCTTCAAGCGAGGAACCGGACTTATCCGGCCTAGGCATGGATAGCCCCCCGAACTCGGTCTTCCGAATACTAGGGGCTTAGCCGAAATTTGAAATTATAGAATTCTATGGCTAAGTGAGAGTGATAAAGCATTATAAGTCCGACGGCCTGGTTCGCTGTGCTGAACGCCTCCCTAGATGGACCCAAGAATGGGAACAAGAGCATTCAGGTTTATCCTGAATACCCTAGCACTCGTGGCATGGGAGTCGAAGCCGATGACTTGCATCTCTCAGATTTGATAAACGGCCGCACAGAAGGTAATATTTTAAATTAACAAGCGTTGCTTAACACATATGAACAAAGCTTCAGCGTACAGGATAACAAACGTGAGTTTACTCAAAAATTACATCTTTGGAGCACTCATCCTCTATGCGGCGGGCACCCTTCAGAACGCCATTGTAATACATCTTGGGCGTACGATACTCCTTTCCCGGTGGTGGCGCGTCCGTCAACAGCTTCTCCGCGTCTAGCTTGCCCCAGTGCACCTTAGCACGGGCAAGGCCCGACGGGCACCTTCAATACAAACGGAGCGCTTGACGACCTCAATCCATGGACACGCGTCCACCAGCCACCGCACCAGACCGGAGTAGCTCCTAGGCATGGCTTCTCCAGGCCACAGCCGAGCTATGAGGCCCTTCATGGCCTGTTTGGCCACCTTGTGGAGCTCAACCAGCTGCTTCAGTTGGTCGCTCAGGGGCACCGGATGTCCGGCCTCAGCATACTGAGACCAGAACACTTTTTCCGTCGAGCTCCCCTCTTCGGCTCGGTAGTATGCGGCGGCATCAGACACACTACGGGGCAGATCAGCAAACGCTCCTGGAGAGCTCTGAATTCGGGTAAGTAGCAGATAATTAGCTTTTATATTTTTGCTTTGCATAAAGAATGCCTTACCCGCCGCTATCTTCTTCATCGCCTCGATCTCCTGAAGGGTCTTCTGGGCTTCGGCCTTAGCAGTCTTGGCACTCTCAAGAGACAAGGCAAGCTCAGACTCTCGAGTCTTCGAGTCACGCTCCAAACTCTCGTGTTTTTCCATGAGAGCCTGGAGCTCTTACCGCACCTCCGTCACCCGCGCCTCCTGCTTCTCTCGCTCGGTGCACTCCAAGGCCGCACTCTTTTCGGCCTTCGAAACCGCCTCTTTCAGGGTTGCCACCTCGGTCGTGGCTCCTGCAACATTAATGTTGGTCCTATTATTATTATGCAACCAAGTATTTCTATATACATTTACAGGAGGTGCTACATACCCTCTTTATCCTCGAGATGCTTCTTGGCACGGCCGAGCTCGCTCTCGGACCGCTCGAGGCTTTCCTTCAAGGCATTGACCTCCGCAGTCAGTGCGGCAGAGGTCAGCAGCGCAGCCTGCATTCCCATATTGACATATTTCTATTAGACTCCTGCGTATATCTTTTAAGATACTTGGTTCGGCTTTTATTTCCAAACACCGAACTAAGCATCAGGGGCTACTGTCTATGCGGTAACATTTTTTATATATGTTTTTGAACACATACCTCAAAGCCCGTTAACAGGCTTGTGCAGGCTTCCGTCAGCCCGCTCTTGGCGGACTGAACCTTCTGAATCACCGCACTCATAACAGTGCGGTGTTCTTCGTAGATATAGGCGCCGTTGAGTGCCTCCAACAAATTGTCCGGCGCCTCCGGGTGGACGGAAGTCGCCGGCGTCGCGGACTTTCCCTTCTGGTGAAGGCGCCGCCTGTCGGGCTCTGGAACCATTGATGGTTCCGGAGCAGTGTCCGGCCCAGGTCCGGACTTAGATCCCTCCGGGGTTTTACCCCCTTTGGGTTGGGAGTCCAGAAGGTCAGCTTGTGGCGCTTCCAGGACCACCTCCTCCTGGTTTTGTCCCCTACGGGACTCCACCTCCGCGCCGTCCGTAGGGAGAGGGGAGGAGGCCATCGGAAGTGAAGCGCTATTCACATCTGACGAATTCAGAGATCCGCTCGACGAATCGCCAAGCTGAGCTCTGGGTGGACTGTATGATTAGCTTCGGTGTTAGAAGCTATCAAATAATAAAGGTGTGCAATAAGTCATTTGGGTAGCTGGACACTTACGATTTTGCCAGGGGCTTGACCCTGGAAGGCCAGTCCTCCTCGCCGTCTTCGGCGTCGGGGGCGTAGTCCGACAGAAGGGGCTTCCCCTTCTTGGACCCTCCAGCTTCCCCAGTTGGGGCGGCCTTTCTCTTATTTCCTCCCCCCGCTGGAGCGGGAGAGGCACTTCTTCTTCCTCCTCCTCATCTTCGAAGGCGGAGGGCGCGTTGGAGCCGTCGGGCAAATCCGACGACACCGGGCGCCGGGAACTCTTTCGGGTCCCCGTGGCCTTATCCTTGGCCTTCTTCTCCGGCACCACATGGGGTGCCAGAACCAGTAGCTTCGCTAAGTGTGCGTCTACTGGGCCTTCGGGCAAAGGGGCCGGATAGTCAAACTGTCTGGATGTCCTCTTCCAATCCTGTCAAAGGAACGGGAGTTTAGATCCCACATAAGGTCACACTATGAAATGCGGATATCCCGTAAGGGACTAAAGGTAAGCTTACTTTGGAGGCTTTACATTTGGCGCAGAACCCGTGATCCTCGGTGACGGGAGGGGAGACCTCGGAGCTTTTGAAAAGCACCTTCCAGGCATCCTCGTGCTTCGTTTCGAAGAGCCGGGATAGAGTCTGGTGCCGGGCCGGGTCGAACTCCCACAAATTGAAGTCCCATCGTTGACACGGGAGGATTCGGCGGAAGAGCATGACCTGGACCACGTTAACAAGTTTGACCCTCTTGGCCACCAGGTCTCGGACGCAGGTTTGGAGTCCGGTCACCTCTTCCGGATTGCCCCACGACAGGCCCGTCTCTTTCCAAGATGTGAGCCGGGTGGGGATGCCGGATCAAAATTCAGGGGCCGCTGCCCATTTAAGGTCACGCGGCTCGGTAATATAAAACCACCCAGATTGCCACCCTTTGATGGTTTCCACGAAGGCACCCTCGAGCCAGGTGACGTTGGCTATCTTGCCCACCATGGCACCTCCGCATTCCGCCTGTCGGCCTTGCACGACCTTCGGCTTGACGCTGAAGATCTTCAGCCATAGGCCAAAGTGGGGCTGGATGCGGAAGAAGGCCTCGCACACGATGATAAACACCGAGATATTGAGGATGAAGTTCGGGGCCAGGTCGTGGAAGTCCAAGCTGTAGTAGAACATGAGCCCCTGGACGAACGGGTGAAGAGGAAAACCCAGTCCGCGGAGGAAATGGGGAAGAAAAACAACCCTCTCATGGGGCCTGGGGTGGGGATGAGTTGCCCCACATCTGGGAGCCGGTGCGCGATGTCGTTAGACAAGTATCCGGCCTTCCTCAGGTTTTTGATTTGTCCCTCCCTGACGGAGGAGGCCATCCATCTACCTCCCGCTCCTGACATGGTTGGAGAAGGTTGAGGTGGGAAGTGCGGGCTTGGGCGCTGGAGCTCAAGTGCGCAGGGATGGATAAGCAGAGGAGGAAGAGGGCATGAATGAAAGGGCGGATTCTTATCCCCTTATATGGGCGGCCAAAACTACGAGCCCCCCACCGGCCTAATAAAACTCGTTTATCCCCCAAGCGCCGCGGTTAATGGCGCGGTTGGGTTACCCACACCCGTATTGATGAGAATCCCGGAATAAGGGGACACGATCTCTGCTTTGACAAGACGTGCCAAGGAAACCGCCTCGCTAAACGCGCTGAGGTGGAACAATAAAATAAATAAAGAGCCTGGCTGTGGCATGATGTCGCGCCACGGAATACGTCAGCAGATCCGATTAATACAAATATTATTCACTCTACGAAGGAATGTGGAACTTATTTTGCAGAGCCGGACACTACCCTGGTGTTCAATATCTTCTATGAAATATCCGGAGGAGGAACCCGCCTTGCAATGCCGAAGACAACTTGCGTGCCGGACTCGTCGTCATTGAAGCCTGGTTTAGGGGCTACTGAGGGAGTCCTAGATTAGGGGGTGTCCGGATGGCCGGACTATGACCTTCGGTCGGACTCCTGGACTACGAAGATACAAGATTGAAGACTCCGTCCCGTGTCCGGATGGGACTTTCCTTGGCGTGGAAGGCAAGCTTGGCGTTACGATATGAAGATCTCCTCCCATTGTAACTGACTCTGTGTAACCCTAGCCCTCTCCGGTATCTATATAAACCGGAGAGTTTCAGTCCGTAGGACGAACAACAATCATACCATAGGCTAGATTATAGGGTTTACCCACTCCGATCTCGTGGTAGATCTACTCTTGTACTACCCATATCATCAATATTAATCAAGCAGGAGTAGGGTTTTACCTCCATCGAGAGGGCCAGAACCTGGGTAAAAACATTGTGTCCCTTGTCTCCTGTTACCATCCGCCTAGACGCACAGTTCTGGACCCCCTACCCGAGATCCGCCAGTTTTGACACTGACAGGCCCCTTCAATCATCTTCAACGACGTGGTCCAGGGGGAGGTTTTCCTTCCCGGACAGATCTTCATATTCAGGGGCTTCGTACTGCGGGCCAACTCGCTTGGCCATCTGGAGCAGATCGATAGCTATGCCCCTGGCTATCAGGTCAGGTTTGGAAGCTTGAACTACACTGCCGACATCTGGGAGACTTGATCTTCGACGGATTCGAGCTTGTGTCAGGTGCACCGAACAGTCACGACGAGCATGACTTAGATCTGCCATCGGACAGTATTTGGGGGATCGCGCCTGCGGCTGCCCCAGGTATCAATCTGGAGCATATTGTGTCATCCGAGGACGGGTGGATGGACCCCGCCACGGAGGCCTCACACTCATCCGCCTTGGAGCTGAACTCTCATCCCACCTCCTATGAGGCAGGTATCATCGGACCCTCGGACTCGTCTTTGGCTACAGGATCCAAACCGCATACGCCCGTGCCTATCGAATCTGATTGGGCACCGGTCATGGAGTTCACCTTCGCGGATATCTTTTAGCACTCGCACTTGGGTGATGTGCTAAATTTATTAAGGTCTCTCTCCTTGTCAGGAGACTCTTGGCCGGACAATGTCCGACTCGAGTGGGAAGCGGACGACGAAGAAATTCGTTCCCCACCCACCACCCACTTAATAGCCACTGTCGATGACTTAACCGATGTGCTTGACTTCAACTCTGAAGACATCGACGGTATGGACGACTATGCAGGAGAAGAACAGGAACCACCGCCTATAGGGCGCTGGACAACCACCTCATCATATGATATATATATATGGTGGACACCCCCAAAGAAGGCAATGGCGATGAGGCAATGGAAGATAATCCCTTGGAGAAGCAAGCTAGGCACCAGCGTCATAGGCGCCGCTCGAAGCCCTGCCAAAGCAAAAATAGTGATACTGGCACAAGAGATGATAACAATCCGGATGGTGCCGAAGACGAAAAGAATCCTGTCGAGCCAGGCTTTAAGCAGGCCGAGCAAGAAGATGGGCAAGCTAGCCCCAAGGAACATGCAACAGATGGAGAATCAGAGGATGATAATTACATGCCTCTCTCCGAAGATGAAGTGAGCCTTGGCGACGAAGAATTCACCATGCCTGAGGATCCCGTCGAGCAGGAGCGCTTCAAGCGCCAGCTTATAGCCACTGCAAAAAGCCTGAAGAAAAAACAGCAACAGCTTCAAGCTGATCAAGATCTGCTAACTGATAGATGGACCGAGGTCCTGGCTGCCGAGGAATACGGACTCGAGCGCCCTACCAAAAGTTACCCAAAGCGCAGGTTGCTACCTCAACTCGAGGATGAGGCGTTAAAGCCCACACTACCAGCGCATGATGCGGCTGACCGGCCACCCCATGGCCGAGACAAAGCGACGTACAAGCCCGAAGTCCAGACCGCACCCCGTCGCCAATCAAACAATAATATTAAGGACCGGGGCTACACGAACACTACAAACAAATACACTTCTGTGATGATACGTGTTTCTCACAGTAGGTCGCGTTTTTTGTCATGCATGTACATCCATGAAGATTTTTTGACAGAATCAAGATAGTCATACTTGTGCTATCGTAGAAGTGTTCCATGACATTACCAAAATCATCACGGAAGTGTCCACTTCCATGACGATAAATCGCGCGTCACAGAAGTGCTTTCGTCAAGGGTGACCGACACGTGGCATCCACCGTAACGGAACGCCGTTAAGCTATCGGGTCGGATTTTGGATCCGATAACCCGTTAACAGCCCCGACCAATGGGAAATTTCCACGTGTAAAATTCTGATTGGCCGAAGGGAACACCTGTCAGCTCGTTAGTGGGCCAGATGTCGCCCGTCCATTGGAGGAGACATGCCTATGATACGTTGACACGTGGCTGGGCCCAACAGAGGCCCATATAGGTTAAAAAGGCCGGCCCAGTCAAAGGCCCGTAGAACTTAATCAGGTACTAGTGGGCCATCCCAATAATGGCCTGCTTAATAAAGGCCCATTTACGGCCAGAAGCCAGATCTGGCCCGTTAATTGTTCGCCCAATATTTGGGCCCATTTACGGCCCGAAGCCAGATCTGGCCCGTTAATTGTTCGCCTAATAGTTGGGCCCATTTGCGGCCCGAAGCCAGATCTGGCCCGTTAATTGTTCGCCGAATATTTAGGCCCAACTACAGCCCAGTCACTTTCGGCATGTTAGAGGCCTGATGTAGGCATGGGCCCATTTCAGCCCAGTGTGACTTTCGGCCTGGGAATGGCCTGTGCTGCCCATGGGCCATATATGGTCCGACGGGACATCGGGCCCACTAATGGCACGTGCTAAAGGTGGCAACAGTTAAGCCCAACATGACTTTGGGCCTGTTAAAGGCCTGTCGCATAATTCGGCCCGTTGATGCCTGTACTAAGCTTTCAGCCTCTTAAAGGCCCATGATATCAGTGGGCCAACTAAGGCCCGAGATATGTTTCGGCCTGGTAACAGCCCGTGAGCTAACTGGGCCCAAAATGGCCCAGTCTACATTTCGGCATGTTGAAGGCCCATCGACGACTAGTGAAAATTGAGGCCCAACATGCATTTTGGCCTGCTAAAGGCTCGTGGTTTCATCTCGGTCATAACAGGCCAGTACAATATTCAGCATGTTAATGGCCCAACGCTACCTGGGCCAAACTAAGCGCTGGGTCGACAAAAGGCCCAACTAAACTATAGGCCGGTGTAAGTTTGGGCCTAGCGCAATGTGTGAAGGCCCCAATCATTCGGGCCCAAGAAAGACGCAGGCCGACCCAATTGTGGCCTGCTAAAAACCTGGCCCGTTAGAGTCGAATGTTTCGGCCCGGTCGACTACATCTGATTTTTTTAGATAGCGAATGATGGTAGTAACTAGTAGGAATTAAGAACAAACCTACTCTATACAATAAAGAAATTACGGCATAGTAACTAAGAATAAACCTACACTATACAATAAAGGATTTAAGGTATATTACATCCACTAGGCATCTAAGTTCGCCACTAGTGATCATAAAGCGCAACGAAGAAGCAGATTACAAAAATTGAGCACCATTGCAGCGTAACAAAATAATACTGGACTGAGACCACTTCCAAGACAGTTCAAGAAAGGTTAGCCTTACGGGGGAATTGTTGTGCAAGCTGCTGAGAAAGGCTGTGAGACCGGCCTAGCATGTCGGTCATAGCTTCCAGGTGTAGCTGTTTAGCGATGAGGTTCTTGGTGTTCTCCGCAATCTTTCTTAGAGATAGGACTTCAAGTCGAAGTTTAGTTGCAGAATGCCTTTCTGCTAGAACTTGGGACTGAAAAAGTCGAACTGATTCAGACAACAAATTCTGTGAGCTTGTCTGACTGTTAGTCTCAAGTAACTTGAACACTGCATCAAGACAAGACTGGGGTTATCTCGCTATCTTCAAGATGTTTTGCCTTCTTTTCTGCAATATATGTTGGGTTTGTCTCACAGCCTTCAGTAGACTTGTGCATGCCATCAGGTATATCACCTTGAAACAAAGCAGAGAGATGACAGGTTTTGCATGTGTATAAACAATGATGATAACTGTTCTGTCAATTCTATCCAATTTCAAATTAGAAAATAAAGAGTAAGTTCAAAATATCAATAGCATAATTTGGCATTGTTCATAATGCGGGGAGCTTCACCACACTACTGGATTACCATGTCAACATAACAAGCATAGATGAAGGGCAAAGAAAATCATTGTATCTATTTTGGATAATGTGCATGGCATGTTGTTCATATCATCAGCCACATCAGTAAGATAAAACAGGAGATGACAAGGTGCAAACGTGGGCTGCTTCACCACACACTGGATTATAGATCCACAAAACCAAGCATACATATAGGGAGTATTAAGTAATGTGCATGGTATGAATAAGGAATTTGGTTTTACAAGTAAAACTTAGAACTTACGGTTCTTACGAGCATGCATTTTGGTAGAAACAGCAAACTAAACAGCAGTAAACGATAGAGAGTATGAGCAAATTAAACAGCAGTTGAGGATAAAGGCTTTAGAAGGACTGACTTACATTAACAGTTAACACCGGCTTTATAATGCCCTTCTCCATGTCAAGGGAAGGATAACTCAAGAATTTCAGCACAGAATCTTCTTCATAAGCATTGCCTGTACTCTACATTTTGTAGAGAGTAATTATAGATATGATAATACTGGAGGGATAGAGGATAATGAAGATAAGATGCAGATTGATGCTACATAATCAACTACCAATCCCTGGAAGTACAAGCATTATAGGACAAAATGTACTGACAAGAGCAATGGGCTACACTTCTGCACCGGCATTTTCTGTGTATTATACTTGTTACTAAGATTAAATATAGATCTGATCTTTTTTAGTAAATGGTGGGCGAGGGAGATAAGATGCAGAATGCTACAAAATGAACCAATCCCTCTTCCCATAATACAAGAGTGTTTTGAACACTGGTGTACTATACAAAACATTCCTATATTATGGGACGGAGGGAGTAGCTATTAATGTAAGTACAGTGATAGACCACGTTCAGTCCTTACAAGAGGACTGCAGAGCTGAACCTCTTCAATAGCATTGGGTTGATTCTAAATTTGTGCAGTGATCTTATAATGTCCACCAAATAGACGATTACGAGGCTAACATGTGCAGTGATGCTACATAATCAAACAGCTATGAAAGTAAGTATGGTCATACAGGGTAAGAGGTCTCACAAGAGCAATGCAGTGTGCAGTATAGTTGCGAGATTCTGTGGTCCCTTGAGATTGAATGTTCTTCTGCTAACAGTTTTCGTACATGTGAGACATTAAGGCAAATGCAGAAATGTGGTTCAAATTATGATGTGATATCATAGGCAGTACGTTACGCTGCAGCCGAGACCAATGTGTAACAAGATTATTCTAGTCACCGTCGAATAAATGTAGCACCGGAGACTTTACAGAAATTTCGTTCATAGGCTTGCCATCGAAGTGCGCTTGCCTTAGGTAGGAACAATACTTCATCAACGAGTGCTTGAAAAGCCCAACCAACCCTTGCTCGTCATCACAATCCAGTTTGCTCCTCGCCTATTTAAAAGAATGAAATCTTGTGTCTTCTGTCAGTAGAAACATATGCAGTAATGACCATGAATAACATTAGTACATTACTTACGCGTAAGTTGCGAAGGAAGACTGGAAATTGTTCTGTGTCTGCGGTATAATCTTTCCATGAAGGAAAGATGCGCACAAAGTTCCTGACAACAACATAAGCTTCATCTTCTAAACTGGGAAGAAATGGAACAGGGGTCCTATTTGCTGCAATTGGGGCTCTCTCTGGTTCGAAAAGGGATTTGGCAACTGGATTTGATGTACTCTTTGCTGGAATGGGGGTTTTGCGTCGTACAGCTGGTGCTATGTCAACTGGCATAATCATACTGTTTGCTGCAGTTGGGGTCTGCTGAGTTGGGGCATCACAAATGACCAGTGTAGTAGGGCTAGAGTCTGCTAGAGTTGGGGTATTTTGTGGTTCAGGTGATATTGCAACTACACCTAATGGGCTATTTGATTTATCAGGTGCCACTACCTTTTCCAAATACTTTGCTTGTGCTCCTCCATGATTAGCAATCGCCCTCTTCCTTTTGAACGTTTGATACACAAGAACAACATTTGAATGGATAAATATGGTGTGATACAAATGGAATATGTACTGAAAATGGATAGGCAGGGCGTATTCACATACATGATGTGTAAACTAAGCTAATGGCAGTTCAACAAAGTAGAAGCAATGCAAAGCATCAGTTGCAAGATATGTGCGAGCAATGTAACCTTGGAAAGTTAGAGCAAGTACCTTGATGGGTGAATAAGATAGGACATCTTCCTCTGACTCCTCCACTAGGGAGCTACATTGACTTAGGTCTCCCTCTAGCTCAGAATCACTGTTAGGATCATATTCTGAGCATGAATCTTTAGGTGGAGAGCGTTTGCATTGCATTGCATCCAGACTTG
The DNA here is from genome assembly GCF_002162155.2 of Triticum dicoccoides. Taxonomy (NCBI): domain Eukaryota; kingdom Viridiplantae; phylum Streptophyta; class Magnoliopsida; order Poales; family Poaceae; genus Triticum; species Triticum dicoccoides. The sequence goes on along the minus strand of NC_041391.1, from coordinate 540,610,066 downwards.
ATTTCAGTCCCTTAATGCCAAGTTTCACAGCCATGGCATTGTTCTGCTTTATTCTTTTCATGCGCGCAAGCTCATAATCATTATGATGCTGTTTAGAATCTGAGATTCATGAAAACATAAAAAGTAGTCAGATTATCTATGGAATGCATTGCAGATTCAACTCGGAGAGTGTCTCCCTATAAACCACTACATATGCAAAGTTCACCTCCCCAACCATGCTGACAAGACCACACACAGAAATACAAACCCCTTATGTCTCTATAACAGGCAGGCACACATTTCCAAACTGAAGTAGGAACATTAGAATCATATGAAATTCATATTTGAACAAATAAACTAAGCAATTATGAGTGGCGTAATGTTTAGCTTCAAGGGTGGAGTGTTGGTAGTGCGACACAAAGCAAGTAGGAAGATCGTATTCCATGTAAAAGATTGAAACCTATGTAAAAGCTAGAAATGACACTTTCTTTCTATACAATGCAGTGTTCGTTACCCACACATGATGGAAGAGATCACATAGAGAAATACTATTCACGCATGTCTATGGTTCCAGTATTTAGAAACAGGGTGGTCCACCCTAAAAGAATACTGACAACAAATATGACAAGGCAAGCATAGATGTAGTGATTCAATCATTTACTTGTGAGCTTATTAGGACAAGTATGCAGAATTGTAACTACAGTAAGAGACCGTCCAAAATTTGAATGAAGAAGTTTGTCTAGCACTTATTGTTTGCAACTAATCAACATGAATAATTGGATATTATATCGAATGAGTAAGAAAGACAAGTAAAATTGTCAACAAACCTGGCTTGCAGTGGTAATCTTGGTCAATGTCACTACGACCAACAATCCAAAATGACTAGTTTCTGTTCCGAGGGCCGGAATTTTGAAAACCCTGTGAACTTTAGAGGTACTAAAGATTACCGAAATAAATCTGAACCATTAAGTGTAGGTAGCACTAAGCACACAACAAACCCTAATGACAATCCTGCCTAATGAGTAATGAATTAATTAGAAAATGGGTGATGAGGAGTGGCTGCTGAGTGTTGAGGACGTATCTCAGGATAAATCGGGTTGGCTTGGTGGGTGCTGCACGCCCGAGCCCTGAACGGACTGGGAAGGTAGGCACGGCGGCGTGCCCGGGCAGCGGTGACGCTGTTGGGCGAGCGGCTTCTGGCCTCCTGTTAGTCCGGCGTCTCCTCCTAGAGTCATGCCGTCCGGGGACGGCAAGTCGCCGGTGAGGCTGGAGACTGGGGGCGAGTAGAGATCGGAAGTGCGCAGTAGAACAGAGGGGAATCGGGCCCTGGGACGACCCAAAATCCCAGGGTGGGTCGGCCCACCGTGGGCACCCTGTAGAGATACACACCCGAGCGGCGAACATGCATTTTTGAAACTAATTTAGGAACATTTAGCTGACCAATTAAACAACTCTGTTTTAATAATATCAGATTCGTATTTGAACTTCTAAGCTTGTTCAGCTTGATGGGTGGAGGAGTGTTATTATGACACGAAGCACGTATTCTGATCGTATAGTGATCATAAAAGGGGGAAACTCTAAGCATATTTTTTTAGCAAAAGAGGGTTTCCCCTCCTATTTCTATTAAAGAAACTACCACGGAACCAACATGATCAATTAAACCCTAAGCATGATCAATTAAACCGTATTATGGTTGTGCCATGGCAGATTTGAAGCTGCAAACCGGAGAAATGATATTGAGCATCCATTGTTTGCTTCGAACTAAGAACTAAATTCTAAGAGCTAAAAAGAAAGTAGAGTAACCAAGTTAAGATCTATTTTTTGGTTGAGATCAAAAAGTTGAGGAGATATGAAGTACCACCTCTCTTGCGGCACCGTGTAGGCATCGGGGGTGCGATGGCTGTCGGTGGTGTTAAAGCAGATCTGTGAGGGTAGATGGGTGCATCGGGGGATAAGTCCCATTGCGGTGGAAGAGAAGGTCGTGTGAGCGGCCCTGGGAAAGAGGACGACGGCACCGATGAAGCGAGAGGATGCGATGCAAGGCTATTGGTCCATCGCCATGGATGAGAAATGCCCATCTCTAGCAGTGGACGACGTGGTCTTGGTAGGCGCTCCGGCATGGTGGAGGACGGTGGCGATGGATGTGGTGGAGGACGGCGGCGATGGATGGGGTGGCGGACGGAGGCTGGTGTGGGGATGGGGTCTTCTAGCGCGGATGGTGTATGAATTGGAAAATGGAGGGAGAGGTACGGGGAACCATGTTTTTGGGACGCGTCTGTCTAAAATATGGGAAAGTTACGAACTTAGCCCCCGTTTAAAATTTGGACGTCTCGTCGGTTGGGGATAGGATGGTAATCTCGCATCTCGCCAATATTTGCCCAGAGCGATTTCTGGCGAGGAGAGGGTGGTTGGCGCTCATGGTTGGCGCCCATGGTGTATGAACGGGGCTGACAGGTAGGGCGGTTGTGTCATGTCTGAGTGAAGTTACAAACCTGCCCCTATTGAAAATATTTGCCTACATCGATTTCGGCCGAGTCGAGTTTGTTTTGCCGCCCACCGTGTATGAATTGGGAATGGAGGGAGAAACAGAAGTCTTTCGGACGAGCTTGAATCAAATGTGTTTTGCCGCCCATGTTTGACACCCACCATGTCGGAATGGGCTCAGAGGCGGTCGTGTCACATCTAATTGAAGTTACTAACCTACCCCTATTTAGAGCAGTGGAAATCGGGCCGATGGATTATCCGTGTAATGGGTAGATAGTAATTTCCATCTCCCAAACACTTGGCTTCGGGCAGCTGACATGGGAGTGGACATTTTACTGCTTCTTTCGAATTGTGGGACAATAAGCATCCACGTTTACACTGGCAACTAAATTTGATCCATTTTGTATTCCTATATGAATCTTTATAAATCATTCTATGTGTTTTTATATATCTTCAAAAGGACGACAAAGATGTATTCCACTGTCATATATGAATATGGTTACAAATGCCGATACACAAATTCAGAAACTAGAATGCAGTTTAAGGTGAATTCGAATATTCGGAACACTTCATGTCCAACTCAAATGTCACACGCGGCATAATGTGTACTCCCATTTAGATATGTACACAAGCGATGTATCAAGATTCAAATACCGAGTCAATCAACCAAGAATGTATAGAACTAACAGACATATAAACACTTATAGGGTATATGGATCAATAATATCAACTAACATACATAAGCCAGGCCGATGTACTTTTTTTTGGCTGCAACAGCATCCTTTTTTTAGCTAGCATCTTGGCCCTTTCCGATGTGTTCCACTTATGGTCCATCTATACTACTACTATTGCTGAATGCACATTCAGCCCGATTGGCATATTTGTAGGTCTTGCACAACAATCCATATGAAATGTCTCCGATTCTTATCAATTAATACAGACTTGTGCTCAAATAAAATTACAAACCAAAAAATATATATTATTACATGATCTCTAAAACAAATGGTTTGATTGATTACATGAACAGACAACACAAAGCTTATTCAACTATGGAAAGAACATTTCACCTATGATTTACCAAGTAGGAATTTAATTTCCTTTTTTCCTTTAGGACCTTAACAATCTGGTCAGTCTCAGCTTGCTTCGTTTTGAAATCCACCAAATATTTAATGGTTGTCTTGAGTACTGCTTGTGATTGTGTTGTTTGCTTCCTCAACATGTCAACTTCATCTCTAAGTGCAGAAGCAGAATCTTTTTCTACCACTAGTTTAGCCTCTAGAGCATCAGTTGTTGGCAATTCATAATGCACAATTGGGCTGGTGCCACCGTTGTGGGATGATGCAACGTCCATGGGGACCTCGCTCTTTGATCTTGGGCGAACCTGTTTTGCCATTAAAGTTCCGATCGGATTCAGAAAAGTTGAATTTAGCAAAACATCTCAACTGGGAGTTATAACAGCAAACCAGTTAAACAAACAAGAAATTAAAGAGTTTCAATTGGATGCTGAAAAGTAGTTATTAACATCATTGTAACTCGTTGTTGCAATAGCAAAGCAGTTAAACAAACAAGTAGATATTTAAGTTAAGGCAAACAGGTAATTCTTAACAGTAAGTATCAAACACATAGATAGGCGCATTCTACAATATGATTAACAGGCTATGCCATTATGTAATCAGTAGCAAACTAAATTAAGCCAAGCAACATAATTGAACAATTTGGCAATAAGTGGCTAACTAAAATTCCGAGAAGCAGGTAACTGAACTTACGCTAGTTCTTTGTCAAGGCACACTGCAACTTCTTTTTCGCTTACAAGGTTGTACGAAGGAGTCCATGGCATCAATTGCTTGGATACGCAGTCCCAATACTTCTTTCTTCCCACACTGCATGGGTAAGTCAAATGGTTAATCTGGTAAGATGGTGCGTCCTTGATATGTTATATGAGGACGTGTAGTCAGACTAGTTGTAGCCAAACACATCACACTGGCTTTTACTGTATATTTCATGCGATTACTTTTGGCATATCGAGATCTAAGCAATCTACAATAGGATGAAAAGACTGGCATCCTTCACATTATTGGCGAACTCAGTTCATAGAAACAAGCAATTCAACCATTCTATGGGTAAATCAAAAGTGCCACTGGAATATTTTTCACTATCCAATCATACACGCAAAAAGGGGCGACGCCACCATAGGGGCTGGTATGGGCGGCCGCCTCAGGTGGCTGGAAAGTGTGCACCTAGTTTGAGTCGTCCAGGTTGGCCCATGCTAGTTTTGTTCGTCCCAACGCACGAGCAGGCAATGTAAAAAATGAAGAAAATTGTTTCAATTTGGATGGGCCAATAACATAAGTGCAAGGCAGGCCCTATAGCAGGCTCGCGGCCCAAACGAGCGCCTCCCATATCGATCAACAGCAGGAAAAATCCCAATTCATTCGCTCCAGCCTCCAGTCTGGTTTGCTCCTAACCTAGCCGCCGCTGGACAGACCGACACAACACTTCCCCGCGCCCTCGTTGGAGGGCGGTCGCCGGGCTTCAAGCAAACGGAAGGACAAGAAGATGAAGATCCAACCCTGGGTGTAGCCTACGTGGGAGGCGGCGGCGGCAGCACGGGCATGGCATCGAGCTTGCGCAAATGGACAGTCACAGCTTGCAAGAGTAGCATGCGCAACGAGCAGGTACATCACATCCCTGATTATATCTAATTCAACTCTTCAATTTCTGGCAAATAGTTAAACCTGACGGTGTTGTAAAACTGCTTGTATGAGAAAATGAAAACAATTTGTACTTATTTTATAACTCCCCCAATCAATACTGAACTTAATGAATCTGATGTATCTAATCAAGTTTCCGGTGCAAACATACAAGCTCATGTTGTTCTTGAGCCTGAAGTGTCTAATGAACAGACAGCTAAAGGATTTGATGCAAACATTTTACATGCTCCTGGTGATGAACATATAGTGTCTAATGAGGGATCTAATGCAAGCATTTTGCAAGCTCATTGAAGGATCTAGTGTCTAATGATGATCTACTATGTTGAGAGAGATAGAGATTTGCAGGCATTGATGAGAAGAAAATTATAGTGCATTTTCATAGATTGAGGAAACATCGAGGCCATCTACCAGAAAGTCCCCATATCATGACAACATAGCATAAATACTTTTCTAATCTGTTGTTTGAAACTATTGGCATACTTGTGCAGGATAGATATATTGATATGCAGTTTGCGCACTGGTTATACATGCAATTACACTTCGATATTTTCAGCCAGAGAACGAATAATTCAAGCAGGTACAGACCATGTTTGTAGTCCTTGTACACCATGTTGCATTTTGTGTTTTTTGGTGCTTGCATCATTTAGTGTTTATAATCTAAACTACTTTGGATCATTAGCTGGTTTTCAAAGTGCATGTAGCTTCACAATTCTCAAGTTATGTTGATTTCCGGAGTGCAAGTGCCTTTCTATTTTTTAAGTTAAATGTTCGCCCCTGGTAACTTGAATTCATGGATCAGCCACTACACACAAATCATACACGAATGCCAGTACGAATTAAATTAAATGCAGGGGCTTACGCTAGCTCGTTGTACAGGCTCAATGCAGCTCTGCTTGCGCTTGGGATGTTCCATGTATAAGTCCATGTTACCACTTGCTTGGATGTGCAGGCCTTGTGCTCCTTGAATCCCCCTCTGCATTTTTTACACGGTGAATGGTTGATCAAATAAGAGGAATCGACCTTGATGTTGTACCGGAGGACAGATACTTACAAGGTTATACGGGTGTGCAGGATGTGTACCAGATCCCGTAGCACCGTCATGCTTCGCTAAAAAATGGATTTGCTTGTTTCAGATGATATCACCAGAAGAAATAAGAGTTAAAGTCAGAGTTGCATAGGCGTGTAAGCTAAGAGAGCAGTGAAAGGATATCCAAACATTGTCGGAATAGTGGACAAGGGAGTGATGTGTGGATACCTAGTTCGGTCCGGCGTTTGGGCATGCTCGCCTAGCTAGAGTGCGGGTCACTTCAGAGCCGTTGAGGGTGATGCGCTGGTGTTGGCTGTCCGCGCACGGATGCAGATCTTGAGTGGCAGCAGAGCGCTACGATGCGGTGGACGAGACCGTTTGTTAAGCCCCAACGGCCTCGGGGGTGGAGGTGCGACGATGTGCTCGGTGAAGTAGCCCCGGTGAGCTGGGAGATGGCGTCGGTGAAGTGCACATGATGCGGTGGAACTCGGTGTCTGTGAGGCATGTTGGTTGCGGTGGCCGATGTTGTCGATAGACCGCTTGGTGCGGTGGACGAGGGCGTAGATGAGGTAGCTCCGGTCCGGTGGTGAAGCGCGACCGTCGTCTTCGTCGTCATCGTCCGGCACAGAGGTGGGTAACGGTGGGGAAAGAGACGAGACGAGGGGCGTTTCGAGGGATGGCGGCGAATTAGGGATTTGAGCAATCTGGGCGCGGAAGGGGATGGTGGAGAAGAGAGATTTTGCAGTGCTGGAATTGGGGCCGCCAGATATTTCAATCCGAAACGTGGAAGTGTAAACTTATATTGTCGTCGTCCTTTTTTTGGGGGAGGGGGGTGGGTGGCTGGGTGCTACGCGTTTGTCCGACACACGTGACCACCCCGGGAGGACTATGCTTCGGTGCCTTAAGGCACCTGCCTTTGTGTCCATGACATGTGGGCCCAACAGGTGGTTGGCCCACATGTTAGTCACCCAAGGGCAGTTGCCTTTAAGGCACCGAAGCAGCGTCCACCCCGACACAACCCTGGTCCGCCTAGTGCGCCTACATTTGAGAATGCAAATGAATCTTCTTTCATTTGCAAATGAATCTGTATGTATTACCATGCACGTGTTTTCCTTGCAATAATTAGTCATTCGAAACGAGATACTCCATCCGTTCACTTTTGTAAGTCGTTTCAGACAACTTAAAATGAATTGTTTTGCACATTGTCTGAAATGTCTTCAAGGTCTTATAAAAGTGAACAGAGGGAGTACTATAAATTAATTAATGAGGAGTTATTTGAAAAAAAATCCAAACGGTACCCACGCTAACGTGGATTAGAGTGTGTCACATAATTAGTTATTTGAATTAGAGTGTGTGTCACGTAGTTAGTTATTTGAATTAGAGTGTGTGTCACATAGCAATCTCCAATTCTAACGTGGATTTCGCATTTCACTGTATCCACGCTACTTTTTTAATAAAAATTCATATGTATATGATGAACACCATGATAGTGAGAAAACTTTTGGATGGATTCGAACATATGACCTACAAAATAGCACAACAAATTGAGTCAATGTCAACTTTTTGAAACTTAGTATGGCACGAATTCAAAATAATTACTCGTATGCCTGGTCCTCGGTTCAAATCATACAATGTACA
>NC_041391.1:540377512-540602093 GCF_002162155.2 Triticum dicoccoides | reverse complement strand
AAACGTTACATACTTCCTGTATCGGTCAATCTTACTCTCCTAACCACCTTAGGAAGCTATCGGTTTCCAACACACGTTCATTCTTTCTCTCCATGTTTCGATCTCTAAGTCTCTCAACTACACAACCCCTTTTTCCACTCTGTTACCAAATATATTTACCTCACACACCCGCCATTGAACCCCATGCTGAGCTCTCTCTCTCCCCCCTCTCCCTCTCACCCTCTCGCGCTAAATACATGCATTGCCTATCTAACCCCCCCACCACCACCTCTCGTGCGCATGCACGCACGTTGTATATCTAGGTCACTCCCTCGAGACTGTCTCAGTCTTTCTTCTGCACGGCGGGCCACACTTGCTCAATCTCGCTCTCTTTATCTGAGTCTCATTCAACCTCATTTTCTTTCACACACAAATGATATATCTCCCTGTTCGGGCCTCGATCGACACACTATATACTCTCTCACGTAGATTGTCTATCTAGGTTAGTCCATCCAAGCCGCCGCCACTCTTTCGACCTCATGGTGGGCCACGCTCACTCAATCTCTCTCTCTCTCTCTCTCTCTCTCTCTCTATCTATCTATCTATCTATCTATCTATCTATCTATCTATCTATCTATCTATCTCTCCGTATGTCTCGATTGACCTTGCTCTTTCTCGGACAAAAACGATATATCACCATGTTTGAGCCCAATTCGACCTATTAACATTGTATACTCTCTCACGCACATCGTCTATCTAGGTCACTCTCTCCAACCTGTCTCACTCTTTCGATCGCACGGTGACCCTATGTGATCGGTTGACCTTGCTTCCTCCCACGCACAAAATATATCTACACGTCTGTGACTGGATCATCTCTCAAGCTCTATCTTACAGCCCTCGGCCTTGTCAAAAGCTCAATCGGACAATATCTCTCCGGAGCATATATATTTGTTCAATGAATGTCGGACCACACTCACTTTGTCTCTCTATATATATGTCTCTCGATTGACCTCGCTTTCTCACACCGTATCTTCCACGCGTTGAAGCTACTACCTCTCCATCCCTCGCAAAGCTGGAGCTATTTACATTGCGAGGGGCACTCCAACCTTGGATTAATTTGTGTAGGCATTTATTCCGGTCGGTTTAGATTTTATTTTCATAGCATTCGTCCCACAACTACTCCAAACATCGTTGCAACCCATGCAACTCCCCTATTTGATTTCCCTCTGGCTCGGTCATCGCTCTCTCACACGTCCTTTCTCGCCTTCAACGTTGCACCATGGTATTATTGAAAAAACTATGTTGTTCTCTTTAATTATTATAAATAAGCTACAAAACTACACACTGATAGTCCACTTGGAATGGAACAAATTTCGACCCACAAATTAAAGTGCTACAAACTACACACCGAGGGGCCCACATGTCATGAAACAAATTTGGACCCATATACAAATTAAAAAATAAAGGACGAGGATCGAACATGCGATCGGGCCTTCAAGACGCATGTTAATAGGCAACATACGTAGAATAGCAATGCTTGTTGTACCCCCTTTGTTCACATAATGTTTTTATATTACCACAGCCTAGTTAATGGATAAGATGTAATACTATTTTTAGTACTATTCGCCTTCACTTACTGGTGGGTTCCATGTGTGCTCTCTCTCTCTCCTCCCCTTCTGCGTTTAGACGCACGGGCAAACAGGAAGAACTCGCGGGCGACGTTGCCGTTGACCATATCTGGACGCGTTCACAAGTCACGGCACCAGTTTCACGTACTAGCAACACTAGTCAGTGTGTATGTGCAATGCACGTTAATTTGGAAGTATATTAAGTGCATGCGGATATTGACTACTTGGATATTATTTGCGTGTTGTCATGTGATTAGCACTATTTTTGGCATGAAATTAACTGCACGCTAAACGTGTTGAGCGCTCGACATTGAAGCAGTCTAGATTGTTGGATGACAAGGAATACATGTGGCTTGATGATGTTTTATATTTAATTTGATACGGCTCTAGCAGAACATTCAATCGATCAAACCATACATTTTGTTTAGTCTGACTCCGACTTTAAATTATACGACGATCGATATAAAATAAACGGAAATGATAAATGTTCGAATTTTAAGCATGGCAATCCGAACATTTTTTATGGCAAATTTAGATTACGCAGCGGTGGCGGGGGCGTCTCGCGGTGGGAAGCGGCTCCTCTGTCGTGCTCTGTGTGTCGTCGGGCCACTGACCGACGGCGACGGCGGCGTCTTGCGCCATTATTGGCATACTCCTAGACATTGGCCTAGCTTCAAGGAAGGCCAAAATGTTCTGGACTTCGGAGCGAGTCAACTGGCAGGAGGAGGCGACTGGCGTTGGTGCAAAGGAGCGGTCGACGGCGACCATCCATGCCACTGAGGGGGGCACTCGCACCCACGTGGGGACAGGCGTTGTCAACGGCGCGGCGGAGACATTCGTGTGCACGGGCACCGGCACGGGTGCGCACGTTAGTGCATGCGCAGGCGCATGCGCTGGCAGGTGCACGGGCACCGGCACGGGCGTGCGCGTCAGTGCACGCGCAGGCGCATGCGCTGGCAGGTGCACGGGCACCGGCACGGGCGTGCGCGTCAGTGCACGCATAGGCGCATGCGCTGGCAGGTGCACGGGCGCGTGAACGTCGGCGGGGACCTCGTGGAACCCCGTGGCATCAAGCTCGGTTACAATGTGTGGCTCCCAGCCCATCAATGCCATGGGGATAGGCGCTGGCGCAGTCGGGGTGACGGGAGCTGGAACGGGAGCGGGGACAGGCGCGGCGTCTTCCCGCAAGGCCAGTTCAAGCTCGTCCCAAAGTGCCTTATGTTCTTGAGACTCCGGCTGGGTGTCTTCCTCAAGAAGCTGGAACACTAAGGGCAGACCATCATGATGCGGCATGGCGTACGTTTAGGTCAGGCTACTTGGAGGTAGACGACAGGAGAATCGGAGAGGAAGAGAGAGGATTGTAGCGATACCGGGTAGTGAGGGGTTGATTTTAAACTATGGCGCCAGCAACATTAAAACAGGGAGCAGTTGGGACGACGGTGGGCGGCGGAGCCTGGTCAAAGGGCTCGCCTCCCGGTGAGTCTGCACAACGGTCTGCTCGCACGCCTCCCTGACAGCCGGCACAGTGGTCTGCTCGCACGCCTCCCGTCGACTCACATGCTTGCTGGGACGGCACCTGCCGATGAGAAGCGGGGACTCGTGGCGGCACGTAAACACCCACGGTTTCAATAGTGAAAGCGTTCGCCTTAACATGATAGGTCTTTGTTCCAAAATACCTTGGCTCTTCATTTGTGCAACTTGTCATAAGCAGCTTGTCTCAAATTGAAGAAAAAACTTACGAAGTAATATTTGTGCCATATCACGTGACCATGCTCAGTTTCAAGAATTTACTCTCACTTTTGGATTTTCTGAAATTTAAGATCCAGGATTCGAAACAATATCATAACCTGCATCATGCAATAAATTTTCAAGCCATACATCTGTCCTGTTGTATTTCTTAAGAAAGGATTTGGTCAAACATTTTGCTTAGTTAGACTTCAGACAAGTTATATATGCAGAGTAAAAGGATAATCCCCCCGTACCAGTGCATTGCCTGATATATTAACTCAAGTACTAGGCACGAACAAACGGGCTCAATTTTGTGCTCATCCTGGTGTAGTAGTAGTACTACTAGGCAATGCAGTTGACGAGTGACCTTGACGAGCGGCGATCGAGGGAATTGAACCGTGCTCGGCACGGTAGGTAACGTTGTCTAGTTACTAAAGCATCCCTCCGTTGTTCATCGGTAGTCATTATGGACCAGGGACATGAGGGGAATTTCCTAGGGCTGGAATTCTGGCCGCCAGATATTTCGACTTGAAACGCCGAGGCTCGACTGGTTGGGGTTGCCTAATGTGCGTACCACGCACGCCACCGAAGGACACGAGCCCTTTTTTTAGGATCAACACGAGCCAAGGTCTGGCTGGTACGCCGTTGGGTCCTACCATTTGAGAATACGAAAGGAACCTTTTAAATTGCCGAACGAATCTATGTGTATTACAATACCCGTATTTTCCTTGCAAATACTAATCTCAACTTGGTAATTGATTCATGACGAGTTGTTGAATTAGAGTGACACTACTAGGAAAAGGCCTACTAATGGCGCACCGGTTTTGCCTACTAATGGCGCACTACCGGTGCGCCATTACTAGCACGCCATTAGAATTTTTTACTAATGGCGCACCACTGGTGCGCCATTAGTATCTGGTATACTAATGGCGCACCTGCCAGTGTGCCATTAGTATGTAACACCATGCGCCATTAGTATGCCTCCCGGGGGGCCATATGTAACCATGTGCTTTGTCACACTAATTGCGCACTCTGCCACGATGCGCCATTAGTATCCTTTGGCATACTAATAGCACACTCTGCCTTGATGCGCCATTAGTATGAATAGTTGTTTTTTTTTGCTTTTCTGATTTTTGCACAGGTTACAAAATATATTATTGGACAGAATATAGACAGCAGCACACAGCAACATCAGATTCATCGAATACAATAGAAGATTAGTCTCCGAATACAATTCATCATATTAGTCTCCGAATTCAAAAGACCGAACAAAGATAAAACATTACAAGTCTCAAGACCGCGAGTATCGAGTTTGTCTTCACATTACAAGTCGATATCGATCATCTAAACTACCACCACATAAAAGAGAGTTGTGGTCATCACGATGACCATCATCGCGATCAAACTGGTCCTCATCCGGTTCCTCCAACGCTCCCTCCTCTCTCCCGCTAGATAGCGGGCATATCTAGATTCGGCCTCCGCCCTAGTGGTGTACCCTTTGTAACTGTTACCGCTGAAACGGTGAACCTGTCTCTGACACTCCTCCTAGTCGTCGTAGATTCTGGGAACTTTACCCTTGTACACGACATACGATGGCATCTCTATGCACAATCCAAACAACAGACAATACATAAGTAATATGTAAGTATGCAACAAAAGGATCGAAAGAGAAAAGCAAGACATTAATAGCACGATTCATGGTCCTACTAATAAATAGCATCGATTACATCTAAGTTGAACGACTGTCCAAACCAAAGGGACATACGAATTCATTAAAGTTTAATTACAACATGAGCTAATCAATGTTTCAGAACTACACATCACTACTTTCGACTCGACTCATCAGACAGGAGCGTGGATGAAGCCGCCGTCTGTCGTGATGGTCATGAAATCGCGGTCGTTGTCACCCTGCATTTGTAGCGTTTCATCTATCTCACTGTTGGATGGTTGATATCTGACGAAGAACTGCCCCGAGGTATGAAGGACATCTTGATGGATGATGTCTGCAAACTCCGACTGGATGCGAAAGAATTCTTGTCTGAGGTCCGCGTCCTGGACTGCCGACAAGCTCGCGGCCCAATCTTTGAGATTATCTGGTAGCAGAAGTTGATGATGGTCCCTTACGATCGCCCGCATGTGATGGAGGGCGTAGTAGGCATCCTTCTGACCGCCAGGCGGCTGCTTGACACAGCAGAACTTCGTATTGTGTGAGAACATGTGCTTGCCGTACTTACGAACTGCCCTGGTGAAGGTGCCTCCAGATTTGGCGTAGCCGGGGAGAACATCATCAAGAACTTTCTTGACATTTGTGTAGTCTATCTTGGAGTTACGGTTCGGGTCGAAATACGTGGCCATGGAATATTTCAGGCTTAAGAGGATGAGTGTGCAATGTGTGTCACTGCACAGAACACAGAATGTTAGAAAAAAAAGAACGATCAAAATCTAAGAAATCATATGTTACGGGGCGGTTAAGGGATGACTTACTCGGGAAAGTAAGCCACAAGGAAGTTATCCTTATCTGGGTTTGCCAGAATGACGCCTTCGAGGTGTGAACTCGCAACTTGGCTGTCCCCAGCGTTGTTCAAGTGCTTGGCACGCATGTAGAAGGGGTCGACTAACACGATGTCCGGGGTCTTGGCTCTAATGATCCGCATCTCCATACTCAGTGAAAACAGCCGAACGAAGGTGTAGTGCAGCGGATGAAGGTTAAACATAGCAAAGATGTCATCAAACCACAGGACGATCATACCCCCGATGTCGCCATCTGCAAAGCCCTTGCCCTCTGGCACCTTGGCCACGAAAACCGGGTATGCCACATCATTCTCTCTCAGACGCCGCTTCTCCAAAGAAAGAACACTATCGTGCAGACGCCGCATAGCACCGGTTGCAGCATTCAGCATATTTGGCGGTAGCATCGCCCTACCCGCCACATGCACCCTGCTTGAGATATCCTTTGGTGAAGGTGGCCTGTCCTGAGCACGGATCGAACTCGGTGCCGGCTGGCTCGCACGGCGCCCTTGTTAGTCTTTCGTTTCCGTCCCTTCTTCTTGATCTCCTGTAATGGGACCGAGTTCTGCTCACAGACCGCTTTCTTGAGCGTGTTGGGGCTGATAATATTTCGCACTTCAGCTATCTGAGGCTCGGTGAAGGCGGGAGCTGGAGGCGTCTCCTGAGCACTGAACGGCAGAGGACGCCTATTGCAATTGGATTTCTTCGCCGTACCAGCTAGATTGCGGTCGTCTTGGTTGGGTTCTTGAGAAAGAGGCCCGCAGAACTCGTCAGCATACCCATGTACGGCAAAGTACTTATCGACTTTGGTAAATGTACCGTCGTCGTTGTCGTCGTCGTCCGGATCCTGTGCCATAGGGCTGTCCGGATCCTGTGCCGTAGGGATGTCCGACATAGGGATGTCCGGCAGGTCCGGTAGCGTTGCGGTGTTCTTGCCATGGCTTGGCACCGGCACGACTGGCGGTCTTGTCTGTGGGGTGGTGTCCCCCGCCCCCAAACGAATCTGGCTCTTCGGCCAAAGCAGCGGCCAGTTTACGCAGGCGTTGAGGGTCATCTCATCTTCTTCGTCGGCCCCAGCGGGTCGAACCAGAGGTAACAGCTCGTCGCAGCCTGGCAGCACCCGAACCACTTCAACCCTATACATTGTGGGTGGCATCGGATTCTGTGGAACATGCGGTTGCCCGGTTGAACGATTCTTCCCTTGGCGACATCGACCAACTCGGCGCCCACGAAGTGCAGAAGAGTGCAAGGAATGTCGGCGGTGCCCTGCGAAAACATGTACAGGGCATCAGGGATGCCCAGTCAAAGGCAAGGAGATGAAGTCATCGGCCGAGAGGCTTAGTTACCATGATGCCGTCGAGCTCGGCTAATGTCGAGGCACCGCCAACGGCGGGCATGCAACTGACGGAGGGGGAGCTTGCTGGCGAGGTGCCGGCCGGCGTACACCCGGGTGCATTAAGCTCCAATGCCCGTGCCGGCGCCGGAGACACGAATACCGCCTCCGCCGGAGACACCAATGGCGCCGCCGCCGGAGACACCAATGGCACCGCCGGAGACACCAATGGCGCCGCCTGCGCGTTGTGCGAGTTGCTGGACATGAAGCTGGGAACTGGGGGAGGCCCCTGTTGGCCGCCCGCAATCCATGTCGTCAGCCCATGAATCAACGTAGGCACCATGGCGTTGAGCTTCGTTCCCAGTTGTTGTTCCACTTGCTCTTGGACAAGCTCCAGAATCCGCGCCACTTGTGCCTTGAGTGCTTCAACCTCGCGCGTCTGGCTCTCCGAGCTGGCCTTTTTCTCCTTCCGCACACCAGCGGTATAGTATGACCCCCATTTTGTGGACAAGCCTTTGCCGGCCACACGATCAGCTGACGTCGGCTTAGTGAGCTTATCATTGCTTTTCATTATGTTCAACGCCCTATTTAAAGGGTTGTCGAAAGGGGAGCTCTGAGACGACCCCGCGCTACTGCTTTCAGTTTCCTGTGAAAGGAATGTGAACCATTTAGAAATATTGGGGATTAGTTAGAGTGCAACCATATGGAGCTAATTACGCGGGGGTGTATTCCTTACCAGAACAAGCTCAAGCGCCCTGGTCTTCGGATCCGTGGTAAGCTCCTTTGTTATTGGGTCCTCCTTGTACCGGGCCCTGACATAGTTCCTGGTCTGCTTGTTACCGCTGTATTTCTCGAAGCGGGGCGGTAGGCCTTGCTCGGCACGCTCCGCGTCCTCCTTGTCCCATATAGGCTCCGCCACTCTGTAACCGCCGGGACCGAGTTTGTCTTCCCCTAAGTTCAACTCCCGCATTTCTTTCCCCCACTGACTTGATTCAGTGGTTGCACTGCTCTCGCACTTTATCTTGAACTCCTTGTAGTCATCTTCGCTCATCAAAGGATATTTCGCCTTGATCTTCTCATAACTATCACCTTTATCAATCATTCTCTTCACTGTGCTTCTCCAAGTAGACAGGGCCGTGCTCATCTTCGTGAGGGCGGCACTGTTCACTTTATTCCCTGAGAGGCGTGTGTTTTCAAATTCAGCGGGGAACTTGTATTGTTCATGCAGCTTCGTGAAGAGGAGGCTGCGCAAATTCCCTCGGTCCTTATGCCTAAGGTTCTCGGTGTTGATCGAGACGGTGCTCCGGAGAATGCACCCGAGCTGAACCGAGTACCCCTTGACTATATGTTTGGGCTCCGTTGGATTCCCGTCGGAGTCCACTTGAGTGAATTCCTCGGCGTCGGTCCTTCCTTTGCTTCTTCGGTTGGCTGCCATCTGTGTGTGCGCCGCCATCATCAGTGGTGGCATCCTCGGCGGCCCCATCAGTGGTGTCATCCCCGACGCCACTAGGGGTTGTGTAATCAGGATCGGTGTCTTCCGCGGCGTCCTCATAGCGGTGAGGTTGTTCCTCCATCTGCTGGGACAGCTCCCAGAATTGCTTGTCGCCCGAACCACCGGCCTCATCGTTGTGGGCCATGTTTCGCACTTAATGGGGAAAAAAGTTTGGTCAAAAAGTTGGTTATTGTCAAGGAACAAGATCATGGTCTCATCATTTAGGGTTTGTCGACACCGAGGCACCCTAAAAGCCTAAGCTTTCATCATTTAGGGTTTGTCGACGCCGAGGCACCCTAAAAGCCTAAGCCGAAGCACCCTAGGTTGGGCCTAATCACTTGGCACTAATCACTTGGCTCTATTGCCACCTATGGTTTAATGCAGCAAGAATGGCGGGGCATTTGATCCTACCTAACTAAGTACTAAGATACCCTGGTCAATGCATTAGGTGCAAGTACCCCATATGTCCTATTTTCAGCAAAGTCATGCTAAAATTTCAGCATGACCTTTGCTGAAAATAGGACATATGGAGTACCCGAATTTGCCGGAACGGAAGTTAATCAACATTCCGGCAAACTCAAGGGCCTCTCGGGGTACCTGCAAATTCATCACGACACGATGGTCGGAGACAAAACCCAGCAAACTAGCAAGATGATCATCATCTTTGCAAGATAGTAGCTCAAGTTTTTGACAGTAGCCTCTGAAGAAAACAGCATTGCAACATTCAAGTTCACAGGATAAAAAAATCATCCACATTCACCAACCCACATGATGTTAAAACCCACATGAGCTGTAAACAGACTTAAAAAACCCACATGATGTTATAACTGTATACACTGAACATGATGATACCAAATGGGAAGGAAAATTGTATAACTCTAGATTAGTGTAGCCAAGTATTTTCTTTCTACATAATCTGGGAAGTTTCCTTCTTACTGTCTCACTATCTTACTGTCTCACTACAAAAAACTAGTATGCTTAGTTGAGACTAGTATTCTTACTTGCATTATGACAGACAAAACTACAAATATTTGTGTTTTTAGTTGAGCAATACAGCGACAGTGTGATAGGCAAGTTTCAGCTGGCAAAGTGTCATGATTCAGACAACAGAGCAGCTAAGCATAGCAAGTGGATAGTTTAGTCAGTATACTAGTACTCTTTAGAAAGCATGAGACATATATTACCTGGAGGAGACTTTGTCGGGGAGTTGCCTGTGCATTGAAAATACAACGAGATCAGCAAAGGATAGTAAGATATATACTGAAATTATCATAACAAAATGCCAGCTACTGCCATGGTCACTGCAAATGGGCGTCCGCAGGATAAAACAATGCATCCAAGACTGGGCTTAGACTAATATCCTCATAGCATAATCTGACATCAAGAAAATATTATAAGAACAGTGAAAATGTATGTTCACTGCAAATGAATATGGACCAAATGAATATGGACCAAGTATCCTCTAAAATGCATCTAAATGCAAGCTCAGAGATTTGAACATTTGGAAAACCCTAGCTACTTAATTCTCCAACCCCCTTTCCTTGTCCAAACTTGTCCAACCCCCAACCCTAGAACACATCAGAAGGAAATAAAGAGGGGGAAGAGGGGGAAGCGGCTCGGGTGCTCACTTGGGAGGTCGAGGGCGACTCGGGGCAGCCGGAGCTAGTCGAGGCGGCACGAATTCGGCGTCGAGCGGTGGCGCTCCTCCTGGGCAGGCCGCACGGTCGAGGGCGTCGAGCGGTGGCGGTCCTCCTGGGCGTCCGAGCTCGTCCGGGTCCTCGTAGTCGAAGAGGAAGACGGTGGCGGTCCTCCTGGGCAGGCCGCGCGGTGTTGGACGGCGAGCACGTCAAGGGCGCAGGCGGGGCCGCGGGGGGAGGGGGCGCTTGGGCGGGAGGACGTCGAGGGAGGCGGCGCTCAGCTCGGGGATGGCGAGGGAGGCGGCGAGGGAGGCGGCGCTGGGCTTGGGGACGGCGAAGGAGGCGAGGGGGCGGCGAACACGGGGGGCAGCGGGTGAGATCGATGAGGCAGGGGAGAGATTAGAGAGATTGCGGATTTAGTGTGGGGGGAAGCTTTCTAATGGCGCACCACCCACACGTGCGCCAGAAGTACGACTATTCTAATGGTGCACCACCCCACGGTGCGCCATTAGAATTTTGTTTTAATCTAACCCACTAGCCCTATCTACAACCTAGCCCTATCTACAACAGAACCCACCCACTAGCCCGACTGGTCAGCATGCAGCACACACACCAGGAGGTCCTGGGTTTGATTCCCAGGCTCCCCAATATTTTTTTATGCATTTTAAATGCTGTTTTTTATATTTATTTGTGTTTAAATATGTTCAAACTTGTTTAAATCATAACAGTAATATTTTTTTTATAAAAACAGTAATAATTTAAAAAGTGCCCATGAAATTTAAGTGTCCTCTTGATTTCAAAAAGTGTCCATGAAATTTAAAAATATTAATGATATCAAAAAGTGCCCATGAAATACAATCGAGAAATGAAGACTACGATTTAAATACAATCGATCTTAGCTAGCTATCTGTTCACAATCTTCTTGCCCTTCTTTTTCGCAAATGGAGTTCTTTTGTGGAACGGACGTCCTTTAGGTACGGTGGTCCTGCTTCTTCTTGTGGTGTGTGCTGCTACTTCATCGTCGTCGTCATGTTCGATCTTCGGGTCGCCGTACTTGTCGAAGTCTTGCTCATTGGCTACTCCATCCATTCCGATGATCTTCCTTTTGCCTCTCCTCATGACAACACGACTGGGCTTTGGCGGGTCGGTAATGAAGAAGCATTGGTCCACTTGGGAAGCCAGTACCCATGGCTCATTTTTCGCGGTGACGTTTGCGCCCGCGGTCTTGGATTTGGCTTTGGGTATAACCATGGTGGTGAAATATCGGTCTTCTTTTAGGACGCTCTTGGCCCATCTGACACAGAACATCGGCACCTTCTCTCGAGCGTAGCTCAGCTCCCAAATCTCCTCGATCCTTCCGTAGTATCTGTCCTTGTCCTTACAGGTGTAGGATTCCATCGTTACCCCGGAGTTCTGATAACCATCGCTCTTCATATCCTTGTCCTCGGTGTAGAATGTGTAGTCGTTGATATCGTACGCCTCATAGGTCATCAGGTTGTGCTCGGCGCCCTGTGACAAGGTGAATATGAGTTGTTCTTCCGCGGAAGAATCCTCATGTAAAGGGTACGACAGAAGCATCTGCTTGAACCAACGTGTGAAACATGAGTTGTGCTCTTTGAGTATATCTCCGTCCGTCCTCTGTTGGCCTCGGTCATTGTACGTCTTCTCAATAAAGGTTTTGTGCTCTACCACCCAAGGATCGACCATGTCTATGTGTTGTAGCGCGACTATGTTTGCTCTTTCAAAGTTAGCGAGTCGACCCTCGAAGTCGACATGCATTTCGCAGCGACCCTCACGGTGACCCCATCCAGCGAGCCTGCCGAGGTGCCTGTTGACGGGCAGACCAACGGGGTTCTCGATGCCTAGATAATTCATGCAGTAGGAGATGCACTCTTCGGTTAGAAAGCCCCTGGCTATACTTCCCTCTGGATGTGACATGTTCCGAACGTATCCTTTGATGACACCATTCATCCTTTCGAACGGCATCATGCTGTGCAGGAACGTCAGCCCGAGTTGGATGATATCCTCCATGATATGGACCGGCAGATGCACCATAACGTCAAAGAATGCAGGCGGGAAGTACATCTCAAGCTTGCACAGTATCACCACGATCTCTTCCTGTAGCCTTCTGAGTTGCCTCATGCCAATCGACTTCTGAGAGATGACGTCGAAAAAGTTGCATAGGCCAAATAGCGTTTCACGGACGTGCGCGTCCATGATCCCACGGATTGCAACTGGAAGTATCTGCATCATCAGCACGTGACAGTCGTGAGACTTCATCCCGCTGAACTTCTGCTTCGCTGGGTCTAGGTATCTGCTTATCTTGCCCGCGTAACCGTAAGGAAGTTTTACTCCTAGGAGGCAGGTGAAAAACTGCTCGATCTCCTCTTGACTTAGAGTGAAGCATGTGGGAGGGTAGTCATTTCCGGTCTTCTTGGCCTTTTTGCCTTTGCGACGACTTTCTGTGTCCTGCTTTGCCTCATCATCATCATCATCATCATCATCATCATCATCATCATCATCATCATCATCATCATCATCATCATTAGCGTGAAGCTCCTGCCTGATGCCCATTGATTTCAAGTCTGCCCTTGCTTTCGGCCCATCTTTGGTCCTCTCTGGCATGTTGAGCAGGGTACCAAGCAGACTCTCACACACTTTCTTCGTGATATGCATGACATCAAGGCTGTGAGGCACACGTTGGATCTTCCAGTACGGCAAGTCCCAGAAAACAGACCTCGTTTTCCATACCTTCAGCAGCAGCTCCGGCGCCTTTCGCTTCTTTCCCGGCTCTGGCGCCTTTTGCTTCTTTCCCGGCAGTGGGCAGTCTTTCCAATTTTTCAACAGCTCGTCTATTTCCTCGCCGCTCCTCGTACACGGGCGTTTTCGGGGTTCGGTTTCACCATCGAACAGATCCTTGCGTTTCTTCCACAGGTCATCGTCGCGAAGCCACCTTCGATGTCCCATGAACACGGTTTTCAAAGACCCAGGATCTCTATCTAGCTGGCGATACATTGTGTCATCCATGCACCTTACGCATCCAGAAAATCCGTGGACTACCTGCCTCGCGAGATATCCGTAACCAAGATAGTCGTGCACCGTCGTGAGCAGTGCGGCTCTCATAGGGAAATATTCTTTCTCTGTGGCGTCCCACGTATTGGCTGGCGTTTTCCACAGCGTGTCTAGCTCCTCCTTCAGCAGCTCCAGATACAGATTGATGTCGTTCCCTGGTTGTTTCGGCCCTTCAATTGGCATACTCATGTGAATGTACTTCCTCTTCATGCACAACCAGGGGGGAAGGTTGTACATCCACACAAACACAGGCCAGGTGCTATGTGTGCTTATCTGGCTGCCAAACGGATTGACTCCATAGGTGCTCATGCCCAGCACGATGTTCCTTGGATCCTTCCCAAATTCTGGGTATTCGAAGTTCAACGCTTGCCACTGGCTCGCATCCTTAGGGTGACTCAGCATCTTGTCTTTTTTATTTATCTCCGGATCATTTCCGTCATCTTCCCACTTCTTCTCCTCCCTATCTGTGTGCCAACGCAGGAGCTTTGCTACCTTAGGGTCCACGAAATACCGCTGCAGACGAGGAGTGATCAGAAAGTACCACACCGATTTTCGAGGAGCTTTCTTCCTCTTCTTGTATCGAGTGATGCCGCACACCGGACATATGGTAGACTCCGCGTGCTCGTCCCGATAAATGATGCAATTGTTCATGCACACATGGTATTTCACGTGCGGTAAATCCAAAGGACACATGATTTTCTTCGCCTCCTCGAAACTGGTCGAGCACTTGTTCCCCTTGGGAAGACGTTCGTGCCAGAATGACATGTTCTCGTCGAAGCATGCGTCGGTCATTTTGTGTTTTACCTTCATCTCCAGAGCCATGAGCGTTAGTTTCAGGCGGGTATCCTCGGGCCTGCATCCTTCATACAATGGAGTAACCGCGTCTATCTCCAGTTGATCCAGCTTGGCTTTCTCTCGGGCAGCAACTCTTGCGTTATCCGTCTTCTTGCGAAGCAACTCTTGAATATGAGGGTCCTTCACCCAGCCTCCATCATCGTCTGCTCCGGCATCTTCATCTTCATGATCATGCCCTTCGTCTTGATCTTCCTCATCATCATGTACGACATCTTCTACATGATGATTGTGTACATCATCACCGTCGTGATCATGTCCTGGAGATTCTTCGTCTTCTCGCCCGCCCTCGTCGCGGTGGTTGTCTTGTTACCCTTCCTCATTTCTTGCCCGGCCCCCATGGACGACTTCATAGTCATATTCATCACCTTGCCACCGATAGCCATCCATGAAACCACGCAAGAGCAGGTGGTCCCGCACCTGCCCGGAATCCGGGTCCGCAATAAGGCTCTTCAGCTTGCATCTTCGACACGGACATCTTATCTCCGTCTTGTTCTTTTGAAGCATCTCGGCCTTCGCGGAGCTCAAACACCTATTCACAATGCCTTCGGTCATCATGCGGACCATGGTCGCCTACGGGGTAGAGCAAAACGATATTTTAGAACCAAGAAAAAATTTGGCATGACCTTCCCTAAAAATAGGACCAAAAAGAATGCATAGTTCCAAAATTCTCGCCGAAACTGAAATGAATCAACATTCCGGCAAAATATTGGCAAACACAAACATATATGCAACACCACGAACACAAGCAACACCACAAACATACATAGATCTAGCTAGGCCACAAAAAGTGCATGTGCACGTTGTTGGAGCGAGCTAGGGAGAAAAAAAGTAGATCTACATCATGAAGATAGCTTTCCCCTTACTTACCTATCAAAAAAAGGTGATTTCACCACTTAATTTTGATGAATCTATGGTGGAAATGAGGTGAGGACTAGGAGGCAGCCGAGACAAGCTTGGGGGAGGAGTGGAGAGAATGAAGTGGGGAAAGTGAGTGGGTAGGTGGGCTGTCCAAAATATCTTGTTTGTCCCAGGTTACTAATGGCGCACCACCACACAATGCGCCATTAGTAACCCTGGTTACTAATGGCGCACTAACAGGTGGTGCGCCATTAGTACTTTTTGCAGAAAAGTAAAAAAACATATGTATACTAATGGCGCACTGTGGAAAAGTGCGCCATTACTAGTTTAAACCAGTAATGGCGCACTTTGGCATAGTGCGCCATTAGTAGGTTTGCAAAAAAGTAAAAAAAAATATACTAATGGCGCACTTTATTGGTCGTGCGCCATTACTACTTCCAACTAGTAATGGCGCACTTTGCCGTCCATGCGCCATTAGTTTGTATGGAAAAATGGGGAAAAATCAATAGTAGTGGCGCACTGTGAGCACGGTACGCCATTAGTGTCTTCCACACTAATGGCGCACGAGCAACCGGTGCGCCATTAGTATATAGTAGTGGCGCACTACTTGCCTGGTGCGCCATTAGAATCAGTCCTATCTATAGCCCTTTTCCTAGTAGTGTGAGTTTGTGATATAGTGATCTCAACGTGGATTTCACATTTCATGGTATCCCTAGTAAGTTTTCCAATGCAAATTCAAATTTAAAAGATGAAAAATATGGAGGTGAGAAAACTTTGTATGTATCAAGCATATGACCACACACACACACACAGAGAGAGACACACACGGACGAACACAACAACAATCCAATAAGTATAGTGCATCTATTTTTCCAAACCATGCATGTATGACACGAATTCAAAAATACTCCTTCTATTCCTAAATATTAGTCTTTTAGAGAGTTCAACAAGTGACTACATACGGAGCAAAATGAGTGAATCTAGACTCTAAAATATGTCTATATACATCTGTATGTGCCAGTCCATTTGAAGCCTCTAAAGAGACTAATATTTAGGAACGAAGGGAGTAAAATGTAAGACATCCATGGTCCTCAGTTCAATATTTAAAATGAACATGAAACTGAAACATGAATATTAAGTCTAGTACTACAATACATGCAAATGTTGTGTTTAGGCGGAGCTATGATTGTCGGGGGTCAACCCCTCGACCTTAGATAAAGTTGTGGAGCTCTGTTTAGGGTTGTTTAGATTATATTTGTCCCCACCCTCCCAACCACCGATTGGTTGTGCACCCCCACCCCTCCTCCCCGGGAGAATATCATGTGCCCCCATACCTTAGATGCTATATGCCGATACGAGTTGCTTGGAGCTTGTAGATCTGAGATATAGTAGCTCACATGATGTGTCTTACTTTTTTTGCAGGAAACCTTGATGAGTTTGAGAATTGCACACAATTTGTACAAAAACTACTTAGATGCCCTTTGATCCCATATCCAATGACCTCGAAGCTCGTATCACCGTAGCATCTAAAATGAAGGAGGACATCATATTCTCCTGTATGTAAGAATATCATGTTCTACCACACCTTAGATGTTTTGGTGATACAAGCTCTTCGGAGGTGTTGGATTTGTGACCCAACACCTCCTTGGTGGTTCGAATGGTTTTTTTGCAGAAAAGCCCCAAAAGAGTTCGGCCACTGCTTACAAGCACAAAGACTGCTCAGATGCCATTGGATCTCAGATCAAACGACCTCCAAGCTCGTATCACCATAGCATCCAAGCTGCGATAGCACCTTATGTTTTCTCGCACGGGAGAGTATGAGGTGCTCCCACACCGTAGATTCTATGGTGATACGAGTTCACTGAGATTTAACGGCCCACAGTAGGAGGTTTGAATGTTTTTGCAATATACAGCTGATAGATTTTGGGAAATGCGCAGAAAGTACAAGTACTACACATGTGCCATCTGATCACTCATCATACGACCTAGATGCTCATATCACCATAGCGGGTAATTAAGCTATGTGGAGCAACTAATATGAGCACCGGGGAGCCGTTGGATCGAAGATGCAGCGGCACGCACGAGGCCTGAATGTTTTATTTGCAAAAAAACCTTTGGATAGTTTGGAAATTGCGCATAATTACAAAGACTACTCCCAAGCCATTGGATCTCACTTCCAACGGTATAAAAACTCGTATCACCATAGTATCTAAGCTACGGGGTGGATGTGATATTCTATGCCACTGTCGTTTTTGTTTGTAAACTTACAAAATACGTGTAACTCGTGTCGTTACTTGTCTAACTGCGCAAAGTGTTTGTTCAAAAAAAACCATCCTACATTGAAATATCGGAACAACACACGGGGGGTCCCACTTGTCATTAATCAAATTTGGACCTAAAACTAACAAATCTGAAAGACGAGATTCGAACTGGCAACCTAGACTACAAAGCATAAGTCGATAGCCTGAAAAAATGAACGGTTGTTGGCTTTGTCCCATAACTTGATTTTATACAGTACTTGCATTGAGTAGAGTATAGGGAGTGCCTCGTCAACACGTGCATGACCGTTGTCTCACTTACTGGTGGGTCCAAGGTTTGCGATGTCAAACTCTCTTCTCTCCATCGTCTAACCTTTGCACGGGCACACACGAAGAGCGACGCTAGCTTGCCGTGGTGTTATTACAACTAAAAAAAGCTTGGAAAATAGAAGAATCGCCTAGAACAAGAGACGTTGTGGCTGGTCGAGACGGAGCTAACCACATCTATCCTCCATGCCAGGTTTTCATGATGAAGTTGTGTGGCTAGTGGGGTGTTTTCGACCGACTGGCTGGGTCCTGAGGTCGAACCATAGGTACTACGTCTGATATAGTATATTTTTACACGCACATTTTTCCTCCGTGCCGAGACGTGGCACACCCTACCGCGCGGTTTTGGGGTCCTGACGTGGGATGCCCTACCATGCGTTTTCTAGGTCATCCTCGGTCGTAGTGCTGAAGCAAGTAAATGAGTCGTCAAATCACGAAAGACCACCTTTCCCGCCGAGTACATCAGTGAAGCACGGTGGCTAGCTAGTTGGGCTAGTTCGACCGATTAGCTAGGCCACCGCCACATTTGTTTTTTCACCCCTTTTTTATCTACTTGCTGGCAGGTAAATTTAAATATCCACCGCGGCGTTGCTCTAGTGTTTGGGTGCAGCAGGATTTTTAATTTTTTGATTGACGGGAGCAGGCGTGGCAGGATTTTTAATTTTTTGACTGACGGGAGCAGGCGCGGCAGCAATTAGTCACGATGACTCCGCCTATAAAAACCCACTGCTCCCTGATGTGAGAAGTCGTCGACTGGTGTTTTACCGTGGTGAAAACCAAAAGATTCCCCGCTCCTCGGCTGGCTCCCTCCGCCTTCCCATAGATTGCATTGCCTTTCAGCCGTTTCGCCCCCTTTGCTTCCTCTCCCCATTGCTTCTACCTGGTGCCATGGTGGCGCAGCAGATCATGGAGTCCGAGGTGAGGCGCCTGACACAGGAGCTCCATGCCAAGGATGCGGAGCTCAGGTCCAAGGACGTGGAGCTTTGTGAGCTCAAGGAAGAGAGGAGTGCCATGCTCCTCCGTTATGTGCGGGAGTTCGCGGAGCTTCAAAAGCGGCAGGCGTCCACCACAAAGATGCTCGAGGCGTCGGCGGCGTTGCTGCAGAAAGCGGGAGATACGATAGGCCGTTAGGGGAGCCGGCTAGAGCGCGAGCGGGCCGATCATGACGAGGTCCAGGATCGCCTCAGCCACTTGGTGAACCAAGTTGCCACGCACGTGTTGCGGCTGCGTGATGCCTACCGTCGTGCCAGCCCGACGATGCCAGCCGTCGGGCTAAACCCGTTTGACCACCTGGTCGACTTCAACGAGTTGCGGCTTCCTGACCTTGTCTCCTTCTTCACCTATATCTCCGAGGAGCTAAGCCGTCTCCGCGTGATGGTGGGGGCTGAGCTGGACAAGGAGGGGTTGCGGGCTGTCGTTGCCGTTGCCGGGCGAATCCTTTCAGGGCTCTGTTATCGGAATCCATTCGTGCCATTGGACGCTGTCTTTGACGAGCTGGATCCCATCGACCGGGAGCGGGCTCTGCGGGCGGTTGCACCCTGCATCACCAACGTCATGCGCCTCGAGAAGTAGAGGGAATTCAGTGGTGTTTAGGCGCCCTCTGCATGGGCATGTCCATGTCTCGGTGCAACATGACCGTTGGATCAAACTCAGACGGTGCAGATCAGTCACTGTAGCACAAAGTGTGTGGGTGTGTTTGGTTGCATTCTCATCTCAATATAGTTGTTTCCTCTTCATGTATTTTTGTCAACCTACTAGTGTGGACTCATGCACCCTTCATGCACTCTGCCAAACACCCAAAAGTGGGTCAAGAAGGGAACTTTTGGTCCCATCCCGTTCACCCTTCATACACCATGTCTAACACTACTCGTGCTTCATATGGTTCATGTTTCGTGGAGTACTGTAGCACCATACTCTCCGTGCGCTGTGGACCTAGTTCTGTTAACCGTTCATTCTCGACCGGACAGTCAAAAAAGCGGTACTATGTTACATATAGGAGTAGTTGACATGCGCACAACATCATTTGTTATCATCATATCTTACTACACTAGCAACAAGATTGTGTAGTACTGACGTATGAACCACTGCACATGCCTAGTAGTAGGAGCACTGTGTATGTTCAAGTGGCTGCCGTGTTTCGCACTCCTCCATCGTAAGCGTGGAAACGCTTGTTGTAATCATTTTTTTCTTCAGAATGAAAAACAGTGGACACGCTCTACCGTGCAGATCCCCCTCCAGCCATGCACTAAATTACTCACTTTCGCCGACGTGTGGGACAGCCAGCACCTGGGTCCACCAGCCATGCACTAAATTACTCCGTAGTAGTGTGACGGTAGACTACCCCGATCGAACCGCCGCATTAATGCCCAATGAGCCGTCAAATCACAAAACCCCCTCCTTTCCAGCGGTAATTTGGACGGACGAAGCAACCGTCATTTCACTCTTGTCTCTCAGCTTCCTCTCTTGAAGAAAACCCCCACTCGCTTCGCTTCTCCCTCATCTCGTTCCTCCTTTCACTCTTCTCTCTCAGCTTCCTCTCTTGGATGGACGCTGGAGCACCGGCCGACGTGATGTCTATGGCTCTGTCCAAAACCGTCGAGGCTCATGGTAAGAAGAAGCGCAAGCACCCCTCCGAGACTACCGCAGACAAGCTCAAAGCCATCACCCTGTCCAAGCCCCCCTCTCCGGGATCCCTCATTAAGCAAGTCCAAGTAATGTCTCTTGTTGATGATCTTTTTCTCGATCTTGATCGTGTTTTTTCATCTAACACGCAGTACTAGTACTGGTAGTACAACTTTCTGGGTGATCTTGCATGTGATTTTAGTGTGCCAAATGACGGTTCTAAATTCCTCTTTTGAACAAAACATGCGAGAGGTTGACACTGATTTCTTATAGATTACTTTCAACTACTCCCTCTGTCCCAAATTTCTTGTCTTAGATTTGTCTAGATACGGATGTATATAATACTAAAATGTGACATGATACATCCGTATCTAGACAAATCTAAGACAAGAATTTTGGGATGGAGGGAGTACTTTATGAACATCAATGCTACCTTTTAAGAGGGTATGTTTGCCTCAGTAACTTGTGTTATGGATATTGTATGTAATCCCTATGCTCTCATGCCTTTGAAGACATGTTCTAGTGTCTTTGTTCACTCATTTCTGTGCGTATATGTAGTCATATATGGAGTATAATATCGAAAATCATCTTATATTTCTGAACGGAGGTAGTAATAAAATATGGATTCTCTTTGAATTAGAACCAGGTCCACGGTGGAGATGAAGTTCTCAAAGTCATGTCGTATGAACTGGAAGACCTGATGATGAGTTCTACTACTGAACTATCCAGCTGTTGTGTCCTTGTCGCCACGTGTCCTGAACTAGTGTTTTCCTGTAGCATTGTTGCCAGGCGTGTTCTCGAGGCTGTACTTGACCACAACAATTTCCTGGTTGTGCCTTCGATTACGAAGGGT
The DNA here is from genome assembly GCF_002162155.2 of Triticum dicoccoides. NCBI lineage: Eukaryota > Viridiplantae > Streptophyta > Magnoliopsida > Poales > Poaceae > Triticum > Triticum dicoccoides. The sequence goes on along the minus strand of NC_041391.1, from coordinate 540,580,943 downwards.
GTGGTTCTTGTAAAGCTTCCCAACAAATCTGATGCGGCTTGTCTTCATCATCATGTTTATGAGTGGAAAGACCACTCTGTTAGGTTCTCCAAGGTTGACAAGATGGTGATGGTGCATGTAGACATCTCACACGAAGTCCATGGCCTAGTCAGTTATGCCGGATTCATCCCGTAGGTCGGTGGCAAGAAATAGTCTGCAGAGTTTAGTTAGTGCAACTTTGCTTGTCTGTAGTAAGTACTATTGTTCAGTACTTGATTTGTGTTTGTGAACCCTGTATTGTTTATTAGTACTGCTGCTTTTGGTGTGTGGTCAGTCCTGAGAACGGTCTATGTTAATGTCTGTCCACTCAATTCAGTCTGTACATTTTGAAGTATCCAGATCATATTTTTTGTGAGGGTGGTTTATCAATCATGGTTACACTCCAATATTTGTATGCATTGCAGGGTTTATCGCACCCACTAGGATTTCCAGTCCCATGGATGTTCGGTCCATACGATTTGTCATGACCTTTGGACTGTCCTGCTTGTGGGAGTAGGCGGGGCCCCTGCATGCCACACGTAGTTGGACGATCAATCTTCTATTTAGTACTTCAACATAGTGATTTCCTGGTAAGGATTCACTCATGTCACATCAAGTAAGTCTTATTGATTTATTGTCTAAATCTTATTGATTTAATGTCATGTTTTCTTTCTTTTCCTGCAATTTTACGATGCAGGTTTTGCCATGTGACATTCATCACAGAATAAACCATTTGGTTTGCTCTACGATGGCTATTTTTGCAGGTTTCACTTCTTATGTCGTGTCAGTAACGAAGGCACTGTTCATCACTTATATTACTGGAAAAAATTGGATCAGTCTGTTGTCTGAGTACAAGCTGAATCCCTATGATGAACTGCAGTTTGGTTTAACAAAAATGCCACAATTAGTCCTTCTCGCGTTTAAAAGAAATGAAGAAAAAACTGGATCACGGTCACGGATCCTAGTCAAGTTAGAAAGCTGATCATAGCAGACCAGACACGATCACCGCTGTCTCGCATAGCTCGAGCGCCGGCAGTTGCTCTAGCACTGATAGCGGCAGCAGCTCAGTCTGATCCAGCTGAGGATTGGGCACCGACCACGTCAGCGGATCAGTCTGATCTACCGGAGGATCGGGCATCGACACCGGCACTGCTCCGACACCGACACCAGCTCTACAAGGAGCACCATCTCCGGCAGCAGCAGCGGCTTCGGCACCTGCACCAACACTTGCACTTGCATCTGCTCCGGCCCGTGCAGTTGCACTGGCAACAGACTGGGCTGCAGTTCGCACTTCATATACCAAAGTCCTTACAAAAACTGACATGTCCACCTTCTTGGTAAGCATTGGCCACCCAAGTGCTTCATTCTTTTTTCTTTCCATGTTGTTTCACATGATTCACTGTGTTGATCTAACTGTTTGGGTATGTCTTCTTGTTTGCAAACAGAGAATTCCTAGAGCAATGAGGGAGTCGTTCAACAATCCGGGCGACCGCGGCCAAGTTTCTCTTACCATGCGCAGCCTTGGTGTGAATGAACCTGCTCAATATACCGTAAGTACAAAGGATGGTCACATGATGATTGATGCTAAAGGATGGTCAAGGTTCAAATCTAAATCATATCTTGCGGTAGGGGATGATGTCAAAATTGAACTTTCTCGGCAAGGAGAGCTAGTCCAAATCAACTTTGAATTTCTTCAGTAGTAGCACGCAACTGCCGAACTGATCTATCCTCCGAGAGATTTTGATGTAATAATCTGGCATGGTGAAACAAGTGTCCTGTGTGTATAAATAGTATGACAGTATTATTTATCACATGGTATACCGTTGATAGAATTGCAACTCTAATTGCTGGTTAGGAACTGTCTTTCGATTTCATTCCAACAGTTGTCGTGCTTTATTCAATTTTGTGTATTTGCCTTGCGACAGCATCTAAAACCAGCGCCGAACCGATCGCTTGCAATATGAAAAGCGCTGAGGTAGAACACATGGGCCCCCAAACATGCAGGGTCAGCCCGCGGCCCAAAGTCCAGAACCGTGAGCCTATCTGAGTATTATATTCTCAGCTGAACCCCCATAAAAAAGTTGAACCCCCATAATGCCCGTGCGTTGCAGAGGGAGTATATTTCTCGGCAAGGTGAGCCTGTGATATAAAAGATTTATATATTTCTTTACAGAGGGAGTATCTCTCTGTCAAAAAATATATTTATGTGTAACTAGTTATCCTGTCTTTCTACTTCCTTTCGCTGATATGTGGGGCAACCGGCAACGGGGTCCACGTGCCATATGCACAAATTAGAGTGCACAACTTCACGGTAGACACACCCCGGTCGTAGCGCCGCAGTAATTCCCAATGAGCCGTCAAATCACAACCCCCCTTTCCAGCTTTAGCAGTAAGCTGGATGGATGAAGCGGCAATATTTCACTGGGCCTGAATCCCCTTCTCCCCCGTCTGCTTGTTCAGAGAAAACCCCTGCTCAGCGATTGCATAGGGTTGTCTCATGGAGAACCAGGTACGAATTATTCATCCATCCCCGATAAATCCAAGTCCCTTGGTCGTAGGTAATCCTAGAATGGCAGCCGCCGCCGTTGATGCATTTTTCTTCGTACTGAATCTAGTGTGTTTCAGTTGCAGTGCGCAAAGTGCGAGTACCCTACAGATTTCTGCGCCTTCGGCGAGACGCCACACTTGTTCCTTCTCATCCTAACACAGCATTTTGAAACACGCACAGTATGTTCCTAGAATCCTCTTTTCTACCCGGGAGGGCGGTTTTTTTTAACATGCTGTGTTCTCATATTATTTTTCCTACAGTGTATTATTTGCTCTGCCAGAACACATGTACTCAAGATGCTCGGCCTTGCCATAACTGAATACACTAGTTTAATGGTCACAGTGGAGACAAGCCATGGATATTACTTCTGAGTTGGGTTCATGAACCAAGAAGATCGCTGCTTTTTTTATGGCCAAACTTGGATAAACTTTCTCAAGTGTTACGGACTGAAAGTTGGCGCACAAATGTTGATGGAAATAGCAGAACATGGTCTCATCTTCACTGCGATCTTCCACCCGACGTCATTCCAATTGTTCATCCATGTTAGTTTTGTATCTGGTTCTTGCTTGTTGCCTCGATTACTTCTTAATCCACCTATTCTGTCTAACTAATCACAATTTAACTTTAGAAGTAGCAACGAATCTCTCACGAAGATGCTACTTCTAACTAATATTTTCTTATAATTGGGGGCATGTGTAGGTTTTTTTAGAGTTAAGCAGTCTGCTCGTTTGTTACTCTGTAATAACTCGGCTGTTACTAATGGCACTAAAGTTGACTGGATCGACATCCACAAGTTCCTACACTTTATTGATCGTCTTGAGGTCCTTGTGGGGCGTTTCAATGGTGGAAGGCCACGTGGGATATGTGTGCCACTACTGCACTTGTTGAACAGGTCCAACTGTGTCGAGAAACTTATGGTGCGAGCTGTTTTCTGTTATATATGTTGTTCATAAACTATTGCTTATACATAGTTTTACAGTTGTGATCTTCTTGAAACAGGAACTGCCGAGTTCTATTGTTCCTATACAGATGCCTGACCATGGTCGGGTCAGACTTGCGCTTGGTCACAACATGATGTTTATGTCGACCTACTCAATTACCCTTGGAGGTGAAAAGATACTTATTCATGGGTGGTCTCAAATAATGAAGGCCCGTCCATCTTGGAGAATAGGACAGAAGATTATGTTCATGCTTTTCCATGGCTGTAAAGCGAATATCCTGTTTATTGACCACGTTGCAAGATGAAGCCGCTTTCGGAAGGTTGTGGATGCGCGGAGTGGCGCCTGGGCCTTGTCCTGGGGCTTGGCAGCCTCACCCTTGGTTAACTGTAGGCAAAGTAGCACTGTTCGAGGCGTGCTTTGTACGGTTGAACCTGTATAAGTACTCATACTGCTTTCAGCTTTGGTTGTTAAGTGCCCCTGTTGGTTTTAGTTAAGGTTGTTAAGTACTCCTGCTGCTTTTACAGTCTGTTGTGTTTCTTCAGTCCTGTCTTCCTCCAGCGGCCAAAACCAAACCAGCGCCAGCGGGGCCGCCTGCTTCCGCCTCCCACGGTTGGCTGCGCCTCAGCGCACGCATCGCCGCCCCACCGTCTCCTAAATCGTTAACGCCGACGTCCTCCGCGCGCTTTGGAGCGCTCGCCGCGGTGCCGCCCTCTCGCGTTGTCAACATGGTCAACAAACAACAGCAATCGGTAGAAGTACGTGGAGAGGATGACAATAGGGGGCCACCACGTCAGCGTATGGAAAAATAAAATGCTTCCTCCTAGTGTTTTCCTGACATCTGGGACCCACGACATTGTGAGTGTATATAGTCAATAGACAAGAGAACAGCACAAGATTGGCTGACACCTGGGACATAGCTACTCGAGCAGTATTTTTTTTGTTTGGTATTGTTGAGACGGAGTAGGGTTTGAACTAGGCTGTGGCCCGTCTAGCCCAGGCTTATATTTTATGTTCACCATGTGACCAGCCCAACTATTTTTTCTGTGTGAAAATGATTCCAGTTTATTTTTTCTGAAGAATACCCAATCCAGGCCTACTTATTTTTCTATGCCCTGATGGGCTGCAACTCTTTCAAGACGCCTAAAAATCTTGAAAGTAATATGAAATGGGTTGTAAATATAAAGATGACAAATTGGCAATTACTTTATAATTTTTGATTTTTTCACATTTTCATATTCCTATTTCAGTGGGCATTAATCTAATTTAAATATATCTTCAAAGTACTTTAAATCTGGCTCGACATTTCGGTATTAAAAATAGTTTGGAACCCACAGAAATATGTGAAATTGGCCCTGGCCAACCAAAAAAACAACTGCAATAAATTGCATAAGAAGTTGCCATGAGCTATATATAAATTATTAAAAAAGAGGGAGTGGTCTGACTTGTGGGCCTGTTTAGTTGACGCGTATGCAAGATTTTTTTAGTTATTATATACGTCAACAAATGATTCTAGCAGACGTAATCATTGGATGTCAATCCAACGGCCATCGTGTTTCTTCAATCTCTAATCTTCTTGTTCCAGCCGCCAAAGCAGCGCCGGCGGGACCGCCTGCTCCCGCCTCCCGTGGCCGGCTGTGCTGCCGCGCAGGCCTCAGCGCCCCCTACTACTCCCACCGCTGGCCAGGGCATCCCTCTACTCACCCACACCCCCTGTTATTCTGCGGTGACGGCAGCCTCACACCGCAGCCAAACCGGTGAACCCTCGTACTCCTGTCCGCGCGGGCTTCCACTGTCGCATCTTCCCTGGCTCTGCGTCGTCCCCTTCCTAGGCCTCGCCGTCGTCCACCGCCGTGGTGCTCTCAGCGCGGCATGGTCAATGTGGTCAACGACCGACTTCCATCAGAAGAGTACTGTACGTGGAGAGGCTGACAGCTGGGTCCACGGCAGCCGCAAGGAAGTGCCTCCTTATTACGCGGAAAATAATTATTCCTCCACCTGACAGCAGGGACCCGCCGGATGGGCCACCAGTATTTCGTGAAAAAAACATTTCCCCTGACTGCTAGGACCCACAGGACGGGCCACCGTATTTCATGAAAAAAACGTTCCCCCCGCTGTCAGCTCGGACCCACCGTAAGTGCCTCCTTATTACGCACAAAAAAATGAATACCCCCTGCTAGCTGGGACCCACCTTGGTGGGAGGCTGACTTGTGGGCCTACTAAGTTGACTGGAACAGAGGCCTTTGTCAACTTTAGTCAATATATGAACGATTCTAGCTCCAGTGACCGTACGATGTCCATCCAATGGCTGTAGTGCTTCTTCAACCTTTGGTCTTCTTGCTCCAGCCGCCCAAAGTAGCGCCGGTCGTGCCGCCTGCTCCTGCCGCCCGTGGCCGGCTGTGATGCCGCAGAGGCCTCACCGTCCCCTAATACTCCCACCGCTGGCCAGGCCATCCCTCTATGCACCCACACCCCCTGTTATTCTGCGGCGACAACAGCCTCACACCGCAGCCGAACGAGTGAACCCTCATAATCCTCTACGCATGGGCATCCACCGTCTTCCCCGGCTCCGCGTCGTCCCCTTCCTAGGCCTCACCGTCGTCCACCGCCCTGGTGCTCTCGGCGCGGCGTGGTCAACGTGGTCAAGGAATGGCTTCCATCGGACATGGACTATACGTGGAGAGGCTGACAGCTGGGTCCACGGGCGCAGCAAGGAAGTGCCTCCTTATTACACGCAAAATAATTATTCCTCCACCTGACAGCGGGGACCCACCAGACAGGCCACCATATTTCACGAAAAAAATGTTTCCCCCTGTCTGCTGGGACCCAGCAGCTACATCTTCGCACGCAAGGAAGTGCGTCTGAAAAAACAATTCGCCCCCCTGACTGCTGGGACCCACCAGCTACATCTTCGCATGCAAGGAAGTGCGTCCAGGCAAAAAAAAACGATTCGCCCCCCTGACTGCTAGGACCCACCAGCTACATCTTCGCACGCAAGGAAGTGTCTCATAGTCGGGACCCACCTGGTCGAAGCGTACGTAGCGTTGTCATTCTGGTCGCGAACGTGTACGTACATATATATTGGTCGATGTAGAGGCGCGCACGTGTCGTAGTAGAGGCGCGTACATGTCATAGTAGAGGCGCGCACATAGCATGTACACGTACGTACAGCGGCCAGGGTGCAAGAAAGAAAATACGGCCACGTAAGTGTACATACGGGCGGGGTCTCGAATGCCTACTCGCGCATACGTACGACGAGGGCTCGTGTACATAACTGGGTCGGAACGGAGAAACAGCGTCGTCGTCGTGTTCATGGGGAGGCAACGGAATGCGTCGTGTTCATGGGGAGGCAACAGAATGCGTCGTGTTCATCGGGAGGCAACAGAACGCGTGGGAGCCAACCGGCTGGGTCGGAACGGAATGTGTGGTCGTGTTCATCGGGAGGGCTTGGACGGAACATGCGATGGAAACGAGGCCTGGAGTACCGCAGAACGGAGGAAATGGCCTTGTATTCGACCAGCCATGTTTGAAACGGGATCCTGTTCATCGGGAGGGGTCTGGCATCCCGCAAAACGGAGGAAACGGACCTCCTACGGTCGAAACGGGGGTCCTGTTGATCGGGAGGGGTGTGGTGTACCGCAAAACAGATGAAACGGACCTCCTACGGTCGAAACGGCGGTCCTATTGATCGGGAGGGGCTGGCGTACCGCAAAACGGACGAAACGGACCTCCTACGGTCGAAACAGGGGTCCTGTTCATCAGGAGCGATGTGGCGTACCGCAAAACGAGACTCCACGGAATACTGTTCATCTCCACCGTCGACCTCCTCTAGCCTCCACGGGCTACCGTCCACCTCCTCCAGCCTCCACGGGCTCCTGTTCATCCAGCCTCCACCGCATGCTACTCCACCGGCTACTGTTCAACCACCCCTCCACCATCTACTATTCATCCAGCCCTCCACACCATGGGGTCCTGTTCAACCACCCCTTCATGGGCACCCCTCCACCATCTACTATTCATTCAGCCCTCCACCACACCACGGGGTCCTGTTCATCCAGAGGCAACGCCACCGCTCACTATTCATCCACCCCCCTGCAACGCTCACTGTTCATCCCAGAGGCAGCATCGATCGGCTTCAGTTAGCAGCAGTAGCGAAGGAATCGCTCGATCGGGTTCAGTTAACAGCCATCGATCGATCACTCGGGTTGAGTAACGTGTAGCCTGCAGTGCAATTGATCGGGTTCAGTTAGAGCCCAACACCTCACTCGGGTTCAGTTAGAGCCAACGCCTCGCACACACGCACGTACGTGTACGAGAGAAACGTGCATCGCTCGGCCCCCGACCTCCCACCGTAACCGGCAACTCCCCGAAATTTTCCTCCCCTCGCTTCTACCACGGTTTTTTCCGTCATGGACGGCCCAAAGAATGTCATGCAGCTGCGTCTTCGGCCCGCCCAGGACGAAAAGCCCATTTTCTGTCATGTTTTTTTGTCATAGAAGTAGGAGCCCACCACATCTATGATGATACCAGGTTTTGTCACAATTATCGTCATAGAAGTGTCATATGTATGACAGAAAAAAAATTCGTTCGGCCCAAAATGTCACGGATGTGTCTTTTTTTTGTAGTGGAAGGACCTGCGAGACGTATTGGAAAACAAAGCAGGACAGTCAAGATTGATCTACGGATCACGGGGGCGCACCACAACGTGCGACGATGACCGTCACACCGGATACACTAAACAAAAGTCCGGCCGGGCCGAATACAACAGACCAGATTCATTTGAAGTGCGTCGGGATGTAGCCCGGCATAGAGGCGCCGCACACCCCCTATGCTTCACTGATGAAGTAATTGATCATGAATTCCCACAAGGGTTTAAACCCGTGAACATTGAATCATATGATGGCACAACAGACCCCGCGGTATGGATTGAAGATTTTCTCCTACACATTCACATGGCCCGCGGCAATGACTTACATGCCATCAAGTACCTACCACTTAAGCTCAAAGGACTAGCTCGGCATTGAATGAATAGCCTGCGGCAAGCTCCATTGGCAGTTGGGAGGACCTGGATGACGCATTCCTTGACAACTTCCAGGGCACTTACGTGCGACCACTGGATATTGATGACTTAAGTCACATAACCCAACAGCCCGGAGAGTCAGCTAGGAAATTCTGGACTCCGTTCCTAACTAAAAAGAACCAAATTGTCGACTGTCCGGATGCCGAGGCCTTAGCAGCCTTCAAGCATAACATCCGTGACGAATGGCTCACCCGACACCTCGACCAAGAGAAGCCAATGTCCATGGAAGCCCTCACGACACTCATGACCCGCTTTTGCGCGGGCGAGGACAGCTGGCTGGCTCGTAGCAACATCACACCAAAAAAACTTCGGCGATTCAGACGCCAGAGATAGCAACGGCAGGCCACGACGCAATAGACACAAGCGTCGGAACATTGGCGACAATGCCGAAGACACGGCAGTCAGCGCCGAATTCAGAGGCTCTAAATCCGGACAGCGGAAAAAGCCATTCAAAAGAAACAATCCGGGCTCGTCCAGTCTGGACCACATACTCGATTGCTCATGTCAAATTCATGGCACCCCTGATAAACCAGCCAACCACACCAATAGAGAATGATGGGTGTTTAAACAGGCCGGCAAGTTGAATGCCAAAAACAAGGAAAAGGGGCTGCATAGCGATGACGACGAGGAGCGAGGACAAAAGAAATTCCCTCCCAAGGTGAAAACGGTGAATATGATATACGCAACCCATATTCCCAAGCAGGAACGGAAGCGTGCACTATGGGACGTCTATGCGATGGAGCCAGTCGCGCCATAGTTCAACCCATGGTCTTCTTGTCCGATCACTTTCGATCGAAGGGACCATCCAACTAGTATCCATCATGGCGGTTCTGCCGCATTGGTCCTTGACCCAATCATTGACGGATTTCACCTCACACGAGTCCTTATGGACGGTGGCAATAGCCTGAACCTGCTTTATCAGGATACAGTGCGCAAAATGGGTATCGATCCCTCAAGGATCAAACCCACCAAAACCACCTTTAAAGGTGTCATACCAGGTGTGGAGGCCTGTTGCACGGGCTCAATCACACTGGAAGTAGTCTTTGGATCTTCGGACAACTTCCGAAGCGAGGAGTTAATCTTCAATATCGTCCCCTTCCGTAGTGGTTATCATGCCCAACTAGGACGAACCGCATTCGCTCGATTCAATAAGGTACCGCACTACACATACCTCAAGCTCAAGATGCCAGGACCTCGCGGGGTTATAACAGTTAATGGAAACACAGAGCGCTCACTCCGTACGGAAGAGCACACTGCGGCCCTCGCAGCAAAAGTACAAAGCAACCTTCTTAGGCAGAGCACCAATTCGGCGATAAAGCCCCTGGACACCGTCAAGCGAGTCCAGAGCTCGACTAGCAAGTTGGCCTCCGTCCTAGTCCCAGTCAAGCGGCAAAATTTGTGCCGCGCGTACATAATTACGCACTAAAAATACCATAGGCATAGGTGGAGGCACGGCTACGACGCAGTCCACGATGCGGCTCAACTGCCCCAGGACCCGTATTCCTTCATCATTTTCTTTCTTTTAGGACCCAACTTTCTGGAAGCCCTTTCAGATAGCCGGATTATCGGACTCATCACGGGAGGGGAAAACCAAGGAGGTAAGAAGCTTTGACGTATAAGGGAATACCCAGGTGGTCTCTGATAGCGATCGTTATACCTGTTTATATACCCACACGCATCTTACCCTTGGCTAGGACATGTTAAATAGTCCTATTTTTCTCATCGCACTACTTGTATACATACGCTTTGACGTATTATTTAAATAACAATGGAAAAAATATACAGCGTCAGCTTATTATTACATTTTCTTCATCTTTTTCCTTGACTGCTTATTTACTACAAATCGCACACGTACACTCTAGTACGTTCAGTTCACCAGGGGCTTCAGTGTACCCCATAACACGGCAAGAAAAGTCCGAACACTTTTGACAGTGCGGCACCCGAAACTTATAGCATTATATGCATCAGCTCCGAATCATGTCTTGGGTCAATAGTTGGGTTTGCCCGGCTCCTATCTTTTGGTACCTTACGTTCCGCTATATTGGCTAAGGTAGCGCAGGGAGAACTACTACGATTGTGTCCCGGTTCTTCTGGACGAGCACCTTAGTAGAGAAAGCCGAAAACTGACTATCATGATGCGGCGAGATCTGGTCGCTGTTCGAGAGGTCTCAAATCCTTAAAGATTTTTTCCGCTTCGGGCGAGGAATCGGCCTTGTCCGATTTAGGCGTGCATAGCGCCCCAAGTTCGGCCTTCCAAATATTAGGGGCTTCGCCAAAATTTAAAATTGTAGACTTCTATGGCTAAGTGAGAGTGATAAAGCTATATAGTCCGATTGCCTTGTTCGCTGCGCTAAACACCTCCTTAAAGGACCAAAAAATTGGATAAAGAGTGTTTAGATTTATCCCGAACACTCCGATACTAGCTACATGGGGGCAGAAGCTGATGACTAGCCAACTCTCAGATTTTACAAACGGCCGCACATAAGGTAATATTTTAAATCAACAAGCATTATATAGCGCACATGAACTCATTTTTCATATTACAGGATGACATTGGTACATTCATTCAAATATTACATCCTTAGCACATTCATCCGCCACAAGGCAGGCACCCTTCAGGACACCCTCATAATACTTCTCGGGGTGACAGTGCTCCTTGCCCTTCAGCGGCCCCTCCGTCACCAGCTTCTCGGCGTCCATCTTCGCCCAGTGCACTTTTGCACGGGCGGAGGCCCTGGATGCACCTTCAATGTAGACGGACCGCTTAATGACTTCAAGCCGCGGACAAGCATTTACCATCCGCTTTACAAGGCCAAAGTAGCTGTCGGGCAGGGGCTCAGCAGGCCACAGCCGGACTATAAAGTCCTTCATGGCCAGTTCGGCCGCCTTGTGTAGTTCGACCAGTTGCTTCAGCTGGTCGCTCAAGGACATCGGATGTTCGGCCCCAATATACTGGGACCAGAACAGCTTCTCCGTCGAGCTCCCCTCCTCATCATGGTAGAACTCTGCGGCATCCAATATGCTACGCGGCAGATCTACGAACGCTCCTGGAGAGCTCTGAATTCAGGTAAGTAAAAGGAAAGTCTCCTTCACATGCTTGCTTTGCATAATGAATGCCTTACTCGCCGCTATCTTCTTGGCCGCCTGGATCTCCTGGAGGGCCTTTTGGGCTTCGGCCTTGGCGTCTTGCACGCTCTGGAGGGCCTTCGCAAGCTCGGACTCCTGCGTCTTGGAGTCACGCTCCAAGGACTCGAATTTTTTGACGAAGTCCTGGAGCTCTTGCTGGACCTCATTTACCCAAGCCTCCTGCTTCTCGCGCTCGGTGCGCTCCCTGGCCGCCTTGTCTTCGGCCTCGGACAGAGCTTTCTTAAGGGTCGCCACTTCGGTCGTGGCCCCTATTAAAATCCATGATGCTTCTATTAGCATCAACGATTTTCCTTTATATAACACACGGACGGGGTATCACTTACCTTTGTTCTCCTCGAACTGCCTCTTCACGAGGCCGAGCTCTTCCTTAGCCTGCCCAAGGTCCCACTTCAGTCCGGAGACCTCTGCCATGCGGGCAGCAGTGGCCAGCAGCGACGCCTGCTTATTCACATACACATAATATGATTAGACTCATGTGGATGTTATTTGATCCTCTGTTCGGCCTTTCTTTCCAAACACCAAACAGAGCATCAGGGGCTACTATCTATGCTATGATTTTCCTTGCAATGTGATTACTTACCTCAAAACCTGTTAGGAGGCTGGCGCAGGCTTCGGTCAATCCGCTTCTGGCGGACCGAACCTTCTCAATCACCGTACTCGTAAGAGTACGGTGCTCTTTGTCAATGGAAGTGCTGTGAAGCGCTTCCAGCAAATTGTCTGATGCCTCTGGTTGGACAGAGGTCATCATAACAGGCGGCTCACCCTCCTTAGCAAGGGGCTGCCTACCTGAATCCGGAACCATTGGAGGTTCCATCGCAGTATCCGGCCGGGGGCCGGACTTGCTGCGGTCCCCGTCGTCAAGATCCATGGGGGCCTTTCCCCCCATGTTCACGACATCTGGGATTTCACCTTCGGGCGTCTCCAGAACCATCTCCCCCTGCTCCGGTATCCTCTAAGACAACACCTTGGTGTCGTCCGCGGGCCGGGGGGAGGTGGCCGTCGGGAGCGAATAGCTATTCATCTCCAACTGACTCAAAGACCCATTCGAGGAGGATATGTTGATGTGGGGTTTGGACGGACTGCACAATCACATTTGACGTGATAAGAAGCAATAAAGCAAAACATACCAGAAGTATTATAGTGTCCGGATACTTACGACTTTGCTCGGGGCTTGTCCCTGGGCAACCACTCCTCGTCGCTGTAGGCAGCTATTGTGGATTGGTCCGGAGGAAGGGTCCTTCCCTTCTTGGACCCTTGGGCCTCCCCAGATGGGGCGGCCTTCCTTTTCTTCTCCTCCCTGGTTGGGGAAGGAATTTCCTCTTCCTCCTCCTTGTCTTCGTTGGAGGAGTGCGCCTCGACGTCTTCCGACGATGTGTCCGATGCAGCCTTGCGCCAGAGACCTTTCCTGGTCCCTGTGGCCTTCTTCTTGGCCTTCTTCTCCGGCACCTTGTAAGGCACCGGAACCAGCATCTCCGTCAGGAGAGCAGTTTCTGGATCTTCAGGTAGCGGAGCCGGACAGTCGATCCGTTCCGCCGTCACCACATAGTCCTGTTAAATTAGCATGGCGGCTTAAATTCCTCCCACGAACATACTAGGAAAGGCACATCTTGTGAAATATAGAGAGATTACTGGATTAGCGGGGCACTTTGCGCTGAGTCTGCAGTCCTCGGTAGTGGGAGGAGGTACTTCGGCGGCCTTGAACAGCACCTTCCAGACGTCTTTGTGCATCGTGTCGAAGACCTCTCGCAGTGTCTGGTGTTTGGCCAAATCGAACTCCCACATGTTGAATTCCCGTCTTTGACACGGGAGGATTCGGCGTAAGAGCATGACCTGGACCATGTTGACAAGCTTGATCTTCTTGCTTATCATATTTTGGACACAGTTCTGGAGTCCGGTCAGCTTCACAGGTGCACCCCAGGCTAATCCCTTCTTTTTCCAGGAGGTGAGCCGCATGGGGATGCCGGATCGGAATTCGGGGGGCCGCCGCCCAGTTGGCGTCGCGCGGCTCGGTGATGTAGAACCACCCCGACTGCCACCCCTTCAAGGTCTCCACGTAGGAGCCTTCGAGCCAGGTAACGTTGGGCATCTTGCCCACCATGGCTTCACGTTGAAGATCTTCAGCCACAGGCCAAAGTGGGGCTTGATGCGGAGGAAGGCCTCATAGACGACGATAAACGCTGAGATGTTGAGGATGAAATTTGGGGCCAGATCATGAAAATCTAGCCCATAGTAAAACATGAGCCCACGGACAAATGGGAGAAGGGGAAATCCCAGTCCGCGGACGAAGTGGGGGAGAAACACAACCCTCTCGTGGGGTTCCGGAGTAGGGATGATCTGCCCTTCGTCCAGGAGCCGGTGCGCGATGTCTGCGACTAAGTATCCGGGCTCCCGAAGCTTCATTAGGTCCTCCTCCATAACGGAGGAGGCCATCCAGTTGCCTCCCGCTCCGGACATGTCTAGAATGGCATTACGGAGAAAGTGATAACTTGGGCGCTGGAGCTCGAGAGTGCGACAATGGATGACCAAAGGAGGAAGAAGGCGTGGGTGAAAAAGGGGAATACCTATCTCTTTATAAAGGCGATAGAAACTATGCGCCTCCCCACTTGCCTGTTAAAATCGCTTATTCCCCAAGCGCCACGATTGATGGCGCGGTTGGGTTACCCAGGCCCGTATTGATGAGAATCCCACAATAAGGGGACATGATCTCTGCTTCAACAAGCGTGCCAAGGAAACCGCCTCGCAATATGCGCAGTAGCTGGTTGTGAAAAACGGTTCGAATAATGACCAGGCCGTGGCATGATGTCACGCTACGAAAAGTTGTCAGCAGATTAGATTTGTGGAATATTGTTCTCTCTACGGTAGTTTGTGGAATTTGTTTTGCAGAGCCGGACTCGACTCTCGTGTTCAAAATCTTCTATGGAGTATTCGGAGAAGGAACCCACCTTGCAATGCCGAAGAGAATCTGCGCGCCGGAGTAATCGTCATTGAAGCCTGGTTCAGGGGCTATTGAGGGAGTCCGGGATTAAGGGGTCCTCGGACAGCCGGACTATATACTCTGGCCAGACTGTTGGACTATGAAGATACAAGATTGAAGACTTCGTCCTGTGTCCAGATGGGACTCTCCTTTGCGTGGAAGGCAAGCTTGGCAATTTGGATATGTAGATCTCCTTCTCTGTAACCGACTCTGTGTAACCCTAGCCCCCTCCGATGTCTATATAAACCGGAGGGTTTAGTCCGTAGTACAAGAACAATCATAATCATAGGCTAGCTTCTAGGGTTTAGCCTCTACTATCTCGTGGTAGATCAACTCTTGTAATACTCATATCATCAAGATTAATCAAATAGGAAGTAGGGTATTACCTCCATCGAGAGGGCCCGAACCTAGGTAAACATCGTGTCCCCCGCCTCCTGTTACCATTAGCCTTAGATGCATAGTTCGGGACCCCATACCAAAGATCCACCGGTTTTGACACCCGACACCCCTATACTCATCAAAGTCAATCAAGCAGGAAGTAGGGTATTACCTCCATTAAGAGGGCCCGAACCTAGGTAAACATCGTGTCCCCTACCTCCTATTACCTTTGATCCTTAGACGCACAGTTCGGGACCCCCTACATGATATCTACCGGTTTTGACACCGACATCTACCTCTTAGGCCTGATTTTGAGGACAACGAGGTTGTCATGGATTCATCACATCCTACATCTACAGAGGCCTAGGAGAAGATAGAGAAAGCAAAGGTTGCAAAAGCAGCAAAGGCAGCAAGTGCTCCAAATGCTTCAACGATGAATCTCAAGACCAAGCAAGATCAGCTCAGTTATCTGCTTGAGGCTACCGTGAGGATTGAGAGGAGCCTGGCCACCTTATCTCAAAATCAGGAGAGTCTTGAGAGGATCATTGAGACCAAGATGTATGACCTTGATGTGAAGGTCACAGAGATTCAAACCATTGTGGAGAAGTTAAGGGAGGATGCTAAGGACAATGACCCTAGACCCAAAACAGACAGATTCCAAATAGTGCCAAGGTCACAAAGGTCATCAGTTGTGCTAGTTGCAAACTCTAGAACTACCATCTCCGCACCTCCAGCCACTACCACAGTTGTCCCTCTAGTGTCAACTCCTCAAGCTCCATAGACTTCAGCAGAAGCATTTGCAGATGGACTCCTCTTCACGATGTCTACGCACACTAGAGCTACAAGCCAGAAGACCCCTTCAGGAGCTCCCGAAGATCTTGCTTAGAGTGTCGTATAACACTATATGTTTTCAAACTTTTTGGTAACTTGTTGCCAAAGAGGGAGAAAGTGTATTGATCATATGCTTCGAGAGAGAGTGCCTTTTGCCTTTTGCTGGTTTCATTTCGATTGCTGCTTGCTACTTTGGTTGTTTGGTTGTTGTTACTCTTGCTACATTTGTGTTATGCTCGTGAGATACTTATGTGATCATGTATTTGATCATACTATGCTTAATGTGTGCTTGCATGGTTATATCTATGAATGTTTGTGTATGATCAATCACTTGTATCTTTGGTGCTGAGTGCATGTCATTTAATTCTTATCATTTCACTACAAAAAAAGACACATCCGTGACATTTTGGGCTGAATGAATTTTTTTTCCTGTCATTCTTATGACACTTCTATGACGATAATTGTGACAAAACCCGGTATCATCATAGATGTGGTGGGCTCTACTTCTATGACAAAAAACCATGATAGAAAATGGGCTTTTCATCCTGGGCGGGCCAGAGACGCACCTGCATGACATTCTTTGGACCGTCCATGACAGAAAAAATCATGGTAGAAGCAAGGGCAAGGAAAATTTCGGGGATTTCCCGGTTACGGTGGGTGGTCGGGGCCAAGCGATGCACGGAGGTTTGCGCGTTTCTCTCGTACACGTATGCGCGTGTGTGTGAGGCGTTGCACTCTAACTGAACCCGAGCGAGGCGTTGTCTCTAACTGAACCCGAGCGGTTGCACTAGCTACGTTACTGAACCCCGATCGATCCCTTGCTATTAACTGAACCCGAGTGATTCCTTCGCTACTGCTACTAACTGAAGCTGGTCGAAGGTGCCTCTTGATGAACAGTTCCCTGTGGGGGTTGGATGAATAGGATTCTGTGGTAGTAGAGGGCATTGCCACTGGATGAACAGGACCCTGATTGAGGAGGTGGGGGTGGATGAAAATTAGCTAGTGGAGGGACCCCGTACGTGGAGGGCTGGTTGAATAGGACCCGTGGAGGGCTGGTTGAACAGGACCCCATGGAGGGCTGGTTGAACAGTAGCCAATGGAGGCTGGATGAATAGGACCCCGTGGAGGGCTGGATGAACAGTAGCCGGTGGATCCTGGAGGAAGTCGACGGTGGATGAACAGTGCCAGGTGAAGGCTGGAGGAAGTCGTCGGTGGATGAACAGTGGCAGGTGAAGGCTGGAGGAAGTCGACGGTGGATGAACAGTAGCAGGTGGAGGCAGGAGGAGGTCGATGGTGGATGAACAGTAACTCGTGGAGTCCCGTTTTGCGATATGCCACACCCCTCCTGATGAACAGGACCCCCATTTCGACCATAGGAGGTCGAAGAGAAGTCCGTTTCCTCCATTTTACGGTACACCAGACCCCTCCCGGTGAACATGATCCCGTTTCGACCATAGGCGGTCGAACAGAAGGCCGTTTCCTCCATTCTGCGGTACGCCAGGCCTCGTTTCCGATGTTTAGTCCAAGCCAGTTGGCTCCTGATGAACACATGAAGCATTCCGATGTAGTCTGTTGCCTCCTGATGAACAGGACGTGTTCCAACTCAGCCGCTTGGCTCCGGGTGAAGACGACATTGTTTCCTCCGTTCCGACCCAGCCGGTTAGCTGAAGATGAACATGACTACGTAGCTACCGTCCATTGCCTCTCCATGTACACAAACCCTAGCCGTCTGTATGCGCGAGTACATGTTTCGAGACCCCGCTCATATGTACGTATGTGGCCGTATTTTTTGGCCTGTGGTTGTATGTACGTTTACACCATTTAGACGGGATAACCTGAACTGCTACATGGGGGGCTCTATTATGACATGTGCTGCTACTTACTCGGCCACGGTTCATTGTTGCAAAGCGAACGATCGACCAGCATGTACGTACATGTTCACGACAAGACAGACAACGCTACGTACGCTTCGATCGGGTAGGTCCCAGCTGTCAGGGAGGATAAGGACGCACTTCCTTGCATGCGAAGATATAGCTGTTGGGTCCTAGTTGTCAGGGGGGAATCGTTTTTTGCCCGTAAAAAGGACACACTTCCTTGCATACGAAGATGTAGCTGGTGGGTCCCAGCAATCAGGGGAAACGTTTTTTCGCGAAATATGGTGGCCCGTCAGGTGGGTCCCCACTGTCAAGTGGAGGAATCATTATTTTGCGCATAATAAGGAGGCACTTCCTTGCTGCGGCCGTGGACCCAGCTGCCAGCCTCTCCAGGTACAGTACTCTTCCGATGGAAGTCATTCCTTGACCACATTCACACACCGCACCGAGAGCACCAAGGCGGTGGATGACGGCGAGGCCTAGGAAGGGGACGACACGGAGCCGGGGAAGACGCGGTAGTGAATGCCCACACGGAGAGGAGTATGAGGGTTGACTGGTTCGATTGCAGTGTGAAGCTGTCGTCACCACGGAATAACAAGGGTCGTGGGTGAGTAGAGGGATGGTTTGGCCAGAGGTTGGAGTAGAGTGGGGCCATGAGGCCTGCGTGGCAGCAGAGCCGGCCACGGGAGGCAGGAGCAGGTGGCACGACCGACGCTGGTTTGGGCGGCTGGAGGAAGAAGACTAGAGGCTGAAGAAGCACTATGGTCATTGGATGGACATTGTACGGTCACGGGAGCTAGAATCGTTCATATTGACTAAGTTGATAAAGCCATCTGTCTGTGTCAACTAAGTAGGCCCACAAGTTAGCCTCCCACTATGGTGGGTCCCAGCTAATAGGGGGAGTATTCTTTTTTTGTGCGTAATAAGGAGGCACTTCCTTGCGTGCGAAGATATAGCTGGTGGGTCCGAGTTGTCAGCAGGAGGAATGTTTTTTTCACAAAATACAGAGGCCTTTCCGGTGGGTCCCAGCTGCCAGGTGGAGGAATAATTATTTTGCGCGTAATAAGGAGGCACTTCCTTGCGTGAGGTCGTGGACCCATCTATCAGCCTCTCCACATACAGTCCTCTTCCGATGGATATCGCTCATTGACCATGCCGCGCCGAGAGCACTAGGGCAGTGGACGACGGCGAGGCCTAGGAAGGGAACGACCCGGAGCCGGGGAAGACTCGGCAGTGGTTACCCACGCGGTGGGGAGTACGAGAGTTTACTGGTTCGGCTGCCGTCATCGGAAAATAACACGAGGTGTGGGTGAGTAGAGGAATGGTCTGGCCAGTGATGGAGTAGGGTGGGCGGTGCGGCTTGTGCGGCAGCACAGCCGGCCATGGGAGGCAGGAGCAGGCAGGCCCACCGATGCTGGTTTGGGCGGCTAGAGCAAGAAGATCAGATATTGAAGAAGCAGCACATGCCGTTGGATTAACATCCCACGGTCACTGCTGCTAGAATCGTTTGTGGACTAAGTTGACAAAGCCTTTCATACACGTCAACCTAGTAGACCCACTGTAAGTGCATCTAGTGCCACCCCTAGTTGGTTTTGGAGTATTGACGACAAACCTGGTTGAGCGACTAATGTGTTTGTGAGAATTGCAGGATAACACAAGTATTAGTCCCATATTGATTCGGTTTATCTACCATAGATGGCCCCTAAAAATGTGTGAAGACATTGAAGACAATGGTGGTCTGTGAAGACATTCACATTGAAGACTAAGACTAGAGAAGACATTGTGTGAAGACTATGGAGTGCGAAGACATAGTTGTTTTGTAGTTTCCTTTTCTTCCTTGTTGAGTCATAGGAACCACCGTACTGTTAAGTGGGGTCCCAGTGAACAAAGTTAGAGTGACTGATGTGATGCTCAACCAAATCCTATGTCTTCGAGCGAAGATAATGAGAGCAAATCTTATCAAGAGCTGGATGAGTCAGCTTGGCTTGTAACCCAAGTTAAGCTGCCGCGTGCGTTTGAAATCTGACTGTTGGACACTTGTCAGTTCCTTAGTGACCCAGGGTCATTTCGGACATATCAAGTCGGGTTGCCTCCTGGCTATAAATAGCCCACCCCCTACACCATAAATTGGTGGCTGCTCAGAGTTAGTGCACGGCTTTTGTCGTTTGAGAGCAACCCACCTCCGAAGCCTTTGAGAGAGAATCCTTGCGAGGACAAAGCCCAAACACCCAGAGCCAAAGAGTGTTAGGCATCACTGAAGTCTTTCTATCCGCGGGATCTGAAGACTTATTACACTTGAGGACTGTGAATCCTCCAGCCGGTTAGGCGTCGCGTTCTTAGCATCCAAGAGTCATTGTGGATTGCCGGTGAATGAAGTCTGTGAAGGTTTGGAAGTCTCCCTTGAAGACTTACTAGAGTGATTGGGCGAGGACTAAGTGTTATTAGCTCAAGGGGAATAAGGTGAAGACGCGGTCTTCTGAGTTGAATCTCAGCCTCCCTAACCAGACGTACAGTTGTCACAGCAACTGGAACTGGGCCAACAAATCCCTTGTCCTCTCCGAGCAACTAGTTCTATCCTACCTCTCTCACCTTACTTATAGTTTGTCTTTGTGAAGTCTTTGCTTACTTGCCTAATCTGATTGACTTCACTGTGTGAAGATTATAGTCTGTTTGGCTTCATACTATCTTCCATCCTGATCCATACTACCTAGCTGCTTATAGTCTTCGTGCTTTCACCTCATCGCTTACTTGACTATGGCTTGTCTAGTGTAGTCTACCTGCCACTGCATATCTATAGGTTCAATTCTATTATTCGTCTTCAAAACACCCCTGTTTGAAGACTTCCATAAAAATCGCCTATTCACCCCCCCCCTCTAGTCGAATACCAGCACTTTCACCCACAAGTCAGCCTCCAAATCTGCCCCAAATAGCATACAACCCAAAATTTCTAGCCAGATTCAAATTATTTTAAAAACTAAACATACCTTAATTTAAACCCGCACAAAAACAATGAAATTTAAAATATCAAAATCTGGAAGAAAAAAGTATTTTGGAACTAATTGCCTGTTTGCTGTATTTTTTCATTTTACAGCCCATTTATTATTACTTATAGCTCATTTTTTATTACTTATAGCCCATTTCCTGGGCAAGCCCGAATGCATCCCTCCTCGTCTTGAAAGATTTTCGGCCCAACAGGGCGTAGAAAAGCAAGTAGGCCTATGTTGGTTATTCTGCAAATAATAAAAATAGCTGGGCTAGCCATTTTCAGAAAGGAAAAAAAACTGGTCTGGTCATGTGGTTAACATATGAAATAAAAACTTGGGCTAGATGGGCCACAACTCCCGCACAACCAAGTCGATACCCTTCTTTGTCCCGAAAAAACAATTAATGCGCGCGCTGCTGGGTCCCGGGTGTCTGCCGCTCCTTGTGCAGTTATCTCGCTTATTGACTATGTTGACAGTGGCGTGCGACCCAGATCTCAGGAAACCATCAGGAGGAAACCTTTTTTTCTTGTAATAAAGGAGGCACTTGCTTGCCTACTGCCATTATCCTGGTGGGTCCGTACTGTCATCCTCACCATGTAAAATCATCTCCTTATTCCTCTCGGTTGTTGACCATGTTGACAACACCGGAGGGCGGCGCCGCGGCGAGCGAACCAAGGCGGAACTCTCAATTTTGTTCTCTTTCCTTCCTCACAAAAAAAGAAAGAAAATCAAAGACTTGAGAAGGCTTACAAAACAAGCTAGTGTACCAGTAAAGAGACGATGCCGAGTTTTTGAAAAAAGAGAGACGTGCTCCTGTAGCTGGTTCGAATGCAAACCTAGACTATGACTATATATGGTGCTATGCTACTCTGCAAGTAATGAAACTGACATATCCAACACTCACTTCTCCTCTTCTCTACTTAATCTACCAATCATCAGAAGCTCTGGCCGCATCAACCAAGTCTGCTGGCTACTCGCCCACCTGCTCTTCAGCAGGCAACAACTAGATGTGTGCCAAGTCGCCACCCATACCATCGCCTTTGGGTCTCATCACACCCCCGCCGGCACACACACCGCAGCCGATTGCTCATCGCAACCCGCTGCTGCTGGTCTGGTGCCACTTCTGCAAATCACGCAAAGTCATCCATCGTGTCTCAACCACAATCCTCAACCCTGGTCGAGTCTTCTACAAATGCCCGAATCATGGAATAATAATATGTTTAAGTGTTGTTCTGCTGCTTTCAGTTGCTGATTTTTTAATAGTTTGGTTGACAATCTTCCAATTTGATTCATGTAGAAAAGGGAACATTCGTGTGATTTGTATTTCTAGGAAGTTGCTGATGTGGGGGAATGCAACCATGCTGATTATTTGGTTAGCCTAGGAATCCCAATACCAGCAGGTTGGGGTGTTGGACAAGTAACTGAAGGAACGACAGAAGAGGAAGATGCAGAGCAGAAGGTTAAAGATGCAGTTCCTCTGAAGATGGCCAAGCAACAGCTGTTGAACAGCCGTGACAGCAATGAGGAGATGAAAGAGCTTGTGAATATAATTGGCAAAATCGATGTGCTCTATAGGATGATTGTTTCTTTATTTACAACATATGTAGCACTCGTGATGTATTCAGTGGCTATGACATGAGCACTTTGCTAAAACTAGTAATGAATGAAACCTGTTTAGCAGGTTGGGCATAGTGTTGTGAACATCTAATGATTTCTATTAACGTAAATCGGGGGGTATCCCCTTTTGCTCATAAATAAATAAATAGCAGAGGCCCTTTTTCTAATAACTAAATAAATTAGCAGAGGCCCTGTCGGGTCAACTTTGTTCCCATTTGAAGACGTCGAGCAAATTGCAGTCCAACAACCAACTATGTCATCAAATTCAAGTTTCACAGCCAAATATGAGTACAACTAAACAATAATGTCATCATGTTTTAGTCGTCATACAATCACCAAACACAAATCAACATACATAATAAGTGATGTTCTCATAGAAAAATACTAAACAACAAGTTCATCGGGTTTCAGTTGTCATAGCAAACACAATTTCACATAGTAGATAAAAAAACGTCTTCTGACAGGCAAATACGACAAAAGCAATCTAATCATCATCCGCAGTAGTAGCGTCAACATCTTCACCATGTGTATCAGTCTGAATCATAATTCCCCACAATGTCATCTTCTTCTTCATCCTCAATGTCCTCAAACGTTGGCTTCTTCTTGATCAACTCTTGTATGCCCACAGCCCGACAGACAATCTTTTCGCCAGTGTCATTGACGTGATGGTTCTCAAAGATATTAGGAACATCTGTGGAATCTTGTACATCAGGAGTAGTGTAAGCATCATCTTGTTGTGCAACTTCATTAAATGAATTCCTCTGCTCAAACCTTTGCAATACTCTCCAGTCATCAATGCGTGCAAATGTTTCTTCCATGAAATATATCTGTGTTGCTTGATTTGTGAAAATAAAAGGCTCGTCAGTCTGTACGCCGCCTTGACATTGATGGATTTGAAATAATCATCAGCTCTGGATTTTGTGATCCTGGAAAACAGGTTATACCAATGATAGCACAATAGAACCACACACCAATGAACCTCAAAACTAGAGACATACTGGAACTAAACAATATCTATTATGTTAGCATACATTTCAGCTGTCTCTTTGCCATACGTATCCGTGCTCATGATGGCACTGTTTTGTGTCTTCCTGCCTTCGTTGCATGCAAGGGTGTTGTAGCACCCATCTCTAACAACACAAGATTCATAATGTCTTACCCGAGTATCAGGACCCATTGATAGTGCGTAAAGGGCATCATAAACCGCCTACCCATCCTCCCACATCTTCTTAACCCATGGTTAGAAAATAGGCAAGCTGATCATCTTATGTACTCAATATATTAAAAAACTGACAGTGCAATTCAAAAGCTTACATGGCTCTTGAACCATTTTGCAAATCCTGCCATAACCAGTTTGTCAATGTTTCTTGGATTTTGCGGTAGTAACTCCTTTTTGTAGATGTTGCAGAACATAGTGATCGCGTCAAACATCTAAATATATAAGAATGTGCTGCAAGTTTAGTAGATTATGGTGTATAAGCTACAGTACTTAGCACTTACTCGATATAAGGTAGAATCTCAGGACATTTATTCAACACACACCAAACCATTTTGTCTAGATCTTTAGGTTTGTCGTCTTGTTGACTCTTCCCTATAACCTAGACAGAATAATCGAAAACATTGAGCCCGGGATTGTCTTCAGCCACCTCTTTACTAAGCTGATCAGTTGTTTCAATGTATTTTGAGCAGAATGTCAATGCTTCTGTAGCAATGTAGGCCTCTGCAATGGAACCCTTGGGTCTAGCTCTGTTCTTAACATAGCCCTTGAAAGTGCCAAGCCGCCTTTCAATATGGTACATCCAGCCATACTGTACTAGACCTCTAAGTAGTGCCTCATCAGATAGATGAACAACCAAATGCACCATCACATCAAAGAAGGATGGAGGATATATCTTCTCAAGGTCGCATAGGATAGTTGGTATCTTGTCTCTAAGACGCTCCAAAGCATCTATCCTTATATTTCTACTACACAGTTCCCTGAAGAATTGTCCCAACTTTGCAACTGCTCTGTATAAGTCAGGGCAGCCCAATCCTCTAAGGATAATAGGTAAAACCCTTTGAAGTAGGATGTGGCAGTCATGAGTTTTCAACCCTTGTACCTTGTTTCCATCTGCATTGACTCTCCTTTCAGGGTTGGAAGCAAATCCATGTGGGAATCTCACATGTGACAGGACCTCGCAGAGTTCTTTTATTTTTACCATGTCCAATACGTACACAGCTGGTGCTATATCCCATGGTTTACCTTCATCTTGCAACTGCAAATCCTTTTTGATACCCAGGTATGTCAAATGAATCCTAGATTTTAAGGTATCTTTCGTCTTGCCTTCAATATTAAGAAGTGTGTCGATAATGTTGTCACATATATTTTTCTCGATGTGCATCACATCAAGATTCTGCCACATATCCAAATCTTTCCAATACTCCAAGTCTGACAAAGTGGACCTGCGGGTAAACAATAATCTCTCTTCTACCCTGCCACGCTTCCTTTTCCCGCTACCATTATCAGGATGGTTTCCTGGTGTAATATGCCTCACCTTCTCTAATTCCACTTGCAACTCATCGGCGGTGAGCCCCTTTGGCGCATCGCAGTTTTCATGCTTTGAATTGAACACATATCTTCAGTATTATGTAGGACACGACTTGTCCTTGGCAAGGAAACGTGGTGTCCAATGTAATAGATCTTGCTAAGTATTGCGTATGACAGCGGATTTCTATCACAGCGAACACATGCATTGTAACCATGTGTCGTTCGCCCTGACATAGTGCCCAAAGCCGAATAATCATGGATGCACCAAACTATAACAGCACGCACAAAGAAATCAGATGGTGGGCTGCTATATAGGTCTCGAGTGAGAACACCCCTCCATAGCTGTTGAAGTTCCTCCACAAGAGGCTCCATGAATAAATCAAAATCCTTTCCAGGACTTTTTGGACATGGAATGAGCAAGGTCATCATGTAGTTTGATTCTTTGGTGTAGACATTTGGAGGCATGTTGTAAGGGATAACAAGAACTGGCCACATGCTATATGTGGCACTCTGGTGGCCAAATGGGTTAAATCTATCTGAAGCTAAGCCAAGTCTAATATTTCTCGGGTCAGCAGCAAATTTTTGGTGTTTGTTATTGAAGCTTTTCCAGTCACTACCATGAGATGGATGGCTCATTACATTCTGATCTTTGTGCTCCTGGTTCCTAGAATGCCACAGTACATTCTCTCTTGTTTCAGCATCATCAAACAACCTTTGAAATCTTGGTATAACTGGAAAATGTCTCAGGACATTATGAGGAATCCTTTTCACAACATCTCCATCTTTCCATCTTGATGATTTGCATTTTAGGCATTCACTTAAGTTGGCATAATCTTCTGGAACAGAACACAATTATTCTTACAAACATGGATAATATCATATCCAATTCCAACTTCATGAAGGAAATTCTTCATTTTACTGTAGGTGTGGCAGCTCCGACACTTCTGGGAAAGATTTACAGAAAGCAGCCAACATCGCATCGAATGATTTGTTGGTCATCCGCTCAGATGTCTTCACCTGAAGAAAGGTGACCATAGCTGAGAATACTGACAGCTTATTTCCTGGGGTGACAGCCACGTTGCATTGTTCCAACATGCGGGCCCACCGTTTTTCTTCCGCAGGTGAAAGTTCACGAAATGCACGAGCATTTCGTAGCATTGTTTCAATGTTGGTCAAACTCACTGGCTCCGCCACCACCACCACCACCACCTCCTCCTCCTCCTCCTCCTCTTCCACCTGAGCATCAAGTAGATCAAGATGGTGATCTGCTGCTTCCACATAGTCAGTAACACCTGATGCACGACAAGTCCATGATAGAGCATTCCAGGTACAAGAATATTCATCAAATACATGTATAGAGAATTACATCATTGATGAATACAATCATCTAGCATAGCTCTACGGCTATCTAAATGGCGGTGAAAGTCTTGGTTTGGCAGCATATTGACTCTGGCTGGGCTCCACAACTCAGAGGACTGGCAAGGTTACGGCCTAGCGCGACCAAACAAGCAGACAATCCAGGCACGACCTACAAACTGGCATGACACGCCAGGTCAGTACATTGAATGTACTTGCAAGATAACCAAATATATAGCATCCAAACAAATAGATGACAAAGCAAGGACCAAGCGCATGTAACAACCTATCTCATAGCAGAAATAAGCATGGCATGATATTAACTAGAGACATAGATCAAAATAAGCATCAACATCATGACATATACTAGCATGGAAATAATATGGCCTTACAAACTTACTTCTAGCATAGCAACAACAGAACATAGCAGGACATCTCCACCATAACATGGCATATCAAAACATACTTCTAACATGGCAATGGCAAAACATAGCATAGCATCTCGATCATAACATGATATCTTGAAACATGGCATAATCTAGCATCTTAATCAAAACAGGGCATGGCATTGCGAAACTATGATGAAAACAAAGTACCACTTATTTCCCGTGAAGGCATATCATATCAACTTTATACAACAATCTCTTACTCTTCCAGGGCTTGTCAGACCAAGATCATGACTCACCGAGACCTCGTCTCGTGATCATATCAAAACATCACCGTGACTTCTCACAACTATCTCATAGTCCAAGCCACCACATTATTCATCACACATTAGTTATCCAAGTCACCACATTATTTATCGCACATTATCAACTCAGTTATTTTAGGTTTATCCTCCATTTCGACCAAGACCCGATAGTGTGACCTACTATGAACTGTGCCCATGACCGAGGACGCAACTATCGATAGGTTTAACATACACTCTGCAGAGGTAGCACACTGTACCCACAACATGGAACCCATGGCCTCGCACTCCCATTCGGGTGGACCAACGACGTTCCGACAAAACTGTTCTACTGCCCATGACACTCTCCCGGACACTCCGACCAACTCCCCTTTGGGCTAGGTCCTGGGTGGCCCCGTGCCTACCAAAGGCATCAACGCCACCGTCGTGGCAAAACAAAATGGTCCCAAACAGGGACATGAGCTCAAAAACCAAACACAACATCGGGCACACAAGGCTTATGTCCACCTACCTGATCAGGTTAGCGCGCACCCATAACCTTCCCTCGCTGGAGGCACCAGCGAGAGGCATGACAATAGACCCAGTTAGGACCTTCCCATAAAGGCAAATGTGGCTGCATTGGAGAAAGCTTGATTTTGTGGCACTATGACTCGATCCCATCGATGACGAAGGAGGTTTATTATTAAGTCATTTTATTATCTTCTCCACCATCATCAACATGCAAGCATTTTAACTAGAATGCAGCAATGAGCATGCAACATATCAATGCACGAACAAAATATCAAGCTTCTCAAGTGAACAACAATAGCATGTGAAACATCACACAACCAGGTACTACCATATTAATGAGGTAACAGAATCATCATGGCATCAAGACTACTGACATGAATCCAAACAGAGGCATAATATTATCAACAATGACATCCAACTAGCATGTCAAAAGTTATTATGAAAGCACAAGCATGCATGGCACACAACACAAACATATAGCACGGCTGAAATAACGACAGACGAAACAGGCAAGAAACTAATGCAACTAAACACACACACGAGGTGCAAGCAAAGTCAACATGCAAGTTCAGGGCTCATGATAAGAGGTTGGCTTGCCTCGGGGTCGAGAAATACTCCGGGAAGAAGTGTGATAACTTCATGGAAAATTTTGTCGAAGAGGGGTTCCTTCGCAAAGGGGCTGGATTAGGGTAAGGGCAAAATTGGCACTTTTAGTATGTGCAAACATAAAGAAAATAGTCCCTTCAAAAAGATCTCGACAAACAAAGAACATGAGCGTTGGAATTATACCTGGCCATGGGCCAGGCCTAAAAAGCCCACCGCAGAAAACTGAGGCCCAGGCCCTACCATCGGGCCTACTTTTCAAGCCCAAGCCCGACCCATCTGGTAAAAAGCCCTGAAAAGCCCTTCAGGCTTAGGGCCATGGGCCAGGCCTCTTCCTTAAAAATTATAATATGTCAAGCCCAAGCCCGTCTAGGCCCTACTGGTGGGCTCAAAACTCAGGCCCAAGCCCAGCCCACGGGCAAGCCCATCGGGCCTTGGCCCTGGATTTTTTGGTTTGAGTTGTATGTTTCATTTTGGTGTTGTCGTATGGTGCCCTCCGTGTCACACAAGCGTGTGAGATTCTCGCTGTAGGGTGTTGCAATGCATTCATAATTTGCTTATAGTGGGTGGCGAGAGTGACAGAAGCTTATACCCGAGCAAGGGTATTGTTGCGTATGGGAGTAAAGAGGACTTGTTAATTAATACCATGGTTACGTTTTACCCTAATGATCTTTAGTAGTTGCGGATGCTTGCTAGAGTTCCAATCATAAGTGCATATGATCCAAGTACAGAAAGTATGTTAGCTCATGCCTCTCCCTCGTATAAAATTGCAATAATGATTACCGGTCTAGTTATCGATTGCCTTGGGATGAAATCTTGCTCTTGTGTTACAAAAAGCTATCTACTAAACAACTAACTTCATTATCTTGCAAATTACTCATAGTTTTATTCTTGCTAAGTACATCTAGTTTTATTCTTGCAAACATATCCTATCACCCACAAAATAGTTTCATACTTGTTCTAGGTAAAGCGAATGTTAAGTGTGCGTAGAGTTGTATGGGTGGTTGATAGAACTTGAAGACAATATAAATCCTACCTTTAGCTCCTCGTTGGGTTTGACACTTATTTATCGAAAAAGCAACAATTGAACCCCTATATTTGTGAGTTATCAATCAAGTACAAGATGTAATCAACACTACTAGCAGCCCATAGGTACCAATCTAAGACTTTGAGACAAAGATTGAATACAAGAGATGAACTAGGGTTTAAGATGAGATGGTGTTGGTGAAGATGTTGATGAAGATTGATCTTCCCACGTTGAGATGGTTGTTGGTGATGTCGATGGCTTCGATTTCCCCCTCCCAGAGGGAAGTGCTCCTGCCTAAGTTCTACCTCAAGACGGCAGCGCTTCGTCCCGAAAGTCCTCTCTTGATTTTTTTTCTAGTTCAAAACCCTTCATATAGAAGAATATGGGGGGGCAGAGGCCAGCTGTGGGCCCCATAAGGCATCAGGGCACACCCGGGGGTAGCCGCGCCCTATTGCCTTGGGGGAACGGGTGGGCCCCATTTTTGGTACTTCTTTGCTCCCGTATTTTTATATGTTCCATAAAATTTCTCCGTGAAGTTTTAGGTCATTTGGAGTTCTGCAGAATAGGTATCTCTGATGTAGCTTTTACAGGTCCAGAATTCTAGCTGCTGGTAGTTTCCCTCTTCATGTAAATCTTGCAAATTAAGAGAGAAAAGGCATTAGAATTGCATCACAAAGTGTTATAATGATGAAAAATATGATAAATAACAGTAGGAAAACATGATGCAAAATGGACGTATCACTCTACCATCGCCAAGGAATGTCACTCATGAGCTAGTCATTCGCCCTGGACAAACTAGACAAGACCGGGAAGCTCCTTCTCCGCCAAGGCCAACTGAATCGGTGTGTGTGGCCTCCACTGCTCAAGTTGATATACCATTGAAATTTGATTCTTAAGAGGGTGAAATTCCACACTCCGAGCTCTTTGCTACTCCTTCTCAAGATGCTCCAAAAGTCTCTGGTCTCGTTGTGATCAAACAACAACGTAATCTCGTGGCCAACTCAATATCACTAGCTGCTCAAGGATCCACACCAATGATTCCCGAAACAAATCATGTCCAACAACCGACTATTTCTAAAGCTCAATTATTAGTAGCACCAACCCCATCACTTCTCAAGTTAACAGTTGATACATCTGCGAGAACAAATGAAGTAGGTCCCTCTGCAAGGACATCAGTTTCTGCTCGCCATCCCGACTCCATTGTATACGATGATGATTTCCTTTCACCAGAAGAAGAACTCAAGTACCCCAATCCTCGAGAGGAATTTCCCATATTCTTTGATGGTCCTAGTGCTAAGGGTCCTCTATTCAACATAAATGTGCATTCACAGTTCTTTCAGGACATCAAATATGATGGACCTCGCTCTTAGTGGATTTTTGAGTGGATGACCAAAGGCAAACGGATCAGGTGCACTTCAACGCATTTCACCTCGCATTTTAATTTTCCTCGCTTTGAGCATGGAAATACTAAGGTTCAAGTGCACAACATTGATGTGATCTCTGATGAAGATTTTAAGTGCATAATGGACAAGGAGAAGATTCACGACTACTCTGGTCCTCCTTGTCCTGAACATTTAACTTTTGAGAACCAGACTCTATATCATCCGCTCTCCTACACCATTAGCCTGTTTGCTGGCATGAACATTGACAAGACCATATCTGATGTTCTTTGGAATGCCATCTATGCAATCTCTAAAAGATACATCTTAAATATTGAAGATATGTTTCTGCGCATTCTGAAGGATTCTGCTCAGTTTCCTTTCACCTCAAAGGTATTTGCTCCATGGGTCCAAAAAGTCATTGATCATGCAATGGGCACAGTGTATGTGGCGAAGGGAAGCCAGAAATGCTTAATTCCTCCTGTTCATGATACCATGCAAGCAATGGAAGATTTCACCTTGGGAAAGCCCTCGGTGTCCCCTCAAGACTACCACCGGAAGTTTGATGGTCCTCGCCATCCTCAACGTGATCGAATGGTTTCTCCATAGCCGATGAGAACAAGAAAAGACTTTGGAAACTACTTCGCAAGTTCTTCACCGAGAAGCAACTCCTGAATGTGACCGTCCAAGAGCTCTATGATTATATTGACAAAAGGCTTCACAGTTGAAGACTTTCAAGAACATCTTACTCTTCCACTGCTTGCTCGTGAGCCAACCACCAATCTCCTTCATTTGAAGCTTCGCAAGCTGCTTGAAGAATCTGAAGCCACCTCACCAATAGTAAAGCCCTCTAAAGAAAATGTCTTAACTTGCATTCCTCGGACAAGACCCACTTTAAGACGCATCGAGATATTGTCATCTGTTGGTCTCAAGTACAATGTCTATGCCATGTCCTAGACCTGAGGTCCTCGCATGTTCTCAGGATGAGGGTCAGCTCACTTGGGGTCTATCAAACGCTACTCCATATCTGGGTAGTTATAAAGGTAGCTTTCGGGTGAGTCGTGAGACATGCCGTGAGACATGGTTGACCAAGATGGGGTTTTCCCCTCCTATTTGGAGAGACATTCTCTAGGCCCCCTCGAGTGATCAGATTTGGAAAGCATGGCCGTGCGACTTGGATTAAGTGTTAACCCAGTTCGGGAATTTGTAGCATGGTGTCGAGAAGAGAGGTCGAGGTACCACAAGGGTGACAAGTACTCGCCTTGAGCTTGACAACATATGTCATGAGGAAAAAGTAATGTTGCATATGAGACACATTGACGAGGTTCATCAAATGACTTTACGCACACATGGGAGTTGGCATGTTCTGCTAGGAGCCACTACCAACAATCAACTTTAGTTGTGTCCATTGTATGTGAACCTATAGGGTCGCACACTTAAGGGGATGTAGCCCATTCGGATTGGATCCGAGTGGAAAATGGATGTAGAGTCCTAGTGGGCTCAAGTCTTGAGCCCACCTAGAAGTCTATATAAAGGGGAGTGGGTGCACCACTTAGGGTTGATCTTTTTCCACCCTGGACAATCGCCGCCACAACTCCCCACGCCCATGTTGTGCGACCGGACCTAGCAGTCTGCCGCCCAATGCTGCACCCCGCATGTGTGGATACCTTGGAGGCATCGCACTTGCGGTTCTTGGATGAGCCGTTCGAGGGATCCACAAGGTGCCGATTGTGGGAGATCACCGTTCATGGATCTTTTCTGTTCGGGGGAGATCGACGACATGAGGAGGAGACGCCTTGGGAGATCGAGTACATGCATCACCAACTCTACTTCCCTGCGGTGACTGGGCGTCTAGTGGTAAACCCGATCCCATGATCTATATCCAGCACCCAATCCCATGATCTATTTCCAGTAGCATGATCTTGGGTGTGTGGTAGAAATTTTTTGGTTGGCGCTCGCATCGCGTACCGCATGTTCCAACACCAACCCCATGTGTGGTGTCGTGTAGGCCCGTGTGCTATGCAATCACGGATTAGGCCTGTGTACGGTGAAACCATCAATTAGGTTTAGTACTAGGGTAGCTTGCATGATATATCCTTCCTTGTAGCATCTAGATCAAAATGAAAGGACGGTAATACTTGCCTGACATTTCCCAGGGTTGAAATCTAGCACGAACGAATCATTCCTCTAGGAAGTGGGGAGGGGGGATGAGTGAATGTTTCGTGGGAAACCACCCCAGCACGGGGAGCTCCTGTTCGGCGCCCTCAGCGCCGCTTAGACTAGTTGGTGCTCGCAGGTGACTTGTAACGGGCCGACCTAGTAACTTGCTGTGAAACACAGCAAACGGGAGATTCTCAAAAACAATGCAAACATATCAAAAAAAAGTAAACGGGTTATTCCTCATGTTAATTTGGTAGAAACGGGTTATTTTTTAGTGCCTACAGAATAACTTTTAAATGTAGTTAAATTCTCACATCTGGTTGTATTATTGGTCGAGACGTTCGTTGTACATGCACACTTACTAGTAATAATATTAAAGGAAGGATATTTTTGTTCTCCGCCCATCACTCCTCCTCCTTCCCAACTTCTGTACATTGTTGATTATTCCTGGGTACATTGCCTCCTGGGGACAACCCCGTGTGTGGTGTCGTGTAGACCCATGTACGATGCATTCACCGATTAGGCCCGTGTATGAGGCCCATTGGGCCTCCGTAAGTTGCCGCTTGGCGGGAGCTCCTTGAGTGCATTGCTCTCCAGTCGCCCAACGTGGATTGGCCGATCGATCACATCTCCTGGCATCTCGAGTCTTCGGGGATATTATCCACCAAATTGCTATAACAGGCTATTACGGCTACTCCTCGTCCAGAGCCCCTTGTTGATATCTGGGCTATTACAATTCCACTGAAGATTCAGATCTTCCTATGGCAGTGGATCCGGGTCGAGTTCCTTCAGGGTGCATGTATTTGAGGAAAGGCCAGAGTAATGGTATTTTCCCTTGTGTGGGACGACGGAGGACTCAAATCACATCTTCTACGTATCCGCGCAATTCCTCAGGAGTTACTTCCAGGAGGTGGTCGGTGAACATTGATGCAACAACAATTTCCCTGACCTCTTCACAGAAATCCATGCCTCTCCACATTGTGCCCACCACATTAGGTGGCTAGGTGTTGGAGTTCTCGCGTGGACGCTTTGGACGGTCTGTGTCGTGGTATTTCCTCGACATATGCCAAGGGATGGCTTATCATGTGTGGGGACAGGAGTGCGTTGCCGGGCTCTAGAAACAGGAGTAGGCAAGACCTCAAACGACATCGGGTCTTACCCAGGTTCGGGGCTCTGTGTGGATATAACACCCCTAATCCTGCTCTGCGGGGTCTATGCATCACTATGATCAAATAGCGTAGCTACAAGGGTGCTCCTTGAGCTGCTTAGGCTAGAGGAGGAAGAAGGCAAGCTAGCTCTACTTCTCCCTAGCCCGGTGAGTGTATGGTGGCTAGAATGGTGAACCCCTTGCATGGGTGAGCCTAGGGGGTTTATATAGGCCTACCCCCAGGGGTACAATGGTAATCCGGCTGGTTGTAGGACCCGGCCGTCAGTGTCTCTGGGCTCTGACTTCTCCGCTGATAGTTGGGGCCCGCCACCTGGTGGGCCCCGCCAACTGTTGTGAACTCGGCCGACAGGTAGGGCCCGCTGCCTGTGGGCCAGGAGGACTATGTCGCATTGTAGCCTCGCCTTTGATGACGGTAGCTTGGTCGGGGGGCGTATGGCTATAGTACCGCTGCCTGGCTGGCGGTCACTATAGCCACACCCCGTCACTTCTGGTTAATGGTGCACAGACTCCAAGGGGAGGGATGGCCGCCTGCTAGGAGTCAGCTTCCCCTTGTGGCTTCCTGCTCTGGCCTTGCCGCCTTCTCGGGATACACGGATAGGTGGGGCCCGTTGTCTGCGAGCCACACCGACCGCCCGTCGTGGGAGCATGGCCCTGTCTGACGTAGGCGACGTCATGGGTCACGTGGCTACAGTGTCGTGGTAGGCGAGGGGTGTCCGCTTGGTACGCCTGCACTGTGGCCATGTTTCATCCAGGATTCAGGGGTGGCAGGTTGCACTGTTGCCACGTCTTGTCTTGTCGTAGCAGGTGGGTGCAAACTTTGAGGGGGACGAGGTGCCGCTTGGTAAAGGTCGGCCCATGCCCTGTTGCCTTCTAGGGAGCTCTGCCTTCTAGGGGTCCGCCTCCTTCTAGGAGGCAGCCTGTTGATACAAGTCCGCCCCATGGGCTGGCCTTGCGACCAGTCGGGTTGAGGGGCTTGGCCAGCCCCGATCTCTTAAAAACTGTTGAGGTGTGGATGAGGCTACCCAGGGTCTATCCCCCCGTCAGTAGTCCCCAAAGCTGGTGAGGTTCTATGGCTTTGGGAAGCCGGAGACCTCAGCGGTTTCCCTCTCAAGTGGTCTTCCGCCTTCTGCCTCGTCCGGCTGGGAGGAGTCGGGCGCCAGGAGCCGGACATGGTCACGGCCGCCTGGTGGTATTCGAATCATCGTGGTGGGGGCCAGGTGGCGCGCCAGCCAGGCGACAGGCTCGCCGCCCGTTGCACGCCCGCTATGCGGCGCCAGTTGGCCATGCCGGCCTGCCAGCCCGGGTGCGCGACGGGACGTTGCCGCAGGCCCGGGCCCGCGAACACAAGGTCTCAGCACGCGCACGGATTCGCTGCGGCCGAGGCGGGCGGTTGCGCTTCCCAGGTGTGTTTAATACATGCCATTACGGCACGGAGAATGCGGGGTTGTGGGGGGAGTGGGCGCAATTAATCTTGCGTACGCCCACGTCTCACCCCTTCGGCTCCGCCACCGGGGGGCTATAAGTAGGGGTAGGAGGGGGAGGCAGAATGCACGCGTGCCCTCCTCGCCCTTCGTCTTCCCTCTCACATTCTTCTTCCTCTTGATGCCACTACGCCTTCTCGTCTCACCGGAGCGCCACCGCAGCCCACCGTCGCGGGACTTTTTGCGCCACAGCCGCCTCGCACTGCCGCCGAGCACAGAGTCCAGGCGCACGGTGGCCGTGCCGACGACTGGGATGGCTCCAACGTCCATGACGACCACTTGGAGTTCCTTCGGCGCGGCACGGCGGCTCCCTCATGCCTCGAATGTCAAGGTGTGTGTTCCTCCCAGAAGGGAGATTTTGCCGGTGCCGGAGGGCGGCGAGCACGTCGTCTTTCGGTCGCACTTCCTCTGCGGCTTTGGTCTGCCGGCGAGCGGATTCCTCCGCTCGACTTCTACGAAGTACAGCCCCACCACCTGTCGGCGTTCTGGGAATGGGGGTCCCCAGACTTGCCTGCCTGCAGCCTGTGGCGTGGCTCAAGGGGCGGCCCAGCACGGCCCATCTTCATCAACACAAGCTCAACACCCTCGCGAGGGGCCAAGCCTCATGGGGTGGATGACAGGAAGCTTCCGCAGGCACGGCCTCGTCAGGCTGGCTCGCGAGGAGGCGGAGAGATCAAGGCGGGGTGCCTCACGAGGTGCCCATGACGCAAGCCATGACGACCAAGGGCGCCAGGCTGGCGCCAGCCCGCGCAGTGTCCTTCCTTTCCTCTTTGGTGCAAAGGGAGCAAGCGCAGGCAATAGTATCAAGCAAAGGCAGCCACTTCGGTGCAACAAGACCAAGACCAGCAGAACGGCAGGATGGAGGTCATCATGGAGCCCAAGCCAGCGTCACCACCAGAGCCTTTGGCAGGCGAGGACCAACTTTAGTCAGGATAAGTGTACTAGATGTTCCCCTTCAGAATGGCCAATTGTTGGTGCCCTTCCCGCTCAATATTTGGGAAGAGGCCCAGGGCCTTTGCCTATAAATAGGACTAGCCACCCACAAGGTAGGGGGGAGGATCATCATCTGGAAACCAGTAGAAAGGAGCGACTGAACTCCCCCCAGCAGTTCATCGCACCAGCCAAAAACAAACCCTCGCGAGGATGTTCTTCCTTGTATTGCTCATCATCAGCCCAAGAGGCAATCCACCACACCACAAACTAGAGTAGGGTATTACACCACAATGGTGGCCCGAACTAGTATAAACCTTGTGTCTCTTGTGTTCCTCTTTCCATAGCTTAGATCCTAGCGAGGCGGCGAGGTGCAGGTAGGTAGAGGGCGAAATCTCCGCGCGCACCCCCAGTGTTCGAATCTAGAGGGTCTGCCGGAACCCAAAATCCGACATTTGGCATGCCAGGTAGGAGTGCGCCCGGGTTTTCTCCTTCCGCCGACCCGCTCTCCGTCGACACCGCGATTCGCCCTGTGATGAGCGGCGTGCCGCCCGCTCTGGTTGTTAGCGCTAGCGCGGGGGACAGGGGGCTCCGAGCCTTGGTCCCAGCCTTGTGACAGGTGCGGTGGCCAGACAAGTTACCGGCGGCTTCCGTGGCCCCTAGGGAAGAGCTGCGCAACCTCTTCCTCGCCCAGCACGCTGCACCGGCGTCCCCGGTCGTCGCGGCCCTCCTGGGCGGCTCGCAGGCGCCACCTTTGGGCCGCCATGTCAAGCCATTTGTCCGCCAGGTCGGCGCTGCCTCCACATGGCAGGGGGGGCCCTCAGGTCAGTCGGCGCCCAAGGCTGATTTGGCCTTCAGCTTGGAGGACCACCCCTCCAACTCAGCCTGCTCGGGCGCGCTCCCGATGCTGTGCACCCCCACCATCTACTAGGTGGCCATCACCAGGACTCTCATCAACAGCGGCTCGGGCCTCAGCATGCTCTCGATTGAAGCCTTCAGCCTCCTCCACATACCACCGGAGCGGCTTTAGCCCATCCGGCCCTTCTTGGGTGTCGGGGGCGGGTCATTCAGCTCCCTGGGGCAGATCCATCTCCCGGTAACCTTCGGCACCTACGACAACTTCCGCAAGGAGCTAATCGACTTCGACATCGCCCCCATCGGCCTCCCATATAACGCCATCCTCGGCTACCCAGCGCTGGCCCGATTCATGGCCGTGACTCACCCGGCGTACAACGTCATGAAAATGCCCGGGAGCAGCGACGTCCTCACCGTGTGCGGAGACACCGAGGATGCGTTACAAGCGCTCAAGCTCGCCTTTAAGGCGGCGGCGGTGGCGCAGCCTGCCGACTTGGACGCCCTTGAGCCCAAGGGGGCTGCACCGGCCAAGAAGAAGCAGTTGTTCACCCAAGACAAGGCAGAAACCAAGAAGATGCTGGTTGACGAGGACGGATCCACTGACGCCACCTTCACCATAGGCGCCAACCTCGAGCCCGAGCAGGAGGAGGCCCTGGTCAAGTTCCTGCGCACGAACAAGAAGGTATTCGCATGGGAGCCCGATCAGCTGGCGGGGATCCCTAGAGGCGTAATCGAGCACCACCTCAATGTGTGCCCCAATGTCCATCCTGTGAAGCAGAAAGCAAGGCGGCAGTCCACGGAAAAGCAGGCTTTCATCGTCCAAGAGACCCGCAAGTTGGAAGCTGCAGAGGTCATTCGCGAGGTCCGATACCCGAATTGGTTGGCCAACCCAGTCGTTGTGCCAAAGAAAGGGGGGAAGGAACGTATGTGTGTCGACTTCACCAACCTCAACAAAGCTTGCCCGCAAGATCCGTTTCCGCTCCCCCGCATCGAACAGATCGTCGACTCCACCACCGAGTGCGACCTGTTATGTTTCTTGGATGCCTTCTCTGGGTATCACCAGATCAAGATGGCGGTAGAAGATGTGGAAAAAATGGCCTTTCTAACCCCGTGTGGGTGTACTGCTACACATGCATGCCGTTCGGGTTGCGCAAT
Organism: Triticum dicoccoides; assembly: GCF_002162155.2. Classification (NCBI taxonomy): domain Eukaryota; kingdom Viridiplantae; phylum Streptophyta; class Magnoliopsida; order Poales; family Poaceae; genus Triticum; species Triticum dicoccoides. Next base: position 540,542,715 of record NC_041391.1, on the reverse strand, counting down.
GCAGGGGCGACCTTTCAGCGGCTGATGCACATCACCTTGGGCCCATAGCTCGGGAAGAACGTTGAGGCTTACGTCGATGATATTGTGGTGAAGTCTCGCGAGGCCAAGACCCAGATACAAGACCTGGAGGAAACCTTCGCGAGCCTCAACGTCGTGAGCCTGCGGCTCAACCCAGAGAAGTGTGTGTTTGGGGTCCCCTCAGGCAAGCTCTTGGGCTTCCTCGTGTCCCACTGAGGCATTGAGGCTAACCCAGAAAAGGTCAAGGCGGTCGAGGACATGAGCCCGCCAAAGACCCTCAGAGAAATGCAGAAGCTCACTGGGCGCGTGACAGCACTAGGACGCTTCATCTCCAAGTTGGGGGAGCGAGCACTGCCTTTCTTCCAGCTGATGAAGAAAAAGGGACCCTTTGAATGGACTGAAGAGGCCGACAAGGCGTTCCAAGATCTCAAGAGGTACCTAACCAGCCCTCCGGTAATGGTGGCCCCGCGCCCTCAGGAACCCCTGGTGCTCTACCTTGCAGCCACTCCATACTCCGCCAGCACAGCCCTGGTGGCGGTTAGGGAGGAGCATCGGAACAAGGCCACGCCATCTGCCGGGGTCGAGGCGTAGCATGAACAAGGAAGACCCACGGAGACCACTACCACAGCCAAGAAGGATCAGCCGCCGCAGGAGAACACACTCGGGGCAGCGGAGACCCTCCTCCTAGCGACCAGCCGCTGGGGGCTCCCCTGCCTCAAGAGGCGCCACTATCTCCGGAGGGCGCCATCGACACCAGCACTCCCAACCTTGTCGAACACCCTGTGTACTTCGTCAGCACAGTGTTGCGGGACGCGAGGGCGCAGTACCCCATGCCTCAGAAACTCCTCCTCGCGCTATTGGTGGCCTCGTGCAAGCTACGGCATTATTTTCAGGGCCACCCCATCAAGGTTGTCTCAGCGTACCCTTTGGGAAGGGTGCTCAGGAGCACTAACTCAGCTGGAAGAGTCGCCGAATGGAACATTGAACTGCAAGCGTTTCAGCTCGAATTCAGCACAACCAGAGTCATCAAGGGGGCCGCCTTGGCAGATTTCATGGCGGAATGGGCGGAGGCGCCAGGCCTCAAGGCTGATGAGGATCGATCCCTCTCCCCGGGAAGCGAGGCGTTGGACGGTTGGATCATGTACTTCGACGGGGCGTTCTCCAGGCATGGCGCGGGGGCTGGTGCGGTACTTATATCTCCTACTCAAGACAAGCTCTACTACGCCGTGCAACTCTATTTCCAGCACGGAGAAAAGGTCTCCAACAACATAGCAGAATATGAGGGCCTAATAGCAGGCCTGAGGGTCGCAGCCGCCCTAGGAGTAAAGCGTCTTACCATCAAGGGTGATTCACAACTCCTCGTCAACTTCTCCAACAAAGTATATGAGCCGAGGGATGAGCACATGGAAGCCTACCTTGCGGAGGTCCGCAGGATGGAGAAGCAGTTCTGGGGGCTAGAGTTACAGCACGTGCCCCGTGGCACCAATCAGGAGGCCGACGACATTGCCAAACAAGCATCCAGGCGGCTACCTCAGGAGCCTGGCATCTTCAAAGAGCGGCTCTTCAAGCCCTCGGCCACGCCATCACTGTCAAGCGCGATGCAGCCTCGGGATGAGCTCCCCCAGCCGCCAGCCTCGGGAGCCCCGGTCTACGGCCCGGCCTCAGGGGCGCGTCTGCTCTTGACGATGGAGCCTCAGGAGGGGTGCTAGATCATGGAGCTCCGGAGCTATCTGATGCAAGGGACCTTGCCAGAGAAGGAGGAGGAAGCGGAGCGTGTGGCACGGCAGGCCACAGCATACTGCATCAGGGATGGAGAGCTCTACCGAAGGCGACCGAATGATGTGTCAGTGCGCTGCATCTCCAGGGAGCAAGGGAAGGAACTGCTGGCGGATATACATGGTGGAGACTGTGGGCATCATTCATCGTCGCGGACCCTCGTTGGCAAGGCGTTCCGCAGTGGATTCTATTGGCCCACTGCGCTCAATGATGTCGTCGAACTGGTAAAGGCCTGCGAGGCCTGCCAATTCCATGCCAAGCAGATCCATCTGCCGGCTGGAGGTCTGCAAACTATACCCCTCTCATGGCCATTCGTAGTCTGGGGGCTGGATATCCTGGGCCCATTTCCTCGGGCGCCAGGGGGCTATCGCTACCTCTACATCGCCGTGAACAAGTTCACTAAGTGGGCTAAAGTGGAAGCCGTCCGCACCATCCCCGCAGGTTCTGCGGTCAAGTTCATCAAGGGCATCGTGAGTCGGTTCAGGGTGCCGAACCGCATCATCACCGACAATGGTTCGCAGTTCACCAGTAACCTCTTCAAAACATACTGTGCTAACCTTGGAATGCAGATATGCTACACTTCAGTGGCGCACCCCCGGAGCAACGGTCAGGCCGAGCGGGCCAACGCAGAGGTCCTGAGAGGCCTCAAGACCAGGACATTCAAGAAGAAGTTGGAGGCCTGCGGACGAGGTTGGTACGATGAGCTTCAATCCGTGTTGTGGTCCATCCGCACGACCGCGACCAAGCCAACTGGCGAGACCCCATTCTTCCTGGTCTATGGAGCTGAAGCGGTCCTCCCTCACGAGGTCAGACATCGTTCCGCATGGGTCCTGGCGTTCGACGAGGCGCAGCAGGACTCCATGCGGGGACGGACCTCGTGCTGGGGGAGGAGCGTCGTCGGGAAGCTGTGCTCCGAGCATCAAGATACCAACAAGCATTGCGGCGATACCACTGCCGCAACATCCGCCCCAGGACTCTCGAGGTAGGGGACCTCGTGCTCAGGCGGGTTCTCTCCAGGGAGGGACTGCATAAGCTCTCTCCCATGTGGGAGGGCCCGTTGAAGGTTGTTCATGTTTCCAGGCCCGGCTCCGCGCGCTTGGAGACTCAGGAGGGGGTACCCATCCAGAACGCGTGGAACATCCAGCACCTCCGGAGATTTTACCCTTGAAAACGCCTAGAGCCTGTGAAGAGGATGAACGCCTGTGAAGCTGTTGCGTTTTGGAAAAGGCCCAGAGCCTGTGAAGAGGGCGAACGCCTGTGAAGTTGTTGCGTTTTGGAAAAGGCCCAGAGCCTGTGAAGAGGGCGAACGCCTGTGAAGCTATTGCGTTTTGGAAAAGGCCCAGAGCCTGTGAAGAGGGCGAACGCCTGTGAAGCTGTTGCATTTTGGAAAAGGCCCAGAGCCTGTGAAGAGGGCGAACGCCTATGAAGCTGTTGCGTTTTGGAAAAGGCCCAAAGCCTGTGAAGAGGGTGAACGCCTGTGAAGCTGTCACATTTTGGAAAAGGCCCGGTGCCTGTGAATAAGGCAAACGCCTGTGAAGTTTATCTTCCCAAGAAAGGCCCGGAGCCTGTGAAGAAGGCCAATGCATGTGAAGCTCGCCGCCCGTGACACTCTCACATAATAATGAGTTGGGGCTGTACACACCCCGGAGTCTCAAGAGCGTCGGCCGCAGGCCCTGGGGCTCCCTCCCACGCCCAGTGGCAGCACTTAGCTCCGCGCTAGTGAGAAGACGTCGAAGACTAGATTAGGTGCCGGACGCGGCTTTTCTCATTTGCTTTTTGCAGTTGGCTTGTTCATCCCCATTCGAGGTTTTATTGAAGTTGTTGTCGTCTTTGGCTTGTGACTCTTTGCCTTTTTTGCTCTCCTGCCCCGATTTCTTTCGCGCAAGTCTCGCGAGGGAACAACGCGGGCACCCTCGTGAGTGTTTTCCGCCCTTATCGTCTGAGGCTTCCCTACCCGGGTCCACTACAGGAGCACCCCTCCAGTCCGTGCCCCAAGGGCACCGTGACATGAACACAGGACATGGGTCGGTCGCCTCCGCAGCTGAGGCCGGGAGCTACCTCTTTAGACTAACCCTCGCAGGACTCAAAGCGTTCGACGAGGCCTCGGCCACGGGAAGCAAAGGTCACGACAGGCCTCCCCCCGAGCTAAGTAATTTCTGCGCGCAGGCGCCTGCACAAAGGCACAATACCGGAATAGCGGAGCAGTAAGATAATTAACAGCAACAGTCCAAGCGCACCCTTGCGGGGTCCTACACTACTGTCTCCTTGCGCAGGAAAAGAAAAAAAAAGAACAAAACGGGCGTGACACGCCCGACACCAACTGAAGGCGGAGACTCGAACTGCCTCCGGAGCTCAGGAGGACCCCATCTCGCGCTTCACCGAGGCGCGACGGCGGGCGGACCCGCTACCTCCCTCCAGGCGGGCGCGGTGGCGCGGAGGCTGATCGCGGCCACCGCTAGAGGAGCCACTACCCGAAGAAGAGCCATCGAAGCTCGATCAACCACGAGCGCCGCTGACCACGCGCGTGTTGTCGTCTTCATCATCGCTGGGGGTGGACCCACGGCCGTGATCATCGTTCTCAGGGCAGCACCCAGCACGGCGACCATCTTCCTCGAACACCCTCACATAGAGGGTGGCATCACCGTCGAACTTGAAGTGCAGGGTGCACCGCCGGCTCAGACCACGCGCGCGGGCAAACGTTTGCCAGCCATGGGTCAGGGCCAGGCTCCCGGCTGCAGAGACCTCCAGCGAAGCCCAGGAGGCTCGGCTGCAGCAACCGTCCGCTTGAACCCAGAGGCCGCCCGGGGCGTCAGGCGGAAGCTCACCTAGGAGGGAGCAAGGAAGCTGGAGCCGGGTGCTGGCCGATTCCGCCGACCACACAACGAATTCCGGCAGAACCTCTACCGAGTGGGAGCGAGGCCTAGGGGGTTGCGCGGACATGGCGCGCCTCTCAGCAGCGGCCTGCCGCCCGTCACCACGCGGGAGATCACCTCCACGGCCGCGAGGAGCCATCGTGGGAGTCACAGGGTGTTTGCGGGGACGGCCTCGACCGCGCTTGGGTAGGGGAGGGTCAGGCCCCGCCTGGCGGGCCTTCCCTTTCTCCACGGCTGAGAACCTCTTTGGTGGAGCCATTAAGAAGAAAGAGAAGTAAGAGGGGATGGACCGGAAGGGCAGGCGCCGTCCCGTACTTATAGCCAGAGGAGGCCAACCGCCGGCCTCCACGATCACAGGTAATCATGACCCGCTTTGCATGCAGGGACTTGTCAGTTCGCGCAGTTGCCAAGGCATCGTAGGGGAGCGGAGCCGCCCACGTCCAATCAACTGCCACGCGGCACCCAGGGCCACAGGCTGTTAGGGCCCGTGGCGCTTCGCACTTGCCCCTTCGCTTCTCTGCTCAGCCAAGTCCGGGCGCGCCTTGGGCCCGGGGGCTACTGTCGGCGTTCTGGGAACGGGGGTCCCCAGACTTGCCTACCTGCAGCCTGCGGCGTGGCTCAAGGGGCGTCCCAGCACGGCCCATCTTCATCAACACGAGCTCAAGAACCTCGCGAGGGGCCAAGCCTCGTGGGGTGGACGACAGGAAGCTTCCTCAAGCACGGCCTCGTCAGGCTGGCTCGCGAGGAGGCGGAGAGATCAAGGCGGGGTGCCTCATGAGGTTCCCATGACGCAATCCATGACGACCAAGGGCGCCAGGCGGGCGCCAGCCCGCGCAGTGTCCTTGCTTTCCTCTTTGGTGCAAAGGGAGAAAGCGCAGGCAATAGTATCAAGCAAAGGCAACCATTTCGGTGCAACAAGACCAAGACCAGCAGAACGGCAGGATGGAGGTCATCGTGGAGCCCATGCCGGCGTCACCACCAGAGCCTTTGGCAGGCGAGGACCAACTTTAGTTAGGATAAGTGTACTAGATGTTCCCCTTCAAAATGGCCAATTGTTGGCGCCCTTCCCGCTCAATATTTGGGAAGAGGCCCAGGGCCTTTGCCTATAAATAGGACTAGCCACCCACAAGGTAGGGAGGAGGATCATCATCTGGAAACCAGTAGAAAGGAGCGACTGAACTCCCCCCAGCAGTTCATCGCACGAGCCAAGAACAAACCCTCGCGAGGCTGTTCTTCCTTGTATTGTTCATCATCAGCCCAAGAGGCAATCCACCACACCACAAACTAGAGTAGGGTATTACACCACAATGGTGGCCCGAACTAGTATAAACCTTGTGTCTCTTGTGTTGCTCTTTCCATAGCTTAGATCCTAGCAAGACGGCGAGGTGCAGGTAGGTAGAGGGCGAAATCTCCGCGCGCACCCTAGTGTTCGAATCTAGAGGGTCTGCCGGAACCCAAAATCCGACACCACTTCACGCCGAACACAGTGGTGCTGCTCTCCGATTTTGTCACCCTCTGTGAGGGATATCTCGGCACACTCCCCACACTCGAGCTGTGGAGAGAGCTCTTCTACCTCAAGCTCGACACCGTCGCCAAGAACAAGGCAGCCCAGTGCGGCGCCTGCGGCGCGGTGCGGCGGACCGGAGCCGGGACCCGCTTCTCGGCTCTCGCCCTGCTGTAGTCAGCCAAGATGTGGCAAAAATATTACTTCTACATCGAGAACATCCACCCGTCACGGAACTACATCAAACCTGCTGGCTTACGTAGCCAGTCTGCCTGCCGGGCCCTACACCAACTGGAGATATCGGTCGAAGAACCTGACGGCCACCTCCAGCATCGCTCTCGCATGGCTTCAGGAGATGATGGAGTTGGAGGGCCTCAAGGCCTCAGACCTGCTGGCCGCCTTCATGGAGCGTCGGGTGCTACCTCTTCAAGCCCGGCCCCACATCATCAGCAACATGAGTGGATGCCGGGATCCATCCCGGATGTCCACCAAGGTGATGACGGATGTGGAGGTGGTCCGGATGGTGAACTTTTTCTCCGACTGCAAGCTCTCAGAGAAGGAGCGGCGGTTCGGCAAGCCGCCGTACAGGCGGGCTAATCTGCCGCCTTCGGTAAGTCTTTTGATTCTCTATATCTTTGATGGTCCGGGTTCTTCTTGTCGCCTGAGAAGTTGGCCATGGTGCAGTGCTTCCCGGTCCAAACAGCCACCGACACACTGGCCCCATGTGACTAGTACCTGGCGGACCGGGCGGTGAGCGACGCGGACGACCCAGACTTGGGGGCGGCCGCCATGGAAGAGGATGACACCACACGCGGCGGCGGTGAGGGAGTGGGCAGCTTCTCAGGAGGCGGCCTTGGGGAGTGAACGGACGACGAGGAGGAGGATGACAAGCCGCATCGCAGTCATGGTGCCAATAAGGTAGGCGCCAGCTCCTCGGCTACGCCGACTGCAGCAGCTGGCGCGCCGAAACGCCGGGCTAACGCCGGGTTGTTCGGCAGCCGGCCCAAGAAGGTCAAGACCTCGGCTGCCACGACCAAGCGGCAAGAGGCTGCTGTGAGGGCGGCCCTTTTCCAGAAGGGCCCGAAGCAGCGCCTGGTGGTATCTGCGTGAGTACTTTGATCTTCCTGTTGTCGCTTTGAGTTTGCTTCCCTTGCACTCTTTTCATTAGTTTTTCTTGTTTCCCCGAACAGGGCTCCGCTATCTCTCTCGCAGGCCCCGTCTATCTCGGTGGTTGGGGCGGCAGACAACTCTGTAGGCCCCTGCCGCGTGGATCCACTCTCCGCCCTCCAAGAGGCAACAGAGAGGAACACGCGGGAGGCGCGAGAGCAGCGGGACGCCGCGGCCTGGGAGGAGGTGGAGGCGGCCAATGCGGTGCAAGCAGAGGTTGATGCGGCGGTCGGGGAGCAAGCCGACATGGTGAACAGGGAGCAGGCGGATGCTGCCGCCAAGGCGCAGGAGGAGGAGGCATCCCATGGTCAAGCCCTGGAGTCCATCGACCCGCAACACGCGGAATCGCAGGTGCCCGATGGCCAGGGGCCGACTGGCGGGGCTGGCATCGACCAGGTGGCCTTGGAGAGGAGAGGGGGCGGCCCGTTGTTTTGGAGATGGAGATGGTTCTGCTCGCGCCGACTGCCGACGCGCAGGGCAGCCAGCCTGACGCGCCACAGGTGGCACTATCTGGCGACGGGTTGGTGGTGGGTCTGATTCCCACAGTCCGCATTCCCGCGTGCCAGCGCCCAGTGAGGGCGAGCTCGCCGTCAAGGCCGATGGAGGTCGGGGCCACCAGCATGGCGGCGCCCGTCACCGAGGCCACCTACACCGCCTCAACGGACCGGGCATCAGGGGGCGGCACCGATGTCCTGAACGTGGTTGTGCAGGATGTCTTGGCCTAGTTCAGCACCCAAGGCACCGCCCTTCAGTGATCCATGCTGGAGTTCTTGGCGACGCGGACGGCCGTCCGGGTACATACTTGCTTCTTGTTTTTTAAACTCTTGCAATCTTCTGTGGGGGCGTGCCAGCGCACCCACTAGGTGTAGCCCCCGAGTTCCGGGCCGGCTGCTGAGCAGGCGGCTCGAAACTTTTAGGTAAGTTCCGAGTGCTAACTTGTTTCTTTTTCTTCTGTTGCCTTTGTTGCAGGACTACCACAACCTCCGTGCGGCCGCCTACAACTCCCAGAACCAGGAGCTGGCCAAGCGGACTAGGGATTTGAACGAGAGCCGTAGTAAGCACTCCGTCTTTCTTCTCACGGCGGCGTGTTAGCGCACCCGCTGGGTGTAGCCCCCGAAATTCGGGCCGACTGCTGAGCTCTCGGGCTGGATCTTCTGGCAACTAATCTTTTGTTGATGTTGATGTCTTCTCTTTCTAATCTTTGTAGAGGCGGCCGCCGAACTGCAGCAGTGCCTGGGCGCGGGCCAAACCAAGCTTCGCACCAAGGAGCAGGAGCCAACCAGGTGGCCCAGGAGTGCGAGCGTCTGATCAAGGAGCTGGCGGCCCAGGCGGAGCGGCACAAGATGAAGCTCAAGAAGCTGAAGGAGAGCGAAGACTCCCTCAAGGCCGAGTTCGAGACTCAACGTTCGAACTGGGCTGAGAAGGAGAAGTTCCTGATGGCTACGGCAAAAGCGAGGACATGATTGATGGTAATTTATTTCTTCTTCTTGAGCAGCCGCCGACTGCTGTGAGAGTCGGCCTCTGTCTTCTTATCTTTTGACCTTCTTCTTGTGCAGAGTACTTCCCGGGTTACTCCGTCGCTGTCACCCAGGCCATCGAGGCGCGGCGCGAGGTGCGAACGGCGGCAGGCGTGGACATTGCGCCCAACGCGCCCCGGAATGTCGGCGAGCAGCTCTTGGCCGTCAAGACACGCCTGCAGCCAGCCCACCGAATGCCCCACCACCTGCAGCATGTCGGGGCTCAGGTGCTGGCCGCCCTCTGGCCGGATGCTCAAGTTCGGCGCACCCCCAGCCGGACTGCTGACTGGCTAGAGGTGGCAGTCGGACGCTTCAAGGCCTGGAAGGGCGCCGCGGCTCGGGTGGGTGCCCAGACGGCCTTGGAGTTCGCCAAGGCTTGGTACCCCGGCCTGGATCTAACCCAGCTGGCCACCTTCCGGTAGGAGGCCGGTCCAGAGCTAGCAGTGGCGGGTCCTATGCTCACTCGGCATGCGGCAGCGATTGCTGATTACGCCGACACCACCGTCTTCGTCCCCGAACTGGACGATGAGGGCGCTGAGGTGTCGCCCGACTGGTTTGGGCTGAACCCGGCGGATGAGGACTCGGCAGAGGAGATTGCCTCCAGCAATGAGGTGAAGACGACAAGGACGAGGATGATAAAAACGATGCATCGGATGACGGAGCGGACGGCCAGCCTCAGCCCGATCGAGCCTCGACCAGCGAGCCCCGGGTGGCTGCGCCGACTGCTGTTGATGCTGACTGGGCAGAGACTCACTAGTCGGCTGCTCCACCATCTAGCGCTGCTGCCCCCACCAACCTCTCGGACCCGCCTACTGCTCCTCTGGCCTAGGCGTCCATTTTATCTTATCTTTTCCTATTCTTGTAATCTTTTGAACAAGTACGTTAAATTCGCGCAATTCCACCCACTGGGGTGTATGTTTAAACTTAATGACTGCTGGCATTAGGCCTCTTGCAATGTATATAAGTTTAAATCCCCACATTCTTGCATGTGTTGCCAGGTTCTTGCTAGATTTTGCTTCTCTATTTGGCTTTTTTCTCTTTCATGTTCTGTTGGCCGCCTCCCTGCGAGCCGGACAGCCGCTCTGCGGTCTCTGGCTAGGTCAGGGACTTGGCCGCTCTTTAGAACGGGCAAGTTACTTCAACCGCATAGGGCGTAGCTTAGTCGAGCGAGAAGACGGCCTGCCAACTACTGAGTAGCCGGAATAGGGAGGCGAGGAGCCGGCTAGGCCTAAGTTAGTGTTTTCCTTAGTCGGATTTCATGTCGACGGTGTTTCGGCCTTTAGCTCCTCGCCAGTCATACAGTCACACTGCAAGCTGTGACTTGGAGCGAAGAGAGGGCTTTGGCATCGGCACACTACTAGTCGGCTCCGGCTAGTGCAACTTAGGCCCAGGAGGCAAGCCCCCGGGTCGGCTGGCCGGGACCCGGGCATGGTAGGAACCGACTAGATAAAAAGGTAGCCCCCGAGTGCACCTCGGGGGGCCTGAGGTCTTTTACTTAATTAAAAAGTTGGCGTGGTACATACGCTCGAATCAACTGTAAAACGGGCGGAGTAGATTTGCATTCCATGGCTGCTCCGTCTCTTCGGCGGTTGTGCATCGCTTGCACACCCTGGGCTTCTAAGCGTCGATGAGGTAGTACGAGTCATTGCCCAGGGCCTTGCTGATGATGAAGGGGCCTTCCCAAGGTGCCACGAGCTTGTGCTATCTGGCTGATCGCTGGATCAGGCGGAGCACAAGGTCGCCTTCGCGGAAAGAACGCAGCCTGACTTTCTTGTTGTGGTAGCGGCGCAGGCTCTACTGGTAGATGGCAGACCGGCTGCACGCAAGCAGTCAGGCCTCTTCTAGCAGGTCGACGTCGTCTTCTAGCGCCTCTTTTGCTTTCGCCTCTGTGTACATGATGACCCAAGGTGATTCGAACTCGACATCTGTAGGGATGATAGCCTCGGCACCATACACAAGGAAGAAGGGTGAGAAGTCGATTGATCTATTGGGCGTGGTCCGAAGGCTCCAGAGGACAGCCGTCATCTCATCCAGCAGCAGACCGACCGCTCTAGCGGCTCGATCAGGCGGGGTTTGATGCCGGACAAGATAAGGCCGTTTGCTCGCTCTACTTGGCCATTTGACTACGGGTGGGCAACGGACGCTAAGTCCAGTCGGATACCTTGATTTGTGCAGAAATGGGCCAAGGTGCCTTGGGCGAAGTTGGTGCCGTTGTCGGTGATGATGCTGTGGGGAATGCCATATCAGACAGTGATGTTGGCGATGAATGTGACAGTAGTCGGACCATTCAGTTTCTTGATTGGCTTGGCTTCTATCCACTTGGTGAATTTGTCCATGGCGACCAGCAGATGAGTCATGTCGCCATTGTTGTCTTGAAAGGACCCACCATACCCAAACCCCACACAGCGAATGGCTAGGTGATGGGGATGGTCTTGAGGGCGGAGGTCGGCAGGTGTTGCTTGGTGCTGAACTTCTGGCGCCCCTTGCACTTCTTGACCAACTCTTTGGCGTCGCCCAAAGCAGTCGGCTAGAAGAAACCATGGTGGAAAGCTTTCGCTACGAGGGACCTGGAGGCAGCATGGTGGCCACATTCGCCTTGATGGATATCTCTGAGGATCTCCAAGCCCTTCTCCAGTTCCACGCAGCGCTGATAGATGTCGTGTTGGGTTCTACGGTAGGGTGCGTCGACTGCAAATTAAAATTTCCTACGCATGGAACATCCAGGAACATGCTAAGGGAGATGGGTCACAGATCGTTACCACTAGATGCGCAGTGCCATGCAACGGGAGTAGAGTTGAGGCAGCGCATTCCTGGAGTCACCTCGTGTTCCCGGAGTTGTCTCCTCCTTGCCGGTCTCCCACGTAGCCGATCGGATCCCGCAAACAGGTTCGCCGGAGCGGCACAAGTGCACCGCCTCTAACGGTATCTGTGCGTGCAGGAGGAACGTCGTGCGGCGGACTGCTAGGTCCAATCACACAACCGGCATCGAGTGGAGGTGGCTAGTTGCAACACATGCAAAGCCCTAACGATGGTGCTGAAGTGATCAACCGAATAAGTGTGTCGTACCTCCATTATTTATAGGCATCCGTCACGGGCTCAACACTTGGGCCTTGCACGGATCCTAAAGCCCAAAGTCTACTCGGTCGCGTTCCAACTCCAGCTTGGATCACATCCGACCAGTGTCCTTCGAACCGACCTCGTAGGTTCCTTCCCTTAAGCGCGCGACCCCTTAGGTTCAAGTCGGCTTGGTCGCAATTCGGATCAGCTCTGACATGCACGGTTGGTAGCGGCCTCTAGCAAGGCTTGTCGACCACCAAGCAGACTATGAAGCTGGTTAGGAGAACCTGTACAACGTGTCACACTTATGTTCCCTTTGCCTCACGATATATGTTGTCGGGCTCAAAGCGAGACTGTCATCCTTGTGCTAGCCCGACCTCTTTCTCGTTCCAGTGATACCGACCACAAACTGGGTTATCTCATAATTCTTGTCGCATGGCCATGCTTATCCTGATCGGATCACACGAGGGGCCCAGAGTATATCTCTCCTGATCGGAGGGGCAAATCCCATCTTGCTCGACCATGTCTCGCAGCATGGGACTGGATAAACCCGAAACTTACCTTTCTAACTACCCAGTCACGGATTAGCGTTTAGTCGGCCCAAAGCAAGTCTATCACCATCCCGAGTACATGCATCAGCTCAGGTCTTGGGACATAGAATGTATGTTGTACTAGAGACTAACAGATGACATATCACCATGTCTCATAGTTGGGTCTGTCCGACTCGGACCTTATCCCGACTCGGATTTGACTACGCCGAATCCGACCAAATCCTTCTGAGTCCATATTATCCGGTTAGCATCCAATGCTCCATGGCTAGTGAGACCGAGCCATCCATCGTGTCATATGCTAGTCTAGTCCGACATGTGCCCACACGTCACTTGCGACTAGGGGCAATTTAGGATGTATCATATAACACAAGATCTCACAGACAAGTCATGTACTTGCCAACAAGTATCATTGTTTACATCCAAGGACTATCTTCATTCATAAACACATAAGAAATATCATCATACATGATTGCCTCTAGGGCATATCTCCAACACGCCGGTCATGCTTTGCCTGGCGAGCTCTTGATTGACGATGGTGTAGGTGCCTGCTCTGCGCTGGATCTGTCGGGCTAGCACTTGGTTGGCTGGTAACACGTGGTTGACCAGATAATCGTGGATGGGCTGCGCCTAAGATGGGGCCGCCGCCACTGTGAATACAGCAACTGGTATGAGGGGCGGGTTGGGAGGCGGCGGGCCGGGACTGGCCGCTCCTGATGGTGCTGATGAAGTCCCCGGGCTGACTGCAGCAGCCCCCCGGCCGCCTGCTGGGTCTTTTGGGCCGGGTGCTGGTGCTGCAGCCCCCGAGCCGACTACTGAAGTCCCCGAGCCGACTACTGAAGTCCCTGAGCTGGATCCGACTGCTCCGGGGGCAGCCGGTGATACGTCTCCAACGTATCTATAATTTTTGATTGTTCCATGCTATTATATTACCTGTTTTGGATGTTTATGGGCTCTACTTTACACTTTTATATCATTTTTGGGACTAACCTACTAACTGGAGGCCCAGCCCGTATTGCTGTTTTTTGCCTATTTCAGTATTTCGAAGAAAAGGAATATCAAACGGAGTCCAAACGGAATGAAACCTTCGGGAGCGTGATTTTTGGAACAACGTGATCCATAGGACTTGGAGTGCAAGTCAAGAAGCAATCGAGGAGGCCACGAGGGTGGAGGGCGCCCCCCCCCCCTACTGGGCGCGCCCCCCTATTTCATGGGCCCCTCGGGCGTCCACCAACGTACTTCTTCCTCCAATATATATCCATGTACCCCGAAAACATCAAGGGAGACGACGAAAAACTATTTCCACCACCGTAACCTTCTGTATCCGCGAGATCCCATCTTGGAGCCTTCGTCGGCGCTCCGTTGTAGGGGGAATCGACCATGGAGGGCTTCTACATCAACACCATAGCCTCTCCGATGAGTTGTGAGTAGTTTACCACAGACCTTCGGGTCCATAGTTATTAGCTAGATGGCTTCTTCTCTCTCTTTGAATCTCAATACAAAGTTCTCCTTGATCTTCTTGGAGATCTATTCAGTGTAACTCTTTTTGCGGTGTGTTTGTCGAGATCTAATGAATTGTGGGTTTATGATCAAGTTTATCTATGAGAAATATTTGAATCTCCTCTGAATTATTTTATGTGTGATTAAGTTATCTTTGCAAGTCTTCGAATTATCAATTTGGTTTGGCCTACTAGATTGATCTTTCTTATGGGAGAAGTGCTTAGCTTTGGGTTCAATCTTGCGGTGTCCTCTCCCAGTGACAGCAGGGGCAGCAAGGCACGTATTGTATTGTTGCCATCGAGGATAAAAAGATGGGGTTTATATCATATTGCATGAGTTTATCCCTCTACATCATGTCATCTTTCTTAATGCATTACTCTGTTCTTTATGAACTTAATACTCTAGATGAATGCTGGATAGCGGTCGATGTGTGGAGTAATAGTAGTAGATGCAGGCAGGAGTCGGTCTACTTGTCACGGACGTGATGCCTATATACATGATCATGCCTAGATAATCTCATAATTATTCGCTTTTCTATCAATTGCTCGACAGTAATTTGTTCACCCACCGTAATACTTATGCTATCTTGAGAGAAGCCACTAGTGAAACCTATGGCCCCCGGGTCTATCTCTTATCATATAAGTTTGCTATCTACTTTTATTTGCATCTTTACTTTTCCTATATATATCATAAAAATACCAAAAATATTTATCTTATCATATTATCTCTATGAGATCTCACTTTCGCAAGTGGCTGTGAAGGGATTGACAACCCCTTTATTGTGTTGGTTGCAAGTTCTTGTTTGTTTGTGTAGGTGCGTGGGGCTTTTCAGGAGCTTCCTACTGGATTGATACCTTGGTTCTCAGAAACTGAGGGAAATACTTACGCTACTATTGCTGCATCACCCTTTCCTCTTCAAGGAAAACCAACGCAAGCTCAAGACGTAGCAAGAAGGATTTCTGGCGCCGTTGCCGGGGAGGTCTTCGCTCAAGTCAAGACATACCAAGTACCCATCACAAACTCATCTCCCTCGCATTTACATTATTTGCCGTTTGCCTCTCGTTTTCCTCTCCCCCACTTCACCCTTGCCGTTTTATTCGCCTTCTCTTTCCCAATCTCCTCTCTCTTTCGTTTGCCTTTCTGTTTGCTTGTGTGTTGGATTACTTGTCGCGATGGCGCAAGATAATACCAAATTGTGTGATTTCTCCAATACCAATAATAACAAGATCCTTAGTACTCCGAGTGCTCCTCTTAATGATGTTGAGTCTTGTGAAATCAATGCTGCTTTGCTGAATCTTGTTATGAAAGATCAATTCTTCGGCCTTCCTAGTGAAGATGCCGCTACCCATCTAAACAACTTTGTTGATTTGTGTGAGATGCAAAAGAAAAAAAGATACAGATAATGATATTGTTAAATTGAAATTATTTCCGTTTTCACTTAGAGATCGTGCTAAAGTTTGGTTTTCGTCTTTGCCTAAGAATAATATTGATTCATGGAACAAGTGCAAAGATGCTTTCATCTCTAAGTATTTTCCTCCCGCTAAGATCATCTCCCTTAGGAACGATATTATGAATTTTAAACAACTTGATCATGAGCATGTTGCCCAATCTTGGGAAAGAATGAAATTGATGATTCGCAATTGCCCTACTCATGGTTTGAATTTATGGATGACCATACAAAAATTTTATGTCCGGTTGAATTTTGCTTCTAGAAATCTTTTTGATTCGGCCACGGGAGGCACGTTTATGGAAATCACCTTAGGAGAAGCTACTAAACTCCTTGATAATATTATGGCTAATTATTCTCAATGGCACACTGAAAGATCTACTAGTAAAAAAGTGCATGCTATAGAAGAAATTAATGTTTTGAGTGGAAAGATGGATGAACTTATTAAATTGTTTGCTACTAAGAGTGCTTCTATTGATCCCAATGATATGCCTTTGTCTACTTTGATTGAGAATAATAATGAATCTTTGGATGTGAATTTTGTTGGTAGGAATAATTTTGGAAACAATGCTTATAGAGGAAACTTTAATCCTACACCGTTCCCTAGTAATTCCTCTAATAATTATGGAAATTCCTACAATAATTCTTACGGTAATTTTAATAATATGCCCTCTGATTTTGAGAATAGTGTGAAAGAATTTATGATTTCTCAAAAGAATTTTAATGCCTTGCTTGAAGAAAAATGCTTAAAGTTGATGATTTGGCTAGGAACATTGATAGACTCTCGCTTGATGTTAACTCTTTGAAACTTAGATCTACTCCTCCTAAGCATGATATCAATGAGTCTCTAAAGGCTATGAGAATTTCCATTGATGAGTGCAAAGAAAGAACCGCTAGATTGTGTGCTAAGAAAGATTGCTTTGTAAAAGCGTGTTCTTCTAGTTTCCATGAAAATAATGATGAAGATCTTAAAATTATTGATGTGTCCCCTATTAGATCTTTGTCTTGCAATATGAATAATGATGGGACTGGAGATGAGTCAACTTTAGTTAAAAGGCGTCCCAATGATTCAGAGTTTTTAGATCTTGATACTAAATTAGGTAAAAGTGGGATTGGAGAGGTCAAGACTTTAAATAGCATTGAACCCACTATCTTGGATTTCAAGGAATATAATTATGATAATTGTTCTTTAGAAGATTGTATTTCCTTGTTGCAATCCATTGTGAATTCTCCTCATGCTTATAGTCAAAATAAAGCTTTTACCAAACATATTGTTGATGCCTTGATGCAATATTTTGATGAAAAACTTAACTTGGAAGTTTCTATACCAAGAAAACTTTATGATGAGTGGGAACCTACTATAAAGATTAAAATCAAAGATCATGAGTGTTATGCTTTGTGTGATTTGGGTGCTAGTGTTTCCACAATTCTAAAAACTTTATGTGATACTCTAGGTTTCCATGATCTTGATGATTGCTCTTTAAATTTGCACCTTGCGGATTCCACCATTAAAAAGCCAATGGGAAGGATCAATGATGTTCTCATTGTTGCAAATAGAAATTTGGTGCCGGTAGATTCTATTGTTCTTGATATAGATTGTAATCTTTCATGTCCTGTTATTCTTGGTAGACCTTTCCTTAGAACGATTGGTGCAATTATTGATATGAAGGAATAGAATATTAGATTCCAATTTCCATTAAGGAAAGGCATGGAGCACTTTCCAATAAATAAAGTTAAATTACCTTATGAATCAATCATGCAAGCTACTTACGAATTGAGTGCCAAAGATGGCACTACTTAGATCTATCCTCGCTTTTATGCCTAGCTAGGGGCGTTAAACGATAGCGCTAGTTGGTAGGCAACCCAATTTTATTTGTGTTTTTTTGTTTTTGCTTATGTTTAGTAATAAATTTGCATCTACCTTCTGTTTAGATGTGTTTTTATGTTCTAATTAATGTTTGTGCGAAGTAGAACCTATAGGATAACCTATGGTGATAGTTAATTTGATTCTGCTAAAAAACAAAAACTTTGTGCGCATGAAAATAATTTTAGTAATTCACAGAAACGTGATTTTGTGTTGATTATTTTTGCCTTAGATCAATAGACAAATTACCCAGTACTTCCTATTTGGGTAGGATTGTTAGAGTTCCAGAAGTATTTGAGAGTTACAGATTGCTACAGACTGTTCCGTTTTT
This sequence comes from Triticum dicoccoides, assembly GCF_002162155.2. Lineage (NCBI taxonomy): Eukaryota > Viridiplantae > Streptophyta > Magnoliopsida > Poales > Poaceae > Triticum > Triticum dicoccoides. The sequence goes on along the minus strand of NC_041391.1, from coordinate 540,525,113 downwards.
GACAGATTCTGTTTTTCGTGTGTTAATTGCTTATTTTGATGCATCTATGGCTAGTATTAGGTGGTATGAACCATAGAGAACTTGGAATACAGTAGGTTTAACACCAATATATATAAATAATGAGTTCACTACAGTACCTTATGTGGTGGTTTTTCTTTCTTTCACTAACGGAGCTTATGAGATTTCCTGTTGAGTTTTGTGTTGTGAAGTTTTCAAGTTTTGGGTAAAGATTTGATGGACTATGGAATAAGGAGTGGCAAGAGCCTAAGCTTGGGGATTCCCATGGAACCCCAAGATATTCAAGAATAGCCAAAAGCCTAAGATTGGGGATTCCCCCGGAAGGCATCCCCTCTTTCGTCTTCGTTTATCGGTAACTTTACTTGGAGCTATATTTTTATTCGCCACATGATATGTGTTTTGCTTGGAGCGTCTTGTATGATATTAGTCTTTGATTTTTAGTTTACCACAATCATCCTTGCTGTACACACCTTTTGGGAGAAACCTACTTGATTGGAATTTATTAGAATACACTATGTGCTTCACTTATATATTTTGAGCTAGATAGTTTTTGCTCTAGTGCTTCACTTATATCTTTTAGAGCACGGCGGTGGCTTAATTTTGTAGAAATTTTTAATCTCTCATGCTTCACTTATATCATTTTGAGAGTCTTTTATAACAGCATGGTATTTGCTATGCTTATAAAATTGGTCCTAGAATGATGGGCATCCAAGTTGGGTATAATAAAAACCATCATAGGAAGTGAATTGGATGCTATGATCAATTTGATACTTGATAATTGTTTTGAGATATGGAGGTAGTGATGTTACAGTCATGCTAGTTGGGTGATTATGAATTTAAAGAATGCTTGTGTTGAAGTTGGCAAGTCCCATAACATGCACGTATGGTGAAAGTTGTGTAACAAATTTGAAACATGAGGTGTTCTTAGATTGTGCATCCTTATGAGTGGCGGTCGAGGACGAGCGATGGTCTTTTCCTACCAATCTATCCCCCTAGGAGCATGCGTGTAGTGCTTGGTTTTTGATGACTTGTAGATTTTTGCAATAAGTATATGAGTTTTTTTTTACTAATGTTGAGTCCATAGATTATACGCACTCTTACCATTCCATCATTGCTAGCCTCTTCGGTACCGTGCATTGCCCTTTCTCACCTTGAGAGTTGGTGCAAACTTTGCCGGTGCATCCAAACCCCGTGATACGATACACTCTATCACACATAAACCTCCTTATATCTTCCTCAGAACAGCCACCATACCTACCTATTGTGGCATTTCCATAGCCATTTCGAGATATATTGCCATGCAACTTTCCACCGTTTCGTTCTATTTTTTTATGACATGCATCATAATTGTCATATTGCCTTGCATGATCATGTAGTTGACATCGTATTTGTGGCAAAGCCACCATGCATAATTTTTCATACATGTCACTCTTGATTCATTGCCCATCCCGATACACCAACGAAAGCATTCATATAGAGTCATATGTTCTAGTATTGAGTTGTAATTCATGAGTTGTAAATAAATAGAAGTGTGATGATCATCATTATTAGAGCATTGTCCCCAAATAAAAAAAGAAAGGCCAAATAAAAAAGGGGTAAAGGCCAAATAAAAAAAGAAAGGCCAAATAAAAAAAGGAAGGCCCAAAAAAAGGAAATAAGGGGGCAATGTTACTATCTTTTTCCACACTTGTGCTTCAAAGTAGCACCATGTTCTTCATATAGAGAGTCTCATATGTTATCACTTTCATATACTAGTGGGAATTTTTCATTATAGAACTTGGTTTGTATATTCCTACGATGGGCTTCCTCAAAATGCCCTAGGTCTTCGTGAGCAGCAAGTTGGATGCACACCCACTTAGTTTCTTTTGTTAAGATTTCATACATTTATAGCTCTAGTGCATCCGTTGCATGGCAATCCCTACTCCTCATGTTGACATCAATTGATGGGCATCTCCATAGCCCGTTGATTATCCCTGTCAATGTGAGACTTTCTCTCTTTTTTTGTCTTCTCCACACAATCCCCATCATCATATTCTATTCCACCCATAGTGTTATATCCATGGCTCACGCTCATGTATTGCGTGAAAGTTGAAAAAGTTTGAGATTGTTTAAGTACGAAACAATTGCTTGGCTTGTAATCGGGGGTGTGCAAGATGGGAGCATTTTTGTGTGACAAAAATGAAGCATGACCTAACCATATGATTTTGTAGGGATGAACTTTCTTTAGCCATGTTATTTTGAGAAGACATGATTACTTTGATTAGTATGCTTGAAGTATTACTATTTCTTATATCAATATGAACTTTTATTTTGAATCATTTGGATCTGAACATTCATGCCACAATAAAGAAAATTACATTGAGAATTATGCTAGGTAGCATTCCACATCAAAAATTCTGTTTTTATCATTTACCTACTCGAGGACGAGCAGGAATTAAGCTTGGGGATGCTTGATACGTCTCCAACATATCTATAATTTTTTATTGTTCCATGATATTATATTACCCGTTTTGGATGTTTATGGGCTTTACTTTACACTTTTCTATCATTTTTGGGACTAACCTACTAACCAGAGGCCCGGCCCGTATTGCTGTTTTTTTGCCTATTTCAGTATTTTGAAGAAAAGGAATATCAAACAGAGTCCAAACGAAATGAAACCTTTGGGAGCGCGATTTTTGGAACAAACGTGATTCGGAGGACTTGGAGTGCAAGTCAAGGAGCAATCAAGGAGGCCACGAGGGTGGAGGGCGCCCCCCCCCCCTACTGGGCACGCCCCCTATCTCGTGGGCCCCTCGGGCGTCCACCGACATACTTCTTCCTCCTATATATATCCATGTACCCCAAAAACATCAGGGGAGACAATGAAAAACTATTTCCACCACCGTAACCTTCTGTATCCCCGAGATCCCATCTTGGAGCCTTCGTCGGCGTTCCACCGAAGGGGGAATCAACCACGGAGGGCTTCTACATCTATACCATAGCCTCTCCGATGAGTTGTGAGTAGTTTACCATAGACCTTCGGGTCCATAGTTATTAGCTAGATGGATTCTTCTCTCTCTTTGAATCTCAATACAAAGTTCTCCTTGATCTTCTTGGAGATCTATTCGATGTAACTCTTTTTGCGGTGTGTTTGTCGAGATTCGATGAATTGTGGGTTTCTGATCAAGTTTATCTATGAGAAATATTTGAATCTCCTCCAAATTATTTTGTGTGTGATTAAGTTATCTTTGCAAGTCTCTTCGAATTATCAGTTTGGTTTGGCCTAGTAGATTGATCTTTCTTGCAATGGGAGAAGTGCTTAGCTTTGGGTTCAATCTTGCGATGTCCTTTCCCAGTGACAGCAGGGGCAGCAAGGCACGTATTGTATTGTTGCCATCGAGGATAAAAAGATGGGGTTTATATCATATTGCATGAGTTTATCCCTCTACATCATGTCATCTGTCTTAATGTGTTACTCTGTTCTTTATGAACTTAATACTCTAGATGCATGTTGGATAGCGGTCGATGTGTGGAGTAATAGTAGTAGATGCAGGCAGGAGTCGGTCTACTTGTCACGGACGTGATGCCTATATACATGATCATGCCTAGATAATCTCATAATTATTCGCTTTTCAATCAATTGCTCGATAGTAATTTGTTCACCCACCGTAATACTTATGCTATCTTGAGAGAAGCCACTAGTGAAACCTATGGCCCCCGGGTCTATCTCTTATCATATAAGTTTGCTCTACTTTTATTTGCATCTTTACTTTTCCAATCTATATCATAAAAATACCAAAAATATTTATCTTATCATATTATCTCTATCAGATCTCACTTTCGCAAGTGGCCATGAAGGGATTGACAACCCCTTTATTGCGTTGGTTGCGAGTTCTTGTTTGTTTGTGTAGGTGCGTCGGACTTTTGAGGAGCCTCCTACTGGATTGATACCTTGGTTCTCAAAAACTGAGGGAAATACTTACGCAATCCAGGAGACTTGGAGTGGATGTCAAGAAGCGAACGAGGCGGCCACGAGGGTGCTCGGTGCACCCTAAGGGGGTGGGTGCGCCCCCCACCCTCTTGGGCCCCTTGAGCGTCAACCGACATACTTATTCCTCCTATATATATCCACGGACCCCGAAAACATCTAGGAGCACCACGAGAAATTATTTACACCGCCGCAACCTTTTGTATCCGCGAGATCCCATCTTGGAGCCTTCACCGGCGCTCCACCGGAGGGGGAATCGACCACGGAGGGCCTCCACATCATCTCCAAGGCCTCTCCGATGAGTTGTGAGTTGTTTACCACAGACCTTCGGGTCCATAGTTATTATCTAGATGGCTTCTTCTCTCTCTTTGAATCTCAATACAAAGTTCTCCTCGATCTTCTTGGAGATCTATTCGATGTAACTCTTTTTGCGGTGTGTTTGTCGAGATCCGATGAATTGTGGGTTTATGATCAAGTTTATCTATGAGAATTATTTGAATCTCCTCTGAATTCTTTTATGTGTGATTAAGTTATCTTTGCAAGTCTCTTCGAATTATCAGTTTGGTTTGGCCTACTAGATTGATCTTTCTTGCAATGGGAGAAGTGCTTAGCTTTGGGTTCAATCTTGTGGTGTCCTTTTCCAGTGACAGCAGGGGCAGCAAGGCACATATTGTATTGTTTCCATCGAGGATAAAATGATGGGGTTTATATCATATTGCATGAGTTTATCCCTCTACATCATGTCATCTTGCTTAATGTGTTACTCTGTTCTTATGAACTTAATACTCTAGATGCATGCTGGATAGTGGTCGATGTGTGGAGTAATAGTAGTTCATGCAGGCAGGAATCGGTCTACTTGTTGCGGACGTGATGCCTATATACATGATCATGCCTAGATAATCTCATAACTATGCGCTTTTCTATCAATTGCTCGACAGTAATTTGTTCACCCACCGTACTACTTATGCTATCTTGAGAGAAGCCACTAGTGAAACCTATGGCCCCCGGTTCTATCTTTTATCATATAAGTTTTCCATCTACTTTTATTTTCATCTTTTATTTTCCAATCTATATCATAAAAATACCAAAAATATTTATCTTATCTTATTATCTCTATCAGATCTCAGTTTCGCAAGTTACCGTGAAGGGATTAACAACCCCTTTATCGCGTTTGTTGCGATGTTCTTGTTTGTTTGTGTAGGTGCGTGGGACTTTTGAGGAGCCTCCTACTAGATTATACCTTGGTTCTCAAAAACTGAGGGAAATACTTACGCTACTATTGCTGCATCACCCTTTCCTCTTCAAGGAAAACCAACGCAAGCTCAAGACGTAGCAGCCGGCACGAAGATGGAGTCGGGCTCCGACGAGGGCTTGATAGATGGCTTGCGGAGGTGCTCGAGGGAGACGGCGGCTAGTATGGCTTACCGGGTGGAGCCAATGCGGGCGAGAGCACCTGCTGCATCGTTGTCGGCTCGTGGCACGTGGATGAACTCGCACCCGTCAAAATGCCCGCTCATCTGCTGGACGAGGAAGCGGTAGCTTGTAATGTTGGCATCCTTGGCGTCCCAGTCGCCGGACGACTGCTAGACCACCAAGTTTGAGTCGCCGTAGTAGAGGATGCAGCGGATGCCGATTTCTTTGGCCAGTCGGAGCCCAAAGATGAGCGCCTCATACTCGGCTACATTGTTGGAGGCGGTGAAGTGGATCTGCAGTGTGTACTTCAGCTTGTCGCCTTTTGGGAGAGGTGAGGACGATGCCGGCTCCCAAGCCGGTGCGCATCTTTGAGTCGTCAAAGTGCATCCACCAATGCGTAGAATCCTGTGCTGGCGGCAAGTACTGGGACTAGGCCCAGTCGACAAGGAAGTCGGCCAGTGCTTGAGACGTGATGGCGGTGCGGGGCTGGTAGAGGATGGTGTGGGGAGCCAGCTCGATGGCCCACTTGGCTACCCAGCCTGAGGCGTCTCTATTGCCCATGATCTCGGCAAGGGGAGCAGTGCAGACAACCGTGATGGAGTGCTCTTGGAAATATTGCTTCAGCTTCTTGGTGGCAAAGTACAGGCCGTAGCACATCTTATGGTAATGGGGGTAGTTCTGCTTGGAGGCCGACGGGACCTTGCTTAGGTAGTACACCGGCCTCTGGACCAACTGGGCCTTGCTGGCTTCTCGACGCTCGACGAAAATCACCATGTTGATGACTCGGTTGGTGGCGGCGATGTAGAGGAGCATGGGCTCTTTAGCAGCCAGAGCCGCCAGGATAGGCGGCGTTGACATCATACGCTTGAGCTGGAGGATGGCGGCGTCCGCCTGGTCATTCCACTCGAAGCAACTGGTTCTCTTCATGAGCTGGTACAGAGGGAGTTCCTTCTCGCCAACCGACTAATGAAGCGGCTGAGGGATGCCAGGCACCCGGTGAACTTCTGGACGTCACGCAACTTGGTGGGATTCTCCATCCGCTCGATGGCCTTGATCTTGACAGGGTTGCACTCGATGCCGCGTTCTGAGACAAGGAAACCAAGGAGCTGGCTGGCTGGTACACCGAAGACACACTTCTACGGGTTGAGCTTGATGTTGAAACGACACAGGTTCTCAAAGGTCTCCTTGAGGTCTTCCATCAAGGTTCCACGCTTCTCCGTCTTCACCACAATGTCATCCACATAGACGTGGGCATTGCGTCCGAGTTGCTTCAACAAGCATTTCTGCATACAACGTTGGAAGGTGGCGCCGGCATTTCTCAAGTCGAACGTCATGGTGATGTAGCAGAAAACGCCGAATGGTGTGATGAAGGCGGTCTTCACGCGATCAGCTGGTTCCAGCTTAATCTGGTGGTAGCTGGAATAGGCATCAAGGAAAGACAACATCTCGCATACGGCTGTGGAGTCAATCACTTGGTCTATCCGGGGCAAAGCAAACAGATCTTTGGGGCACGCTTTGTTGAGATTGGTGTAATCAATGCACATGCGCTACTTGTTGTTCTTCTTCAACATGAGGACTGGGTTGGCAAGCCAATCCGGATGAAATACTTCCATGATAAATCCAGCCGCTAGCAGTCGGGCGACCTCTTCTCCAACAATCCTTCTCTTCTCTTCTAACAGGTGGCGGAGGGGTTGCTTGACCGACTTAGCATCCGGCCTGACGTGCAGTTTGTGCTCGGCGAGATCCGTCGGACACCCGGCATGTCTTTGGGGGACCATGCGAAGATGTCTCGATTCTCACAGAGGAAATCGACGAGCTTGCCGTCCTATTTGTTGTCAAGACCAGTGCCCACGACAGTAAACCTCTTCGGGTGCTCCGGGTCCAGGGGGATCCGCTTGGTCTCTTTGGCCGGCTGGAAGGAGGCCCCTGCTTCGGACTCCTTGGGATCAGTCGGCATGGCCGACTTCTCGCTGGCCATGGCTACCATCCGGTCAAGGAGCCACTTTTCTTGAGCGATGACGAGGGACTCGGCCAGCCGGCTGCTGGCGGCAGTACAATCTTGTGACTTCTTGTAATTTTCGGCAATGGTGATGATGCCCTTGGTGCCCGACATCTTGGCCTTCAGGTATGCATAGTGCAGGATCATCATGAACTTGGCCAGTGCAGGGTGGCCCAAGAGCGCGTGGTAGGGGCTTTCTAGGTCGACCACCTCGAACCAGATTGGTTCGCGGCGGAAGTGATCCCTCTCGCCGAAGAGGACATCAATCTTAATCTTGCCAATTGGGGAGCGGGAAAGGCCGGGAACTATGCCATGGAAGACAGTCCGGCTTGGCTGAAGCTGCTTGTCCTTGATACCCAGCCGCTCCAAGGTCTCGCGGTACAGGATGTTGGTGCTGCTGCTGCCATCTATCAGGACTAGGCCGAAATGGCAGGTCCGCCTCTTCGTTGCAAAGGTTGCGTCGAGCACCAGGGCGTATGAACCTGGGTTGGGCATCACAGCCGGGTGGTCAGCTTGGCTCCAAGTGATGGGCCTCTCGGACCAGTGCATGCGGGTGGGAACCTTCGAGCTGACGGCGTTGACCTCTCGGTGCTGCCGCCGCTTGCTGTGCTTGTTGCCGGCTTCACTCGTGAAGACGACATAGGCGGCGTGCTCTTCAGGTAACTTGTCTTGAATGGCACCGACAGCTTGAGCTGCCGGCTGCTGAGCGACCGGAGCTAGAGGGCCGACTGGTGGGGGAGGTGGGAGGGCCTCGCCCTTGGCGATCTGAGCAAGCTAATTGCACTTCCGCGTGGTGTGGTTGGATGGCTTTGCGCCGTTGTGGAACTTGCACAGGGCGTCAAGGGCTTGCTCGAAGGAGACGGCGGGCAACCACGCTCCCTTGCCAGTTCACTACCACTTGGGGGCGGGCTGACCAGTCGGCTGCTGATCTTCGACTGCTGCTACCTACCGGTTGTTGGAAGCCGGCTGCTGAGCCTTGCGCTTGTTGTCGTTTTGCTGGCGCCAGTTGGTGTCAACAGCCGGTGTTTTGGGAGCCGGAGGGAGCACCTTCCCGGACGCGTCCACTCAGAGCTCTGACTTCAAGGAGGAGTTGGCCGTGGCATATTTGTCCGCTATGATTAGCAGCTCGTCTAGGGTGGCCGGCTCATTGTAGAGGAGCTTGTGCTTGAGTAAGGTGCCCTCTCGGCACACGACAGTGAAGTACTCTATGGCTTGCACCTCATGCACCCCTTCGCTGGAGTTGTGCAGCTCGCCCCAGCGCGTTAAGTAATCGTGGGTGGACTCAGTCGGGCCTTGGACGCACATGGAGAGTTGGCGAGTCTTGGGCGGCCGCTTGTAGGTGCTGTGAAGTTGTGGATGAGGACTTCGGTGAAATCCAGCCAGCTGTTGACGTTGTACAGCTTGAGGCTGTTCAGCCATGTCTAGGCCGTGCCCTGGAGCATGAGTGGAACATACTTCACAGCAACACGCCTGTTGCCGCTTGCTATGTTGACTGCGGTCGAGTAGTCAACCAGCCAATCCTCCGGCTTCACGGAGCCGTTGTACTTGGGAGTGTCTCATGGGAGCGAGAACCCTTTGGGAAAGGGCTCGTCGCGTATGCGGGGGCCAAACAAGGCGGGCTGACTGCATCTTCTTCTTCTATCCCAGGGATCGAGCAAGTCGGTCGATCCAGTGGCGGACGTCGTTCTCTCCGACTCCCTCGTGGTGGCCCAGCCGGCCTCCGAGAGTCGGATGCTCAACAGCCGGCGGGGAGGCACGTCTCTCCCTACGTGGGGGAGGCAGGCGGTCGCCGCGCCGTTCCACTGCTCTTGGGCGGTCGTCTTGGTCGCGCTCGATCATGATGTGCGTGCGCCGTCTGCGGCTAGCAGCTGGCTCCGGGTTCCTCCGGCCGTGAGCGCGGACTGTCAGGGACCAAGAGGTCGTGCCATGCTCACGGTGGGGGGGACGGGTCTCATCTTGCGCCAGGTTCCACCATGCGGCGGCCGGCTTCCTGCTGCACGACGGCCGTGTCTAGGAGCTACTAAAGGCGCTCCATCATGCAGCGCTTCTCGTATCCCTCCATGTGGTCCAACTCGTCTGCCGCTGCCTGGGCAGCGCATAGGTTCTCCATGGGGGTGGCGTAGACCGGGCGGTCGGCTCCCAACAGGCCGGCAATGGTGGTGCCGCATTGTCGGACTGCGCCCAGCCGGCTGGGCTCTCCGGCAGCCAGAGTGCCGCCTACATCATGGTCGATCTCGCGTTGGTAGGCGTCAATAAGGCACCTCATGGCGGCCAGCTGGTAGGCGTTGTCGAGGAGCGAGACGTGGTGTGCCTCCACAGTCGCACCATCCGCGCCTTCCTTGACCGGAGTGGCGAGGGCTCGTAGGGCCGCCCGGATCAAATCCTGGTCCGCTCTGGCGGAGGCTCCGTCCTGACTAATGACCAGCACCTCTGTGACGATGCTGGCGCTGGTGATGCTATCCGCGCGAGGGAGTGGGTCGTCGATGATGTCTACGTGGTCGGGGTAGGCATCAGTATTTGCTACGTCGGAGTCGATGATTATCTTGACGGGCAGATCGGTGGAGCCGACAGACTCCAACTCAGAGGCGAGCTCATTAGCGAGGTGGAGCTTGCTGAGGAGGTCGACGAGGCAGCTCTCAGAGTTGGCCGATCCCGCGTCGAGTGCGGGCTCGTCGGCGAGGTGGAATCCACCAAGGAGATCGGAGAGGGAGCTTGCAGCGCAGGCGGCCTCCACGCCACGCAACGCATCGGTGCAAGCGCCATCCAGCGTGCCAGGCTGGCTGTGCTCTCAAGGAAGGAAACAGGTTCCCGTCCAGAACGTGTCTCTGACCAACGGTGCGCTTAGCCCCATGGTGGGCGCCAAATGCCGTGGTATTTCCTCGACATATGCCAAGGGATGGCTTATCATGACGGGAGTGCATTATCGGGCTCTAGAAGCGGAGTAGGCAAGACCTCAAATGACGTCGGGTCTTACCCAGGCTCGGGGCTCTCTGAGGGAGTCCTGGATTAGGGGGTGTCCGGATGGCCGGACTAAAACCTTTGGCCGGACTCCCGGACTATAAAGATACAAGATTGAAGACTCCGTCCCGTGTCCGGATGGGACTTTCCTTGGCGTGGAAGGCAAGCTTGGCGATGCGATATGAAGATCTCCTCCCATTGTAACCGACTCTGTGTAACCCTAGCCCTCTCCGGTGTCTATATAAACCAGAGAGTTTTAGTCCATAGGACGAACAACAATCATACCATAGGCTAGCTTCTAGGGTTTAGCCACTCCGATCTCGTGGTAGATCTACTCTTGTACTACCCATATCATCAATATTAATCAAGCAGGAGTAGGGTTTTACCTCCATCGAGAGGGCCTGAACCTGGGTAAAAACATCGTGTCCCTTGTCTCCTGTTACCATCCGCCTAGACGCACAGTTCGGGACCCCCTACCCGAGATCCGCCGGTTTTGACACTGACATTGGTGCTTTCATTGAGAGTTCCTCTGTGTCGTCGCATTTAGGCCCGATGGCTTCTTCGCTCGTCAATCGCGATGCGGTCCGGGATGAGACTTTTCTCCCCGGACAGATCTTTGTATTCGGCGGCTTCGCACTGCGGGCCAACTCGTTCGGCCATCTGGAGCAGATCGAAAGCTACGCCCCTGGCCATCAGGTCAGGAAGCTTAAACTACACGGCCGACATCCGCAGGGACTTGATCTTCGACGGATTCGAGCCACGACCGGGCGCGCCACACTGTCACAATGGGCATGATTTAGCTCTGCCATCGGACAACACCCAGAGCGTCACTCAAGTGTCCGCTCCGACCATTAGCTCGGAGCCCACTGCGCCAGTCGGGGACGTACAGTTGGACGCCGCCCCGGAAGCTGCAACCTCTACGGCGATAGAGTCGGATACCAGCCTAGTCCCTCGCAAGGCCCGTGACTCCAAGGTTCCGGACTCCGATCCGGACTCCGTAAATCCCGCACCTCTTCCGATTAAGCCCGATTGGGCTCCGGTCATGGAGTTCACCGCCGCGGACGTCTTTCAGCACTCGCCTTTTGGCGGTATCCTGAATTCATTAAAGTCTCTCTCTTTGTCAGGAGAGCCCTGGCCGAACTACGGCCAACACGGTTGAGATGCGGACGACGAAGAAATTCGAAACCCACCCACCACCCACTTCGTAGACACTGTCGACGATTTAACCGACATGCTCGACTTTGACTCCGAAGACATCGACGGCATGGACGCCGATGAAGGAGCCGATCAAGAACCAGCACCTATAGGGAACTGGAAAGCCACCTCGTCATATGACATATACATGGTGGACACCCCTAAAGCGGGGGATGGCGAGGAGAAAACGGAGGATGATCCCTCCAAGAAGCAACCCAAGCGCCGACGTCAGCGGCGCCGCTCTAAGTCCCGCCAAAGCAAAAATGGCGATTCCGGCACCGGAGATAACAACACGCCGGACAGTGCCGAAGACAACCCCCTCCAGCAGGATTCAGTGCAGGAGGATGAAGGAGCCAGCCCTCATGAGAGAGCGGCCGACAAAGAGGATGAGGACGAAAATTACATGCCTCCCTCCGAAGACGAGGCAAGCCTCGACGACGACGACGAATTCGTTGTGCCAGAGGATCCCGTCGAACAAGAGCGTTTCAAACACAGGCTCGTAGCCACGGCAAGTAGCCTCAAGAAGAAATAGCAGCAGCTTAGAGCTGACCAAGACTTGCTAGCCGACAGATGGACCGAAGTCCTGGCGGCCGAAGAGTATAAACTAGAACGCTCATCCAAGAGCTACCCAAAGCGCAGGCTGCTACCCCAACTTGAGGAGGAAGCAACTAAACCTACATCACCAGCGTACGATGCGCCTAATCGGCCACCCCGTGGCCGCGATAGAGAGGCCTTCAGGTCCTCAACCCAAGCCGCACCCCGACACCGCTCAAAACATACCAGAGTATGGGGAGACGCAACAGACCTGCGAGACATCTTGGAGAATAAGGCAAGGCAAACAAGATCAATCTACGGATCGCATGGGCGCCCCGCTTCATGTGACGCTAGCCGTCACGCCGGACATAATAAGTATGGCCCGGCCGAATACAACAGACCAAGCTCGTCCAAGCTGCGTCTTGATATAGCCCAGTACAGGGGCGCCGCACACCCATTATGCTTCACAGACGAAGTAATGGATCATCAAATCCCCGAGGGCTTCAAACCCGTAAACATCGAATCATACGATGGCACAACAGATCCTGTGGTATGGATCGAGGATTATCTCCTTCATATCCACATGGCCCGTGGTGATGATCTACACGCCATCAAATACCTCCCGCTCAAGCTTAAAGGACCAGCTCGACATTGGCTTAACAGCCTGCTAGCAGAGTCAATTAGTTGTTGGGAGGACTTGGAATCCGCATTCCTTGACAACTTCCAGGGCACGTATGTGCAACCACCAGACGCCGATGACCTAAGCCACATAATCCAGCAGCCAGAGGAATCGGCCAGACAATTCTGGACACGGTTCCTAACCAAGAAAAACCAAATAGTCGATTGTCCGGACGCCGAGGCCCTTGCAGCCTTCAGGCACAACATCCGAGACGAATGGCTTGCCCGGCACCTAGGACAGGAAAAGCCGAAATCTATGGCAGCCCTCACGACACTCATGACCCGCTTTTGTGCGGGAGAAGATAGATGGCTAGCTTGTAGCAATAACATAACCAAGAGCCCCGGCAATTCGGATACCAAGGATAACAATGGCAGGTCACGTCGCAACAAGCATAAGCGCCGCATTAACGGTGACAATACTGAAGATACGGCAGTCAATGCCGGATTCAGAGGCTCTAAACCGGGTCAGCGGAAGAAGCCATTCAAAAGAAACCCTCAGGGCCCATCCAGCTTAGATCGGATACTCGATTGCTCGTGCCAGATACACGGCACCCCCGAACAGCCAGCCAATCACACCAACAGGGATTGTTGGGTGTTCACGCAGGCAGGCGAGTTAAGTGCCGAAACCAGAGACAAGGGGCTACATAGCGATGACGAGGAGGGGCCCCGGCCGCCGAACAACAAAGGACAAAAGGGATTTCCCCTGCAAGTTCGGACGGTGAACATGATATACGCAACCCACATCCCCAAAAGGGAGCGGAAGCATGCTCTCAAGGACGTCTATGCGTTGGAGCCAGTCGCCCCAAAGTTCAACCCATGGTCCTCCTGCCCGATCACCTTCGATCGAAGGGACCATCCCACCAGCATCCGTCACGGCAGATTCGCCGCACTGGTCCTAGACCCAATTATCAACGGATTTCACCTTACCAGAGTCCTAATGGACGGCAGCAGTAGCCTGAACCTGCTTTACCAGGACACAGTGTGAAAAATGGGCATCGATCCTTCAAGGATTAAACCCACAAAGACAACCTTCAAAGGTGTCATACCGGGTGTAGAGGCTAGCTGTATAGGCTCAGTTACACTCGAAGTGGTCTTTGGATCCCCGGATAACTTCCGGAGCGAGGAGTTAATCTTTGACATAGTCCCATTCCGCAGCGGCTATCACGCCCTGCTTGGACGAACCGCATTTGCAAAATTCAATGTGGTGCCGCACTACGCATATCTCAAGCTCAAGATGCCAGGACCTCGCAGAGTCATCACGGTAAACGGAAACACCGAACGCTCTCTCCGAACGGAGGAGCACACGGCGGCCCTGGCGGCGGAAGTATAGAGTAGCCTCTCAAGGCAGTTCTCCAATCCAGGCGTCAAACGTCCGGACAACGTCAAGCGAGCCCGAAGTAACCTACAACAAATCCGGCTGGCACATTCCGAGCAAGCATAGCAGTGCGGCCCCAACCCCAGCCCCCGCCAAATGGCGATACTGGTACCACGCGTACATAATTACGCCCTAGAGATACCATGGGCATAAGGGGAGGGGCACAACAACGGCACGCCCAGAATGCGGCTCAACCGCACTAAGGGGCTCCCTATTTCGCCGTTTTCCTTTTTACACACTTTCAGGACCCAACTATTCAGAAGGCCTATTCGGCAATACACTCGCCGAACCCACGATGCAACAGCCAGGGAGAGAGCAAGCCACGTCAAAAGTCCAGGTGGTCTCTATAACGAGATTAATACCTGTTTTACTTACAATCCCGCGGCTTGCCCCTGGAGGGGAACATGTCAAATACTCCCATCTCTTGCTTACCGCACTTCTTGTATCGTTCTGCTTTCGCAGCAGCCCTTTTTAATAAACAATATATAGCTCTTACCTATTATTGTACTTATCTATTTTTTATATACAAATATGTTCAGTCATGACATTCTGCAACCGTACACTTTGGTGCGGACAATACACCAGGGGCTTACAACACCCCATAACATGGTGTGATAAGACCAAACACTCTCACGAGTGCGGCACCCCGAACTTATAGCACTATATGCATCGGCTCCGAATCATGTCTTTGATCAATAGTTGGGTTTGCCCGGCTCCCATGTTTTGGTACCTTACGTTCCGCATTGTTGGCTAAGGTAGCGCTGGGAGAACTACTGCGATTGTGCCCCAGTTGAGCTGGGTTAACACCTCAGTAGAGAAAGCTAAAACTGACTATCATGATAGTGCGAGAGACCGGTCGCTGTTCGCGAGGTTTCTTCGAGTCCTTAAAGACTTATGCCGCTTCGAGCGAGGAACCGGACTTATCCGGCCTAGGCATGGATAGCGCCCCGAACTCGGTCTTCCGAATACTAGGGGCTTCGCCGAAATTTAAAATTATAGAATTATATGGCTAAGTGAGAGTGATAAAGCATTATAAGTCTGACGGCCTGGTTCATTGTGCTGAACGCCTCCCTAGATGGACCCAAGAATGGGAACAAGAGCGCTCAGGTTTATCCCAAACACCCCAGCACTCGTGGCATGGGGGTCGAAGCCGACGACTTGCATCTCTTAGATTTGATAAACGGCCGCACAGAAGGTAATATTTTAAATTAACAAGCGTTGCTTAACGCATATGAACAAAGCTTCAGCGTACAGGATAACAAATGCGAGTCTACTCAAAAATTACATCTTTGGAGCACTCGTCTGCTATACGGTGGGCACCCTTCAGAATGCCATTATAATACATCTTGGGCGTACGATACTCCTTTCCCGGCGGTGGCGCGTCCGTCAACAGCTTCTCCGTGTCTAGCTTGCCCCAGTGCACCTTAGCACGGGCAAGGGCCCGACGGGCACCTTCAATACAAATGGAGCGCTTGACGACCTCAATCCACGGACACGCGTCCACTAGCCGCCGCACTAGATCGAAGTAGCTCCCAGGCATGACTTCGCCAGGCCACAGCCGAGCTATGAGGCCCTTCATGGCCTGTTCGGCCACCTTGTGGAGCTCGACCAGCTGCTTCAGCTGGTCGCTCAGGGGCACCGGATGTTCGGCCTCAGCATACTGAGACCAGAACACTTTTTCCGTCGAGCTCCCCTCTTTGGCTCGGTAGTATGCGGCGGCATCAGACACACTACGGGGTAGATCGGCGAACGCTCCTGGAGAGCTCCGGATTCGGGTAAGTAGCAGATAATTAACTTTTATATTTTTGCTTTGCATAAAGAATGCCTTACCCGCCGCTATCTTCTTCATCGCCTCGATCTTCTGAAGGGCCTTCTGGGCTTCGGCCTTAGCGGTCTTGGTACTCTCAAGAGCCAAGGCAAGCTCGGACTCTCGAGTCTTCGAGTCACGCTCCAAACTCTCGTGTTTTTCCACGAGAGCCTGGAGCTCTTGCCGCACCTCCGCCACCCGCGCCTCCTGCTTCTCTCGCTCGGTGCGCTCCAAGGCTGCACTCTTTTCGGCCTTGGAGACCGCCTCTTTCAGGGTCGCCACCTTGGTCGTGGCTCCTGCAACATTAACGTTGGTCCTGTTATTATTTTGCAACCAAGTATTTCTATATACATTTACAGGAGGTACTATGTACCCTCTTTACCCTCGAGCTGCTTCTTGGCACGGCCGAGATCGCTCTCGGACCGCTCGAGGCTTTCCTTCAATGCATTGACCTCCGTAGTCAGTGCGGCAGAGGTCAGCAGCGCAGCCTGCATTCCCATGTTGACATATTTCTATTAGACTCCTGCGTATATCTTTTTAGATCCTCAGCTCGACTTTTCTTTCCGAACACCGAACTGAGCATCAGGGGCTACTGTCTATGCGGTAATATTTTTTATATATGTTTTTGAACACATACCTCAAAGCCCGTTAACAGGCTTGTACAGGCTTCCGTCAGCCCGCTCTTGGCGGACTGAACCTTCTGAATCACCGCACTCATAATAGTGCGGTGTTCCTCGTCGATGGAGGTGCCGTTAAGCGCCTCCAGCAAATTGTCCGGCGCCTCCGGGTGGACGGAAGTTGCCGGCGTCGTAGGCTTTCCCTTCTTATGAAGGCGCCGCCTGTCGGACTCTGGAACCGCTGATGGTTCCGGAGCAGTGTCCGGCCCGGGGCCGGACTTAGATCCCTCCGGAGCTTTACCCCCTTCGGGCCTGGAGTCCGGGAGATCGCCTTGCGGTGCCTCCAGGACCACCTCCTCCTGGTTTAGTCCCTTTCGGGACCCTACCTCGGCGTCGTCCGCAGGGAGCGGGGAGGAGGCTGTCGAAAGCGAAGCACTGTTCACATCCGACAAATTCAGGGAGCCGCTCGACGAATCACCAAGCTGAGCTCTGGGCGGACTGCATGATTAAAATTCGGCGTTAGACATTACCAAATAATAGAAGAGCGCCATGAGTCATTCGGGTAATCGGACACTTACGACTTTGCCAGGGGCTTGACCCTGGATGGCCATTCCTCCCCGCCGTCTTCGGCATTGGAGGCGTAGTCCGACAGATGGGTCTTCCCCTTCTTGGACCCTCCGGCCTCCCCAGTTGGGGCGGCCTTCCTATTCTTTCCTCCCCCCATTGGAGGGGGAGAGGCTTCTTCTTCTCCTTCCTCCTCCTCGTCTGTCACATCCCTAGCTCTGGCCTGTCCTGTGCTTGCTTCCATCTGTGCATCATGTTTAAATTTTTAAAAACTTGAACTGAGGAAGTCAGAAGCCTCAAAACCCTAAATAAAAGAAGGGAAAAAACCCTAAAATCTCATTCATTGTTCCAAAATGCTCCTCTTAGATGTTTAATATTTTTGGCAAGGGTTTTGATCCAAACCAAAAATAATGAACATTTTAAAAGGATTTATTTTTGGGACTTTGAATTTAAATCATTAGCTATTTGAATTTGAATTATATTCATATAACTAGAATATAATTTCAAATACCCCTGAAATATTTTATAAGCTTTTGGAAAAGTCCATCTAGCAAAATAAAAATATTCAGAGGAGTTTTTGGCATTGTTTGAATTTGTTTAAATTCAAACAATGGCAAAAGATATTAAATAAAAGAAACAGAACAGAAATAAAAAAAAGAGCAGAAGCCTACCTGGCGCTCACCTCTCAGCCCACCCGGCCCAAACCTACCTGGCGGCCTAGCTGGCAGGCCCAGCCCACCTCCTCCTCCCTGTCGCCTTCCTCCTCGCGCCAGTAGGCAGAGGAGGGACTCGGCGCACGCGCCCGAGCTCGCCACGCCACCACCCTGCTCGTCTGCATCGCCTGGACACCGCGACGCCTCGCGTCATCCTCTCGGCGCTGCCCCGACCCCCTGGAACCCCCTCGACCTCTCCCATCGCCTCTCCCCTTCTCCGTCCCTCTCGCACACAACCGGCCGAGCGCCACCGTCGCTGACCCTTGCTGCCCTCGCGGCCACCGCCACCCCCTCTCCTCCCCGACGCGCTCCCGAGCTCCGCAGTGCCTCCCTCGACCTCTCCGTCGGCTCACGCGACCGGAGAAGCCCCGAAGCGCCGTCCCGACGCTTTTCCCCTCCTCGGCCACCGAGGACCGCCGCTGTCGATTCGCCGCCTCTGACGCCTCCCCGAGACCCCCGAGCTGCTCATCGACCTCGCGGTGAGCCTCCGTGCAGAACCCCTCTCTTTCCCCTCGCGTTTGCGAGCTCTAGGCCATAGCTCCGTCGCGGCCGAACTCCTGCCGCCGCTGACCTTGTCGCCGCCGTCACCTGCAGCCACTGGAGCTCCCACCCGAGTGCACCATCATGCTCAGAACGTCTCCACGAGCCCGTTGCCTGCCGCAGCTCGCCCTCTCGTGCCCCCTAGTGGTCGCCCGTGTCTCACCCGAGCTCCGGCGGCCGCAACCGAGCTCGCCGCCGTCGACTCCGGCCACCCCAGGCCCGGAGACCACGACCATCCGACGCGCCATCGCGCCAGCTCTCCGTAGAGCCAAAGGGCACACCGAATGGTGCCCTGTACGTGAAACCCGCACCTGCACCGCCGCGTTTAGCCTCGCCGGCGGCTAAACACCGGCGAGTTGACCCCGCTGACCAGGGGTTTGACCTCCCCCTGGGTCGATGACAGGTGGGGCCAGCCCCCTGTTAATTAGTTTAGTTTATTTTAATTTATTTAGCCACTATTTCACTGCCATGTGGGCCCGAGGCCCTGCTAATTTGGTTTAGGTACTAATTAAATTTTAGCTAACCCACTGACCCGCTGACTGTGGGCCCCAGCCCTTCTAATTACGTTAGTTAAGAATTAACTAAACCCTGTTTAGTTCCTGTGTCACTGACGTGTGGCCCCCACACGTCAGGTTTGACCTGGAGCGCCCAGTTGACCTGCTGACGTCACGGTGACGCTCTGCTGACGCAGTAAATGTTTTCTGGAATTTAAATAATTCTTAAATGATTTATTAATTTCAGAAAATGCCCTAAACTTCAATAAATCATAGAAATTCAACCGTAACTCCAAATTAAATAATTTATATATGAAAAATTATCAGAAAAAATTCAAGGAATCCATCTGTACCATTTTCATGCATGTTAGAACAACTTATAGATGTTGTTTAGCACAAATCATATAAAGGGCATTTAAATAATCACATATGGAGTTTGAATTTGAATCTTGTATTCAAACCAACTTCATTTAATCTGTTGCTAGTTGCATTAGCTCAAAACACATTCATTTTGCCATGTCATGAGCATGCATCATATTGTGCATTGCATTGATTGTATTTCTTCCTTGTTGCCGGTATTTGTTCCCTCCCGGTAGACGATGTTCCGACGTTGTGATCGTTGACACTAATGAAGACTCAATGTTATCTTCAGAAGTGCCAGGCAAGCAAAACCCCCTTGTTCATTCCGATACAATCCTACTCTCTCGCTCCTGCTCTCTTTTAATGCATTAGGATAACACCGATCCATCTGTTACTTGCTGCGGTAGCTGAACCCCTTTATCCTTTGCATGACCTGTCATTGCCACAGTAAATAGATGAAACCCACTAGCATGAGTAGGAGTTGTTTGAGCCCTGTTGTGCCTACTCATTCATGTTTGTTTGTCATGCCTGCTACTGCTTAGAGTTGAGTCAGGTCTGATTCATCGGGGATGAATCAGAGGTGTGTGAACATGTCCTACTGTGTGTGAGCTAAGCGTGTGAACACGATTTGGTAAAGGTAGCGGTGAGAGGCCATGTAGGAGTACATGGTGGGTTGTCTCATTGCAGCCGTCCTCAGGAACTGAGTTCTGTGTTTGTGATCCATGATTCAGCTACTACCATACATTGGGCCCTGAAATATGACCCCGCTCGACTTCTTATTCACCCTCGTCCTCTGTCCAGGAGTTGCAAGTAGTTTCTGGTGTTTGTAGTATGCTGGAGGCCGTGGACAGCGCTGACTGTAGGGGTGGGCTGTGATGCGGTAGGCACGTGGCCGGGTATACCGGGCGCCCGTTTGGTGTCACGGAACCCTGTTCACATTGTTTGGGGCTGTGAGCGAAACTCCGGCCGGATCTCCTCATGGATGGAACCCGAATAGGCAATAAACCTGGACTAGAGACTTGAGTGTTTAGGTAGGTCGTGGTCTACACCCACGTAGGCTTTCGCTTGAAGTCTGCCGAGCACATGTCATGTGCAGACGCTAAGTGGTGGAAACATGTATGAAGAAGTACACCCCTACAGGGTTAACATCATCTATTCGAATAGCCGTGTCCGCGGAAAAGGACTTCTGGGTTGCTTATATCAGTTCATAGACAAGTGAAAGTGGATACTTTAAAATGCGCAAGATAAGCGTGAGTGCTATGGATGGCGTTCTCGTAGGGAGACGGGAGCGGATCCATAGTGGTGTATTGATATGGTGAATATGTGGACTCGTGTGCGCCACCTCAAAAGAGTTACATTGCCGTCGTAGTTCAGG
Organism: Triticum dicoccoides; assembly: GCF_002162155.2. Taxonomy (NCBI): domain Eukaryota; kingdom Viridiplantae; phylum Streptophyta; class Magnoliopsida; order Poales; family Poaceae; genus Triticum; species Triticum dicoccoides. The sequence continues at coordinate 540,504,507 of NC_041391.1, read as the reverse complement.
ATAGCCACCGAGTCAAAGCTGGCTTGCTGCAGTTAAACCCCACCATCCCCTTTGTTGATAATGATGCATATGTAGTTAGTTTTGATGTAAGTCTTGCTGGGTACATTTGTACTCACGTTTGCCTATTTTATGTTTTTGCAGAGAGACTTCGGTCTCACTAGTAGTTCCACGTGGACTTCGACGTTTAGCTTGTTACCTCAGCTACGATCTTGTGCCCTCGGCAGGATCTGGTAGATAGTCAGGCTTCTCAGCCTTTTTCTTTTATAGATGTCTGTACTCAGACATGTTAAGCTTCCGCATGTGCTTTGACTTGTATGCTCTGATTGTTGGGTCATGAGACCCATGTTTGTAATATCTCGCTCCTTGGAGCCTATTGAATAAATTACTTGAGTCGTAGAGTCATGTTGTGATGCCATGTTGTATTTGCACATATCGAGCATATTGTGTGTATGTTATTGAAATGCTTGGTATGTGTGGGATCTGACCATCTAGTTGTTTATCTTTAGTAGCCTCTCTTACGGGGAAATGTCTCCTAGTGTTTCACTGAGCCTTGGTAGCTTGCTACTGCTCCGGAACACTTAGGCTGGCCGGCATGTGTCCTTCTTCGTTCCTGTGTCTGTCCCTTCGGGGAAATGTCACGCGATGAATACCGGAGTCCTGTTAGCCCGCTATAGCCCGGTCCACCGGAGTCCTGCTAGCCCAGTGCTACAGCCTGGATTCACTCGCTGATGACCGACACGTTCGATGCTGGGTCATGGATGCATGTCCCTGTAAGTCTGTGCCACTTTGGGTTTACGACTAGCCATGTCAGCCCGGGCTCCTTATCATATGGATGCTAGCGACACTATCATATACGTGTGCCAAAAGACGCAAACGGTCCCGGGCAAAGGTAAGGCAACACCCGTGGGAATACCGTGCGTGAGGCCGCAAAGTGATATGAGGTGTTACATGCTAGATCGATGTGGCATTGAGTCGGGGTCCTGACAGCGTTGGTATCAGAGCTTGACTGCCTGTAGGATTACCAAGCCAAACTGGTCGATGTTGAGTCTAGAAATTCTTTAGTTATATGTAGGGGAATTGATTGTGGGATGGAACGTAAGGCTCTTTTTACTCCTTATACCTCATGGCCTTCTGATCTGAGTCATCATCTTCTCTTCTACGGGGATTAAGAACTAGGCTATCTCTTCTTTCTATTAGGATCACGTGTTACTAATCAGTGGACTTATAAGATTGTTGGATTTAAGTCTCAGTTCAGTTCCTACTACTTCCGTATGTTAATTGTTGATCTCGAAACCTTAATATTGTGCTTCTGAGTGGTTATGCCACCATTTTTGTGAATGTCTCAAATCTTTTCTGAGCATTTACAGCCGTTATGTTGTCCGAGTCATCCCAGGTTTCTAAGTAGTCTGATGCATTTGCAAATCCTTTCTTCCCGTTTCAATGTTCCCATGGGCCAGATTAACCACACTAATCAGTGAGTTGAGGTACTCCGTTACCTTGACATATATGTTGGAGATATTATTATGACCCTAGGTGTCTTAGGGGATCATCTAGTAATTTAGCCATGATTTGTGTTCCCAGTGTGATGATTCTGGCCATCATTCTCGAAAGCATCCCGTGATGCTACCTAGTAATAGGTATTCTGTTCCTGGGTTCTTGAACCCGAGATTCACTCTACCTACTTCATGTTGATAGTAATTGCTAGTGCCTTTAGGATATTAGTAACCTTTGCGATAGTCCTTGAAGTCCGTGGTGTCTTCTTCTTCCAAATACCATGAACTACTTATGGCAGAAGTTCCTCGTTGAACTGAAATATCACAACAGGATTATTCTTGATGAGTTCTCCATTATATATTGTGGCTCTGCCAGTTCTACCTTTCTGCATGGGTTATCCGGAAGAATTATGTTGAACTTCGTTCGACATGCTAAACCATGCATCCACAACTCAGAAAATCATATGTTCTTTTGAGTTGTCCCATCTTAGTTGTTTCCGACCCTCGCCTATCAATTGATAGTCAAGAGTATGCGTGCATTCGTTCGTCGATGCCTATTACCCTTGTGGTCCGCCAAGCCATTCTATTTCAGAATGAATAGGAGAAACAAACTCCAGAATCTCATCCATATCTAGGATTGGGTCAAAGCAATTGTATTCCGTAGATCAAAATGCCAATCCAGCTTCTGGTCTGTTCTACCTTGAAGTATTACCATCTTTATATCAGGAATATCATGGGAATTGCACACCATCTTATGAATTCTTGACGCAGTAATACTTCTGATCATCATTGATAATTTCTCGGTTTCCGTGTTATTGTAACCGGAATGCCGACAAATGAATCATGGCGTGTGAAATCAATACTGCTAGCAACTCCATTGCTTGATAGTTAAATGGACGATAACCTCATTCTTAGCATGTTGATTATTGAATCGTCACCCTAAGGTTGATTGTGCTACCTAGTCCTTATTTCTGGTGCACTCTCCGATCAGTGAGTTAGGATAGTGCCAATCCTTGCTTATTTGATCATATCGTCTTGCCCTAAAAAGCAAGATTGTTCTCGAGCTTAGTAACATATCGGTGGTTCGTGATTTTCCGAATATCTTCTCGGAAGTATTACCAGGTTGTCCCCTGACTGTTATGTTGAGCTCGTGATCAAGTTGGGTTCTTCTGAACCATCCTTCTCCAAAAATCGGTGTTAGATATCCCTGAGCTAGTTGGTTAAGCTAGACAACAACTTGGAGAGTTGGAAGATAAAAGCTTGCCTGACTTAGTTCGTTCCAAAGGGATATTCTTGTGTAGGGTGTGCTGAAGAAAGATGATATCTTCATCGATTGGTCCTTGTGATCAGTTGCTGGAACTATTGTCTTATCAATCCTTGATTTGAGTGTGGGCTATCGTCAAATCAAATCAGTACCAACGATGTTCGTAATGTTGTCTTACTCGTGGTTGATCCCTCGAGCATACACCATTACATCTTTGGTCTGACCAATGCTATCACCGTGTTCACTTAACTATGGAATTCCTTTTAAAAGGAAACCTAGATGAATTGTTGTTGAGCCCATTGGCAACATCCTTATCTCCTCCATGATGTTGTTGAACATTAAGCTAGTGTTGGAAACTTTTGAAAGCATTTTCTTCATGCTAGCTCATGAAGTATTGTTTGATGGAAGGAGTGACTTCCTCTTATACACGTGCATTTGGTGAAAGTTGCCGCCGTGAATTTCAGAAAGATTGTTTTGTTTCCTTTGGAATCATCCCAAATCAGTCATGCACACGTGCGAAGTATTCTGTAGTCTGGAGACTTGCAACCTTCGTTCTATATGTGTCCCTAGCACACTAAGCCACTGATTGACTTGTTCAAGGAAAAGAAGTCTATGCTTGGGATCTAATCCATGGACTTGCGTAAAGACTTCGATATCCTCGATTATGGTTCCCCACCCGAACTCGGTAGTGTTTGATTATAAGACTACTACGTGGCCATGCTTGTCTGGGACAACGTGTTCACATCCTAGTAGCAGAACCAGCTCATGTTTGGAGCTTGCTATCGTAGTTCATTCCCGAGAATCTCGCAACGTCATCTCATCGATTTGTGTTGCAAACTTTCGTTTTTCTTCCTAGACTCGATGAGTCTGGAATATCCTGACACCAACCAGATCTGAATCTCAGGCAGATATGATGGTTTGGAACATTTCCCAAGAACTATAATATCGGTCCCCCGAAAACCGGTAAAGTGGATGTCGTGGCCAACACACCCAGCCGGAAGACCTGTTATTATAATATCTTGATTGAGGAAGTTGGCCACCTCCCCATAGGGATTTTGTAGGATTTACTCCCTAGTTGCCCCTATGGATTTTGAGATCCCGAAGTCCGATTTTTTTTTACTTGATGTTCTAAATATCAAACCATATCTATGAATGGGTTACGCTAGCACATCAAGGAGAACATTAGAAGCGGAGTGCTAAATGTCTCTCGGTCGATCATCCAGATTTTATTTGCTTGGCCTCGCTAAGGTGAAATCTGAGAAAGTGTTATCCTCCTTCGCATCTGCATCGTCCATCGCTATTCATCATGGTAGTATGTTGTGTTGTCAGCACCCTTGACGCGGTTGTTGATAAAACCTTGATGATTGTGGAAATGCTCAAGTTCTTGAGAGCACGCACAAGCGCTACGTGTTATCATCGGCTCTAATTGGGATGCTCTCAGTTCCCTCGGCAATGCTATGACCTTCTCAAACAGTGAATTCACTCTCTATTGTTGGGTTCTTCCCCAGTTACCAGAATCATTCCCAGCATTTGCATTTTGTTCCCAGCTTGCACCGCCAATGTGCCATTCTACCATGGGTCTCTTCCATTTCCGGTGATAAGCAAATTCATCCATTACGTTGTCTTCAACAAGGTAATCCACATCATCCAAGTCCGAGTATGCCATTCTACCGACCCCCTCCAAACGATCGCTTGAGAATTGCCTTAGGCTGGTATAAAGGTTTTCAATGATCTCTGAATCAAAGGTAATTCTTTTTGCCACTTAAGGAAATAACCTACGAATCACCCTCCTCCAGGATGTTTCGTCGTGGTATCATGGCAACTCAACTCCTCGCTACGTGGACAATCGTTTACCACCTTCTTAAGTGTGGAATTGTTGCCCACCTAGTGAACCTTCGTCATCCGTTTCTTTCCACCCCTCTTGATGTGTATCTCGTGTCTCAACCGAGAGATGGTCTTATGTCTCATTCCGTGAGTTGTTCGATCTTTGAGAAGATCGACCCTTCTAGAGTCTCCTTCTTCCCTTCATGTCATGTTGACAGGATTTTTCAAGGCAAGACTTCAAGACAATGATGGTGAATGAATCAACGTTCAACTGAAGTGCACCCTGGATCGTGAAGATTATACTAGTCTGCGTTACCCTTCACCTTACCCTACGCTTGAATCTCGAGACGAGATTCTTGTTTAGTGGGGGTGAGTTGTCACATCCCTAGCTCTGGCCTGTCCTGTGCTTGCTTCCATCTGTGCATCATGTTTAAATTTTTAAAAACTTGAACTGAGGAAGTCAGAAGCCTCAAAACCCTAAATAAAAGAAGGGCAAAAACCCTAAAATCTCATTCATTGTTCCAAAATGCTCCTCTTAGATGTTTAATATTTTTGGCAAGGGTTTTGATCCAAACCAAAAATAATGAACATTTTAAAAGGATTTATTTTTGGGACTTTGAATTTAAATCATTAGCTATTTGAATTTGAATTATATTCATATAACTAGAATATAATTTCAAATACCCCTGAAATATTTTATAAGCTTTTGGAAAAGTCCATCTAGCAAAATAAAAATATTCAGAGGAGTTTTTGGCATTGTTTGAATTTGTTTAAATTCAAACAATGGCAAAAGATATTAAATAAAAGAAACACAACAGAAATAAAAAAAAGAGCAGAAGCCTACCTGGCGCTCACCTCTCAGCCCACCCGGCCCAAACCTACCTGGCGGCCTAGCTGGCAGGCCCAGCCCACCTCCTCCTCCCTGTCGCCTTCCTCCTCGCGCCAGTAGGCAGAGGAGGGACTCGGCGCACGCGCCCGAGCTCGCCACGCCACCACCCTGCTCGTCTGCATCGCCTGGACACCGCGACGCCTCGCGTCATCCTCTCGGCGCTGCCCCGACCCCCTGGAACCCCCTCGACCTCTCCCATCGCCTCTCCCCTTCTCCGTCCCTCTCGACACAACCGGCCGAGCGCCACCGTCGCTGACCCTCGCTGCCCTCGCGGCCACCGCCACCCCCTCTCCTCCCCGACGCGCTCCCGAGCTCCGCAGTGCCTCCCTCGACCTCTCCGTCGGCTCACGCGACCGGAGAAGCCCCGAAGCGCCGTCCCGACGCTTTTCCCCTCCTCGGCCACCGAGGACCGCCGCTGTCGATTCGCCGCCTCTGACGCCTCCCCGAGACCCCCGAGCTGCTCATCGACCTCGCGGTGAGCCTCCGTGCAGAACCCCTCTCTTTCCCCTCGCGTTTGCGAGCTCTAGGCCATAGCTCCGTCGCGGCCGAACTCCTGCCGCCGCTGACCTTGTCGCCGCCGTCACCTGCAGCCACTGGAGCTCCCACCCGAGTGCACCATCATGCTCAGAACGTCTCCACGAGCCCGTTGCCTGCCGCAGCTCGCCCTCTCGTGCCCCCTAGTGGTCGCCCGTGTCTCACCCGAGCTCCGGCGGCCGCAACCGAGCTCGCCGCCGTCGACTCCGGCCACCCCAGGCCCGGAGACCACGACCATCCGACGCGCCATCACGCCAGCTCTCCGTAGAGCCAAAGGGCGCACCGAATGGTGCCCTGTACGTGAAACCCGCACCTGCACCGCCGCGTTTAGCCTCGCCGGCGGCTAAACACCGGCGAGTTGACCCCGCTGACCAGGGGTTTGACCTCCCCCTGGGTCGATGACAGGTGGGGCCAGCCCCCTGTTAATTAGTTTAGTTTATTTTAATTTATTTAGCCACTATTTCACTGCCATGTGGGCCCGAGGCCCTGCTAATTTGGTTTGGGTACTAATTAAATTTTAGCTAACCCACTGACCCGCTGACTGTGGGCCCCAGCCCTTCTAATTACGTTAGTTAAGAATTAACTAAACCCTGTTTAGTTCCTGTGTCACTGACGTGTGGCCCCCACACGTCAGGTTTGACCTGGAGCGCCCAGTTGACCTCCTGACGTCACGGTGACGCACTGCTGACGAAGTAAATGTTTTCTGGAATTTAAATAATTCTTAAATGATTTATTAATTTCAGAAAATGCCCTAAACTTCAATAAATCATAGAAATTCAACCGTAACTCCAAATTAAATAATTTATATATGAAAAATTATCAGAAAAAATTCAAGGAATCCATCTGTACCATTTTCATGCATGTTAGAACAACTTATAGATGTTGTTTAGCACAAATCATATAAAGGGCATTTAAATAATCACATATGGAGTTTGAATTTGAATCTTGTATTCAAACCAACTTCATTTAATCTGTTGCTAGTTGCATTAGCTCAAAACACATTCATTTTGCCATGTCATGAGCATGCATCATATTGTGCATTGCATTGATTGTATTTCTTCCTTGTTGCCGGTATTTGTTCCCTCCCGGTAGACGATGTTCCGACGTTGTGATCGTTGACACTAATGAAGACTCAATGTTATCTTCAGAAGTGCCAGGCAAGCAAAACCCCCTTGTTCATTCCGATACAATCCTACTCTCTCGCTCCTGCTCTCTTTTAATGCATTAGGATAACACCGATCCATCTGTTACTTGCTGCGGTAGCTGAACCCCTTTATCCTTTGCATGACCTGTCATTGCCACAGTAAATAGATGAAACCCACTAGCATGAGTAGGAGTTGTTTGAGCCCTGTTGTGCCTACTCATTCATGTTTGTTTGTCATGCCTGCTACTGCTTAGAGTTGAGTCAGGTCTGATTCATCGGGGATGAATCAGAGGTGTGTGAACATGTCCTACTGTGTGTGAGCTAAGCGTGTGAACACGATTTGGTAAAGGTAGCGGTGAGAGGCCATGTAGGAGTACATGGTGGGTTGTCTCATTGCAGCCGTCCTCAGGAACTGAGTTCTGTGTTTGTGATCCATGATTCAGCTACTACCATACATTGGGCCCTGAAATATGACCCCGCTCGACTTCTTATTCACCCTCGTCCTCTGTCCAGGAGTTGCAAGTAGTTTCTGGTGTTTGTAGTATGCTGGAGGCCGTGGACAGCGCTGACCGTGGGGGTGGGCTGTGATGCGGTAGGCACGTGGCCGGGTATACCGGGCACCCGTTTGGTGTCACGGAACCCTGTTCACATCGTTTGGGGCTGTGAGCGAAACTCCGGCCGGATCTCCTCATGGATGGAACCCGAATAGGCGATAAACCTGGACTAGAGACTTGAGTGTTTAGGTAGGTCGTGGTCTACACCCACGTCGGCTTTCGCTTGAAGTCTGCCGAGCACATGTCGTGTGCAGACGCTAAGTGGTGGAAACATGTATGAAGAAGTACACCCCTGCAGGGTTAACATCATCTATTCGAATAGCCGTGTCCGCGGAAAAGGACTTCCGGGTTGCTTATATCAGTTCATAGACAAGTGAAAGTGGATACTTTAAAATGCGCAAGATAAGCGTGAGTGCTATGGATGGCGTTCTCGTAGGGAGACGGGAGCGGATCCATAGTGGTGTATTGATATGGTGAATATGTGGACTCGTGTGCGCCACCTCAAAAGAGTTACATTGCAGTCGTAGTTCAGGATAGCCACCGAGTCAAAGCTGGCTTGCTGCAGTTAAACCCCACCATCCCCTTTGTTGATAATGATGCATATGTAGTTAGTTCTGATGTAAGTCTTGCTGGGTACATTTGTACTCACGTTTGCCTATTTTATGTTTTTGCAGAGAGACTTCGGTCTCACTAGTAGTTCCACGTGGACTTCGACGTTTAGCTTGTTACCTCAGCTACGATCTTGTGCCCTCGGCAGGATCTGGTAGATAGTCAGGCTTCTCAGCCTTTTTCATTTATAGATGTCTGTACTCAGACATGTTAAGCTTCCGCATGTGCTTTGACTTGTATGCTCTGATTGTTGGGTCATGAGACCCATGTTTGTAATATCTCGCTCCTCGGAGCCTATTGAATAAATTACTTGAGTCGTAGAGTCATGTTGTGATGCCATGTTGTATTTGCACATATCGAGCATATTGTGTGTATGTTATTGAAATGCTTGGTATGTGTGGGATCTGACCATCTAGTTGTTTATCTTTAGTAGCCTCTCTTACGGGGAAATGTCTCCTAGTGTTTCACTGAGCCTTGGTAGCTTGCTACTGCTCCGGAACACTTAGGCTGGCCGGCATGTGTCCTTCTTCGTTCCTGTGTCTGTCCCTTCGGGGAAATGTCGCGCGATGAATACCGGAGTCCTATTAGCCCGCTACAGCCCGGTCCACCGGAGTCCTGCTAGCCCAATGCTACAGCCTGGATTCACTCGCTGATGACCGACACGTTCGATGCTGGGTCATGGATGCCTGTCCCTGTAAGTCTGTGCCACTTTGGGTTTACGACTAGCCATGTCAGCCCGGGCTCCTTATCATATGGATGCTAGCGACACTATCATATACGTGTGCCAAAAGACGCAAACGGTCCCGGGCAAAGGTAAGGCGACACCCGTGGGAATACCGTGCGTGAGGCCGCAAAGTGATATGAGGTGTTACATGCTAGATCGATGTGGCATTGAGTCGGGGTCCTGACATCGTCTTCCGAAGCGGAGGGCGCGTCGGGGTTGTCGGGTGATGGATCTGACGCCACCGGGCGCTGGGAACTCTTTCGGGTCCCCGTGGCCTTCTTCTCTGGCACCACGTGAGGTGCCGGAACCAGTAGCTTCGCTAAGTGTGTGTCTGCTGGGCCTTCGGGCAAAGGGGTCGGACAGTCAAACTGTCTGGATGTCCTCTTCTAGTCCTGTCAAAGGAACGGGAGTTTATATCCCACATAAAGTCACACTATGAAATTCGGGTATCTCGTAAGGGACTAAATGTAAGCTTACTTCGGAGGCTTGACGTTTGGCGCAGAATCCGCGATCCTTGGTGACGGGAGGGGAGACCTCGGAACTCTTGAAAAGCACCTTCCAGGCGTCCTCGTGCTTCGTTTTGAAGAGCCGGGATAGAGTCTGGTGCTGGGCCGGGTCGAACTCCCACAAATTTAAGTCCCGTCGTTGACACGGGAGGATCCGGCGGAAGAGCATGACCTGGACTATGTTGACAAGCTTGACCTTCTTGGTCACCAGGTCTCGAACGCAGGTTTGGAATCCGGTCACCTCTTTCGGATTGCCCCACGACAGGCCCGTCTCTTTCCAAGATGTGAGCCGGGTGGGGATGCCGGATCAAAATTCGGGGGCCGTTGCCCACTTAGGGTCACGCGGCTCTGTGATAGAAAACCACCCCGATTGCCACCCTTTGATGGTTTCCACAAAGGCACCCTCGAACCAAGTGACGTTGGCCATCTTGCCCACCATAGCACCTCCGCATTCTGCTTGTCAGCCTTTCACAACCTTCGGCTTGACGCTGAAGATCTTCAGCCATAGGCCAAAGTGAGGCTGGATGTGGAAGAAGGCCTCACACACGACGATAAACGCCGAGATATTGAGGATGAAGTTCGGGGCCAGATCGTGGAAATCCAGGCCGTAGTAGAACATGAGCCCCCGGACAAACGGGTGAAGAGGAAAACCCAGTCGGCGGAGGAAATGGGGAATAAAAACAACCCTCTCATGGGGCCTGGGGTGGGGATGAGTTTCCCCACATCTGGAAGCCGGTGCGCGACGTCGTCAGACAAGTATCCGGCCTTCCTCAGCTTTTTGATTTGCCCCTCCGTGACGGAGGAGGCCATCCATCTACCTCCCGCTCCGGACATGGTTGGAGAAGGTTGAGGTGGGAAGTGCGGGCTTGGGCGCTGGAGCTCGAGCGCGCAAGGACGGATAAGCAGAAGAGGAAGAAGGCGTGAATGGAAAGGGAGGATTCTTATCCCCTTATATGGGCAGCCAAAACTACGAGCCACCCACCGGCCTAATAAAACTCGCTTATCTCCCAAGCGTCGCGCTTAATGGCGCGGTTGGGTTACCCACACCCGTATTGATGGGAATCCCGGAATAAGGGGACACGATCTCTGCTTTGACAAGACGTGCCAAGGAAACCGCCTCGCTAAACGCGCTGAGGTGGAACAGTAAAATGAATAAAAGCCTGGCCGTGGCATGATGTCACGCCACGGAATACGTTAGCAGATCCGATTGACGCAAATATTATTCTCTCTACGGTGGAATGTGGAACTTATTTTGCAGAGCCGGACACTACCCTGGTGTTCAACATCTTCTATGGAATATTCGGAGGAGGAACCCGCCTTGCAATGCCGAAGACAACTTGCGCGCCGGACTCGTCGTCATTGAAGCCTGGTTCAGGGGCTACTGAGGGAGTCCTGGATTAGGGGGTGTCCGGATGGCCGGACTAAGACCTTTGGCTGGACTCCCAGACTATAAAGATACAAGATTGAAGACTCCGTCCCGTGTCCGGATGGGACTTTCCTTGGCGTGGAAGGCAAGCTTGGCGATACAATATGAAGTTCTCCTCCCATTGTAATCGACTTTGTGTAACCCTAGCCCTCTCCGGTGTCTATATAAACCAGAGAGTTTTAGTCCATAGGACGAACAACAGTCATACTATAGGCTAGCTTCTAGGGTTTAGCCACTCCGATCTCGTGGTAGATCTACTCTTGTACTACCCATATCATCAATATTAATCAAGCAGGAGTAGGGTTTTACCTCCATCGAGAGGGCCCGAACCTGGGTAAAAACATCGTGTCCCTTGTCTCCTGTTACCATCCGCCTAGACGCATAGTTCGGGACCCCCTACCCGAGATCCGCCGGTTTTGACACCGACACTCTCCTTGGAGATAACACCGCTAATCCTGCTCTGTGGGGTCTCCGCATCACTATGATCAAATAGTGTAGCTACAAGGGTGCTCCTTGAGCTGCTTCGGCTAGAGGAGGAAGAAGGCAAGCTAGCTCTACTTCTCCCTAGCCCGGTGGGTGTACGGTGGCTAGAATGGTGAACCCCTTGCATGGGTGAGGCTGGGGGTTTATATAGGCCTACCCCCAGGGGTACAATGGTAATCTGAATGGTTGTAGGACCCAGCCGTCAGTGTCTCTAGGCTCCGGCTTCTCCGCTGAAATTTGGGGCCCGCTGCGTGCGGGCCAGAAGGACTATGCCACATTGTAGCCTCGCCTCTGATGATGGTAGCTTGGTCGTGTGGCATATGGCTACAGTACCGCGGCCTGGCGGGCAGTCACTGTAGCCACACCCCGTCACTTCTGGTTAATGGCGCATACACTCCAAGGGGAAGGACAGCCGCGTGCTAGGAGTCGGCCTCCCTTGTGGCCGCCTGCTCTGGCCTTGCCGCCTTCTAGGGATACGTGGACAGGTGGGGGCTGCCGTCTGCGGGCCACACCGACCGCCCTTGTGGGAGCATGACCCTGTCTGACGTAGGCGACGTCATGGGCCGCGTGGCTACAGTGCTATGGCAGGCGAGGGGTGTCTGCTTGGTACGCCCACACTGTGGCCACGTTTCATCCGAGATTCGGGGGTGGCAGGTGATACGTCTCCAACGTACCTACTTTTCCAAACACTTTTGCCCTTGTTTTGGACTCTAACTTGCATGATTTGAATGGAACTAACCCGGACTGACGTTGTTTTCAGCAGAACTGCCATGATGTTGTTTTATGTGTAGAAAACAAAAGTTCTCGGAATGTCCTGAAAATCCTCGGAGGTACTTTTTGGGAAATATAAAAAATACTGGAGAAAGAATCAAGACCAGGGGGCCCACACCCTATCCATGAGGGTGGGGGCGCGCCCATCCCCCCCCCCCCTGGGCGCGCCCCCTGTCTCGTGGGCCCCCTGAGGCTCCACCGACCTCAACTCCAACTCCATATATTCCGTCTCACGGAGAAAAAAATCAGAGAGAAAGTTTCATCATGTTTTACGATACGGAGCCGCAGCCAAGCCCTAATCTCTCTCGGAAGGGCTGATCTGGAGTTCGTTCGGGGCTCCGGAGAGGGGGATTCATCGCCGTCGTCATCATCAACCATCCTCCATGACCAATTTCATGATGCTCACCGTCGTGCATGAGTAATTCCATCGTAGGCTTGCTGGACGGTGATGGGTTGGATGAGATTTACCATGTAATCAAGTTAGTTTTGTTAGGGTTTGATCCCTAGTATCCACTATGTTCTGAGATTGATGTTGTTATGACTTTGCTATGCTTAATGCTTGTCACTAGGGCCCGAGTGCCATGATTTCATATCTGAACCTATTATGTTTTCATGAATATATGTGTGTTCTTGATCCTATCTTGCAAGTCTATAGTCACCTATTATGTGTTATGATCCGACAACCCCGAAGTGACAATAATCGGGATACTTCTCGGTGATGACCGTAGTTTGAGGAGTTCATGTATTCACTATGTGCTAATGCTTTGTTCCGGTTCTCTATTAAAAGGAGGCCTTAATATCCCTTAGTTTCCGCTAGGACCCCGCTTCCACGGGAGGGTAGGACAAAAGATGTCATGCAAGTTCTTTTCCATAAGCACGTATGACTATTTACGGAATACATGCCTACATTACATTGATGAATTGGAGCTAGTTCTGTGTCACCCCATGTTATAGCTATTACATGAGGAATCGCATCCGACATAATTATCCATCACTGATCCATTGCCTACGAGCTTTTCACATCTTGTGCTTCGCTTATTTACTTTTCCGTTGCTATTGCTACAATCGCTACAAAACCCAAAAACATTACTTTTGCCACTGTTACCTTTATTATCATATTACTTTGCTACTAAATACTTTGTTGCAGATACTAAGTTATCCAGGTGTGGTTGAATTGACAACTCAACTGCTAATACTCAATAATATTCTTTGGCTCCCCTTGTGTCGAATCAATAAATTTGGGTTGAATACTTTACCCTCGAAAGTTGTTGCGATCCCCTACACTTGTGGGTTATCAAGACTAATTTCTGGCGCCATTGCCGGGGAGCATAGCTCTATTCTCTGAGTGACTTGGGATTTATATCTGTTGATCACTATGAGGAACTTGAAAGACGAAAGAACCAAGATTTTGCCCTCAACTATGAGGGGAGGTAAGGAACTGCCATCTAGCTCTGCACTAGATTCTCCTTCTATTATTAGTAAGCTTGCGACACCTAAACCTGTTACTGCTATGAATTCTGATATGTCGCATGTTATTGATGATGCCACTTCTGCTATGCATGATACTTATGATGAAACTACTTCTGTGCGTGATACTACTTTGCCATTAGGTGAATTTCTTGATGAACAACTTGCTAGGGCTGGAGAGAATGAAATTATTGAAGATGCAATTATTGATGATAGTGATGATGAAAGTTCTCCAAATGATTATGAATTGCCTGTTGTTCCTGAGGGTTATGTTATGAATGAAGAAGCTGCTAGAGCTATCTTTGCTTGTAAAGATAGATATGATCTTAAGAAATTATTAGCTAAATGGAAGCAGCAGTCTCTTAATGCTAGAATGAAACCTGACCCCACTTTTGCTACTTCACCTATCTGTGTTACTGATAAGGATTATGAATTCTCTGTTGATCCTGAGATTATTACTTCGGTTGAATCTGATCCTTTTTATGGCCTTGAATCTGAAACTGTTGTGGCACATCTTACCAAGTTGAATGATATAGCCACCCTGTTTACTAATGATGATAAATCTCGTTATTTCTATATCCTCAAGATATTTCTGTTCTCATTAAAGGGTGATGCTAAGACTTGGTTTAATTCTCTTGCTCCTAGTTGTGTGCGTAGTCCCCAGGATATGATTTATTACTTCTCTGCTAAATATTTCCCTACCCATAAGAAACAAGCTGCCTTGCGGGAAATATATAATTTTGTGCAAATCGAAGAATAGAGTCTCCCACAAGCTTGGGGGAGGCTTCTCCGATTACTTAATGCTTTGCCTGATCATCCTCTTAAGAAAAATGAAATACTTGATATCTTTTATAATGGACTAACCGATGCTTCTAAGGACTACTTGGATAGTTGTGCTGGTTGTGTTTTCAGGGAAAGAACAGTCGACGAAGCTGAATTACTATTGAATAATATGTTGACTAGTGAAAATAATTGGACTCTTCCTGATCCAATTGCTGAACGAGTTGAGCCAACTCCAGAGCCTATTCCTAAACCCACTCCGAAGAAGAGAGGTGTTTTATTTCTCAGTCCTGAAGATATGCAAGAGGCAAAGAAATCAATGAAAGAAAAAGGTATAAAAGCTGAAGATGTTAAGAATTTACCACCTATTGAAGAAATACATGGTCTTAATATACCGCCTGTTGAAGAACGACATTGTCTTGATAACCCGACACATGTAGTAAAGGTAAATTCTCTCTATAGATATGATAAAGTTGAAATTCCCTCTACTAAATTTCATAGCCCATGCTTAGATGAATTTGATGACTTTATGGCTAGACAAGAAAGTTTTAGTGCTTATGTTGGTAGAGAATTAAAGAGTAACGCTTTCGAGATAGGACGCGTGAGTGATTTTATGGCTAGAGCTAAAGGTGATCTTAAACTCATTACCAAATATGCTTCTATGGTTGCTACTCAAGCTGAGCAAGTACTTAAAGCTCAAAATGATTTGCTTGATGAATTAAATAATAAACCTGATTTTGCTGTTAGAGTGGCTACTAGAACTGGTAGAATGACTCAAGCACCTTTGTATCCTGAAGGCCACCCTAAGAGAATCGAGCAAGATTCTTACAGAAACAATTTAGAGGCACCTAGTTCTTCCAAAAAGAAGAAAAAGAAAGACGATCGGACTTTGCATGCTTCTAGTGAACCTGTTGTAGACACACCTGAGAATCCCAATGATATTTCTATTTCTGATGCTGAAACACAATTAGGTGATGAACATGAACCTAGTGATAATGTTAATGATAATGTTCATGTTGATGCTCAACCTAGCAAAAATAATGAAGTAGAGATTGAACCTGCTGTTGATCTTGATAACCCACAATCAAAGAATCAATGTTATGATAAGAGAGATGTTGTTGCTAGGAAGCACGGTAGAGAAAGAGAACCATGGGTTCAGAAACCCATGCCCTTTCCTCCTAAACCATCCAAGACAAAGGATGATGAGGATTTTGAGCATTTTGCTGAAATGATTAGACCTATCTTCTTACATATGTGCTTAACTGATATGCTTAAAGTAAATCCTTATGCTAAGTATATGAAGGATATCATTACAACTAAAAGAAAGATACCGGAAGCTGAAATTTCCACCATGCTTGCTAATTACACTTGTAAGGGTGGAATACCAAAGAAACTTGGAGACCCCGGGGTACCAACTATACCATGCTCCATTAAAAGAAATTATGTTAGAACTGCTTTATGTGATCTTGGAGCCGGTGTTAGTGTTATGCCTCTCTCTTTATATCATAGACTTGAATTGAATAATTTGACACCTACTGAAATATCTTTGCAAATGGCTGATAAATCAACTGCCATACCTGTCGGTATTTGTGAGGATGTGCCTGTTGTGGTTGCAAATGTCACTATCTTAACGGACTTTGTTATTCTTGATATTCCCGAGGGCGATAGTATGTCAATTATCCTTGGTAGACCCTTTTTGAACACTGCAGGGGGTGTTATTGATTGCAACAAAGGCAATGTCACTTTTCATGTTAATGGTAGTGAGCATACGGTACACTTTCCGAGGAAACAATCTCAAGTTCATAGCATCAATTCTATTGGAAAAGTTCCAACTATCATTATTGGAGGTTTTGAATTTCCTCTTCCTACTGTTAAGAAAAAGTATGATATTCTTATAGTGTTATTCGAAATTTCTCCGGTTCCGTGTTATTCGGAATGAGTTTGTTAACAAGACTTGATCAACCTTGTTAGTGGATTCATTTTGATGAGCATGAGATGGATGAAACTAGAAGGCACAACCTTCTGTACCCTCTTTTTACTTTCTGTTATTTAAATTAAATAAAGCAAAAATAGTATTATCCGTCTGTTTTCTGAATTATCCGTGCAATAAAAAATCCCGAAAATAAAAGTGCTCTAAATGCCCTGCAAATTTAGTATGATTTTTTATGGATTATTTGAGGATTTTAGGCACTGAAATCACTGCAGGAGGGGCAAGCACCAGGCCACGAGAGTGGAGGGCGCGCCCACCTACCCTGGGCGCGGCCCCCTGTCTCGTGGGCCCCTGGTGGCCCCCTCCACTTATGTCAGCACCCACACACTCCATCTTCTTCCCAAAAAAATCCCCATCCAGCTCAAGCACGAGTTCTAGCTCATTTTGCTGCGATTTTCGATCTCCTTACTCAAAGCTCCATTCACAAAACTGCTTTGGGAGGTTGTTGCTTGGTATGTGACTCCTCCATTGGTCCAATTAGTTTTTGTTCTAGTGCCTTACTCATTGCAATT
Organism: Triticum dicoccoides; assembly: GCF_002162155.2. Taxonomy (NCBI): domain Eukaryota; kingdom Viridiplantae; phylum Streptophyta; class Magnoliopsida; order Poales; family Poaceae; genus Triticum; species Triticum dicoccoides. The sequence continues at coordinate 540,487,537 of NC_041391.1, read as the reverse complement.
TTTTGCTGCATAAGTGACCATGTTCTTGAGTTTGCATGTTAAATTTATGAGGTCCCAAGTAATTCTAATGCATGATATAGGCTCTAGGCACTTGTAGGAGTAGTTGCTATCAATCTTGTTTAGTTTTATTCACTTTCATTTTGAAGTTACTAAAATTTCAAAAAAAAATAGAAAAAGAGTTATGTCTAGGAGAATGTACCAAGGTGGTTCCTCAGTAAAGAAAGGACCCAGGATTGCTATACGTGAGCAAGACGTTGAACTACCGAGGGATGCAGAAGTACGAGCTTGTGAGTGGCCATCCGATGATTTTATGGTCGAAGCAGGCTTTAAGGAGGAATTTGACGCATATGTGCGTAATGCCGACCTCGAGGACTTCTTACAAGATAAGTGTCCTCAGTATCATCAATTGACTGATTCATTTGGGCGAAGGTTTGAATATAAATGTACACGTAATTCTCCGAGTGTCCTATTTGATATCTATGATACATCTTATACCATGGACTTAGAGGATTTTACAACTGCTTGCAAACTTCCACAGTGGGGCAATATTAATGATCCCCACAAATCTGAATTTAGAGATTTCCTTGCTAGTATCACTGTGGGAGAATCTAGGGATATTACACAAGCTACCATAGGGAGCATTCATTTTCCTGCTATACATTATTTTGCTCTTTTCATTGGTAGATGCATTAACGGTAAAGATGAAACATGTCATATGTGTGTCCCTGATCTTTGTGTCCTCAAGAGTGTTGTGTTAGGTTGTAAAGATTATAACTTGGGGGCAATAGTTGCACATAGGTTGCATAAAAATGGTAGAACTGGAGATTTATTTGGAGGAATTTATGCGACCCGTGTGGCTAATTATCTTGGTATAGCCCCATGAGAGGGGGATATGACATTGCCTCCTGCTTATTTAGATTATGACGCTATGGTCTAACATCATTTTCTTACGAGGAATGAACAATTCCTCCAGTATCGACTAATCTTTGACAGGCGTAGCTGTCCATGTTACTCTTCCTGCTCCTTCCCTTTTTGATTACCAGGCAAAAGGAAGATATGTTGTTACCAGGGAGGAAGCAGCTGAACACGAGGGGAGAGCGGAGGCGGCTCGCCAACATGCCGCAGCTCAGGAGGCATTTGCTGCTGCATCTCAGTACGACCCCAGTTACAACTACGGATATCAGCCAGGCTACCCTTGGCATTAGACCAACTTAGGCCAAAAGCCTAAGCTTGGGGGAGTACGTATTTCTCACCGACTTTACATTTATGTTCCCACACTATTCTAGTTGTCGGTGCTCATACTCTTCCATTGTATTATCCATGCTAGTTTAAATTTATTTTTCTAGTTTTCTTCTTGTGTGTTTGATAAACCTTAAGAAAAACCAAAAAATTTAGTTTGTTTAATTTCCATGCTTGTAGTATAATTAAAATGAAAACCCAAAAAGATTTCTCGTTCTTCTTCTTACTTGTTGGGAGCTTTGCGGTGTAAATAGTTTTATTTTATTTTCTTTTCTTTGGGGGTCGAGAGTAGAAGACCATATTGAAAATGTTTAGTGACTCTCATATGCATGATTGTTTATTTAACTTAGAGCCCATATTACCTTGTCTTCTCTCTCTTGAGTTGAATGCTTGCAGATTCCAGCTTAGTCCAATGCACGTGCACTATTATTATTATACACATCGTTCGGTCGTGCAAGTGAAGGGCAATAATGACGATATATGATGGACTGATTGAGATGAGAAAAGCTGGTATGAACTCTACCTCTCTTGTTTTTGTAAATATGATGAGTTCATCGTTCCTGATTCAGCTTATTATGAAGTAAACATATTTGCAATGACATTTAGAGATTATAGTTGCTTGTGCCATGCTTGATTAGCTATGAGTTATAATGGTTTACCTTGCGTGCCAACATGCTATTAGAATGATTATGATGTGGTATGATGGGATAGTATCCTCCTTTGAATGAATTGAGTGACTCGACTTGGCACATGTTCACGCATGTAGTTGAAACAAATCAACATAGCCTTCATGATATTTATGTTCATGGTAGATTATATCCTACTCATGCTTGTACTCGGTGTGAATTAATTTTAATGCATGTTTATGACTGTTGTCGCTCTCTCAGTTGGTCGCTTCCCAGTCTTTTGCTAGCCTTCACCTGTACTAAGCGGGAATATTGCTTGTGCATCCAAACTCCCTAAACCCCAAAGTTGTTCCATATGAGTCCACCGTACCTTCCTATATGCGGTATCTACCTGCCGTTCCAAGTAAATTTGTATGTGCCAAACTCCAAACCTTCAAATGAAATTTTGTTTTGTATGCTCGAGTAGCTCATGTCTCAGCTAGGGCTGCCTATATCTTCCATGCTAGGTGGGTTATTCTTAAGAGGAGTGGACTCCGCTCCTCATTCATGAGAAAGGGCCGGTAACTGGGATGCCCAGTCCCATGATCCAAAAAGATCAAAGCAAATCAGTATAATTAAAAAAACTCCCCCAGGGTTGTTGTTAGTTGGAGGCACTCGTTGTTTGGAGCAAGCCAAGGATTGATGCTTGTTGGTGGTTGGGGGAGTATAAACCTTTACCATTCTATTTGGGAACTGCCTATAATGCATGTAGTATGGAAGATACAGTCATCTCATAGTTGTTGCGTTGACAGCGAAAGTATGCCGCTCAAAATGTTGTTCAATATCTATTTTAAAATTGAGCTCTGGCACCTCTACAAATCCCTACTTCCCTCTGCGATGAGCCTATCTATTTACTTTTATGTTGAGTCATCACCTTCTTATTAAAAAGCACCCGCTGGAGAGCACACTATCATTTGCATTCATTATTATTAGTTTATATTGGGTATGACTTGACTGGATCTCTTTTACCATGAATTAAAATGTTTAGTCAGTCCTTGATCTTTAAAGGTGCTCTGCATTTATGTTTTGCGGTCCCAGAAAGGGCTAGCGAGATACCATTTTGTTATACCATGTTATAATTGTTTTGAGAAAGTGTTGTCATCCGAGTTTTATTATTACTAGCTGACCCGTTGTGCCAAATGGCGCAGAGACCCGCTGAAGACATGTTGTCGATGAAAATAGTTTCATGCTGCAAGAACGCTGAACTAAACTATGGTATTTTGCAAACATGTTAATTGTGTTGTTAAATAATAGTTTGGGAAAAGGAAATTTTGCATAATATGAATATGTTCAATCTGAAAAAGTGGCCACTATGATGAGGTAGTAAAGTTTGTATGGCTGTGTTTTTTTAGCAAGTTTGAAATGGTGGTTATCATGATGAAAAATTTGTGCGTGCATATATTTCTTGGGATGATGAGAGAGTAAGGCTGGCTTGGTTGTATTTTTTTAGCAAGCTTGAAAATATGCAGTATGATGAGAAAGCAAAGTTGACATGGTTGTATTTTTTTAGCAAGTTTGAAAACATGGTTGTGATGATGAAAAACCTGGGCATGATATAATATAGGCGGTTTATCTTAAAATGGTTGATCTATTTTAATAGCATAAAGTAAAGATTGAAACAAAAAAAATATTTGCTTGTATGGAAAGTGAAAGTAGAAGTGTTTTGAAATGTTGTCTTTCGCGATAAAAATGTGTTGTACCAATTATTGAGGCATATATAAATATAGTTGGTTTATTTTAATATACTTGGTTTATTTGAATAGCATAGAATAGAAGTTGAAACCAAAAAAATAGCCGTTGGCATGAAAAATTAAAATAGAAGTGTTTTGAAAAGGTTGTGTCTCTCAATATAAAACGGTTGTAGCAATTACTGAGGCATATGCATGTATTATGTGTCTGTTTTTCCTAAAAAAGGATGTGTTTGTTTTCTTTTAGAAGCATATTTTTTTAGCAACATTAGAAGCATGTCTGTATTTAAGGTTTACTGGGCTGGCTTGCTTGTTATTTGGCCCACGGACAATCTTACTGCCTGGCCCGCTCGCTGTAGAATATCAAGCGGCAGGCATCGGTCCCGTGCCCCGTGCTATTCCTCTTCCTCGGCATATCCGTTCGGTGGTCGAACCCTCTGCTGAGAGACGAACCCTAGCGTTTGCGTGCTGGTAAGATTTCTTCCCCTTTCTGACTGGCTGGGGCTTATTTGAAACATGGATCTAGTTCGCACGCACTTGGATTTGGCAACTTCTTTCGTTTTCAGCCGACTCCTACTCCATTGCTGTCTTTTTTCAGCACAATGTTTTCCACTTGTTTTGTCATAGTTGTGTTGGTTGAAACTTTTTGCTGTTTAAGGTTTGAAGTACGGCCAGGGATGAGGGGGGATTGCATTAGCAATCCTGTGAACATCAGCTCTGATGAGAGCGGGGATAGCAGTTCTGATGGATCTCTGGACACGAGCTCTGATGAACCTGCGAACATCAGCTCTGACGAGGCTAAGCAGACGAGCTCTGATGAACAGGCGTATAGCAGCTCCGATGATGGTGTGGACACAAGCTCTGATGAAGGTATGTTTAGTAATGGCAAACATCGGACATTTGACCAAATAAAATGTGGGCATGATCTGTATTTTAATCATTTGCGCTTATGGGCCATTTATCTATTGAATTATTGAGGCATGTGCTACCGCATGAGGAAAAACAAGGTTGAGAAGACATGCAAGGATGTGTGTGACTGCCCTAGGGAGTATGCAGTTGGTAAGGACTAATGCTAGATAATCCAGAATGTTTTTTTTTGTAGATAGGAAATTAATTATTTTACTTTTGTTCTTAGGATATAATCCTAATTCTGAAGCTGACTGGATGTATTCAAAGGAATTTATGATGTCAAAGTGTGCTCGAAAGCGTCTTAGTTGCTATGCCCGTTCTGTTAAGCCTTCTATTAGGCACTATGTGTGTAAGATGAACAAGACGTTTACCAAAGCTGGGCAGAGAATGGTGAGAAGCAAATTTATTTGCCTATATGTGCATTTGCCTACTCTATGAATCATAGTGTCTAACTATAAGTTTGTTGAATGCTTGTAGTACTTCTCTACTTTGTTCACTAAGAAGCACTTGATGAAGTTTCTCTCCAGTCCGGTTGATCGAATGCGGATTAAGCATTCATGTGGGCGCTGTTTAACCTATGTTCGACTGATGAAAGGGGTTGACAAGAGGGCTGCTATAACACATAACTGGAGCCGCTTTGCGGAAAGAGCGAAGCTGAAAGAAGGGGAAATTTGTGTCTTTTCTCTCCGGCATTGCAAGGGGGTGCCAGTGTTCACCGTGCACAAAATCTGAAGAGGTTGGTGTATGAAACAGAATTTTATTGCTGAAAGTAATATTTAGTTTATTTCTTGGCCTAAGTAAGTATGGGTTTTTGTAGGTTTCTGGGATGCAGTTTGGAAGGGGAAAGATGGGAAGGTATTCTGCAAGGACATGTAGATATGTTCTCTAGTATGATGGTATGCCTATGCTTAGTAATGTTCAGTCGTTTTGTAGACTGTGGTCAGGTTTGTTGGGTCAAGGGAGCCAGGATGCTTTTCTTTTGGCACTAATGTATGCTCTATGCTATCTATGTAATGCAATGATGATGAAGACTCTAAATTATTAATGAGCTATATGCTTTTGCCTAACATTGTAATTTTGTTTGCCTGAAAGTAATTAAGCGTATGCACATAGATATAGTATAGTCAGTACATGGGATTTCATAAGATAGGACTAAAGTTTTGGCCGCATGGAAATACTCCGCATGAAGGATAATAAGTCTTGGTAATGCCTTTGAGCTAGCTTTCAAAAGTATCCTGGTCGATGTTGTTGCTTGGGTTTATAGCTGATTGGCATGGTTGAACAACGCTCTCTTTGCACTTCTTTCTCCAGACACCCTGTAGACAGTGCTCTGCTGGTTGGTCAAAGAGGAAGATAGTTGATTTAGTAGGTTTTTCTTGTGAGTGGTTTACCTAGTAGTTATGTTGTCTTTGATTTCTGGTTCCAGCTTGCTGGTGTCAGGAAAGAGGTTAGAGATCACTTCAGTTGGCGGTGTGTTCATTGTGCTGCCATTAAACTGTGGTTCTGCTTCAGGTGTTGGAACCAATTCATCATCGGGTTCCTGAAACTTGTTATGAGATATACATGGGCTATTTTTTGTATGTGTAAAACTGGTACACAAAGTAAGACAAAAGAATGTCTAATATACCTGAAGAAGTGGTGTATTTGGACCGTCATCATCGGATGAAAGCAGTAATGTTAATGGTTGGACCCTATCTCTTTCCATGGTTTCAACTTGTTTTTTAAGCTGCATAGTAGATTGCTCAAAACCCCATGACCAGGATGTTGCGTGTAGAAGTTCTCTTCTGCATTTCTTCAGGGGCTGTAGGTTTGCATCATCAAACACTACTATGTTGTTTTCTTGTAGATAGCTTATTGTAGCCACATTAGCTGATTCAGCAGCTTCGAGGGATGTACTTTTGAAATCCCCATAAAAAAATTGTTCTGTGGCTGCCCAGCCTCTATGAGGTGGTAAATTGATTGAAAGAGAGGCAATTAGGCCATGTTCCCTCATGTCAAGTATGTCATGGTCAGTGATTTGTAGCTTAAGAGTGTTTGTGGCTTGCTGAAGAATGTAACGTTTGCTTATGTTGACATGGGTTGGCGACATCTGCAAGTTGTAAATCAGGCATGAATTACGCAAATTGACAAAGATGTTGTTGCACATATGCTTTAATCGACCATATAAATAGGAAGTAAATTACCCAATTGTCTTCAGGCACGTACTTGTGGAAGGTTTCTGACCATGAGTTCTGCATCCAATGGAGAATACGGATTCTCTCCCGCCATATCCTTGCACTGGATGTGTGATTTACGGAGTTGGAAGATAGAGGCGGCTCGGGGGGTGGTAGATGGAACTGGAAATGGACGCGGCAGATGGAAACCCTAGAATCTGTGAGTTGGAGCCAGTGTGATTGCTGTATATGGACTGCTGTGGGCTTACCAAGGGTTTTCAGTGGGGCCTGATATGGACAGCAGGCCCAAGGTTGCATTCATTTTTTTAGCGCGTGTATTTTAGAATATGAGCCCAGTTTCACAGCCGTGTGATTGCATTTTCACAGCCAGACAGAAATGAGCTATTTTGCACTGCATTAGCGACTTTAGTTTTGTTGTTTACAGAAACAGGAATTGTATACGCAATAGGAATCCTGAAGTATACTGATGGCCTTATCTATGCCAGCTATAGAGACATAAATGGCAGTAAAAATTAAATAAGAAGCCACATGGACATAAATGGTGCAAGCAACAGAGTCTTAACAGGGCCATCATTAGTTCTTACACACAGTCTTGGCAAGTCTTACACAGACAGAGAAACATAATTATACATTACGTTTAACCTATGTGGTTAAACAAAAGGATCGAAATAGACTACAATTCTAAAGGGCCTGGTTTAGGATCTATTCTTGTAGAATAGAACTCTAGAAACCTCTCCTGATGCTTTTTAGCTGCTTTTCTGATTTGAGCACCCTACGCTTGAGCCTTTTTGCTATCTTCTCAATGTTGTTAAGAGGTTCATTCATAAGCTGATCGATGGGTTCTTTCCCAGATGATCTGTTGAGCGCTGTCACATTGCATATATGATCAGATAATCCATGCATGTATCTTGTAAGAATGAACCAGCCCATTGCATTTTTCTTGTTCTTATACCTAGCCATCATTAATTTGTTCTTCATGGATCTGGTCTTCGCCTTTGTTTTCTGCTTGTTATACTTTGCCACTGCTAGTTCATGCTTTAGATACTGATTTTCCTCATCCAGTTTCTTCATCTTGTTGTAATTGTAGTCTCTTAGTTCAGTCTTAACCATGGATTTTATGTATCCAATTGCTTCCATGGCAGCTACGTCCTCTCACATTGCATGATCGATACACTGCACCCCGGGAATAGCCATATGACTGCCATGATCTTCATCATGTGATGTGGGTGTATAGAAAAAACAGTGACACATACTCTACCGCCATCACATGCTTTGCTTCGATACTCAGCTGCTGGAAGTTCTAAAGTCTGTAAAAGAACATCCAGTATCATCATGTAAGGGATTTTGATCATCGGTGGTATGGCCTGTGATTTTAAACGGATGTCATTAGGCGCGAGGGCATGAATCATATTTCGGCAGGTGAAAGCTTTTAGAGGGAAGAGTGTACTTTGAATAACCCAAGCAAAACTAACACCATATTAGTTTATGCTATGGTAACAGCTCGAACGAAGATAACTAATTTATCCTGGACAACTTTATGCATAAGATGTTGATGAAGGTAAGTTTGTATATGATCAGTTGTATAAGCATAAGCTATGCATTGACGGTGTAGAGCACAACATTTACTACTTGGTAGGTTCTAATTATCACAAGTATGAACTGATGAGTATCACAAGTGTGATTTCAATCGTGAATGCAATGTATAAACAGGAGTGTTGTGCCTGCATGAAACAAAAAGACACACATCCAATACTGAAACAATGCAGGAAGCTCTCTATGATTGTGCCTATACGAAACAAAAAGACTTTGGTGTGTGTTTGTATGGAAGTATTTGGCGTACTCTTTTTAGAGGACCACGCCAGAAATTTTTCTCGTGGTTTAAAATTTGTCTTGATGAGTGGTGTCAGTATAGGCATATCTTTTCGCCTGCTTAAAACTTTATGACATTAAGAAATAGTTTCCATAATAAGCCTACAAAGCTTAAACTACGAATCGTACTGAGAGCAAATAGGCATACAGAAACTATCCACAATAGAGAACTAAAGTATCAGCTGTTTTCTACTATATAACCACCAACCTCACAGCGGGGCTCCGAATTCTCATACTGAGCGTAGGCCTCTTCCATGCCTAGTATTTCCTCATGCATCAAATATTCGGAATAGCTTTATTGCATACCAAGGAAATTATTCTGGTCCAAGGAATGCTTGTCTATTTTTCTGAAAGGAGGCCACCTCAAGTAGTTGGCCTTCAGATTGGTTATTGTTGGAGTATTCTTCATCCAGAGAAAACCTGGCCTGTATCTCCTCTGCATCAAGTGGCATCTCCTGTGAAATCAGGTAGATAGATTAAACGCTGACCACAGCTGCAAGCTTAATTAGAAAGAAGGCACATAGATTTGCGGCCACATCACTGAATCATAAGGGTAGTTACCTGTGGCCCTGCCGAGGATTTGTCCGGGCATCCAGATGCTGAAATGCATGGAGAAATAGCGGCTAGCAATATTGAATGCGCTCGTGCGGATGCTGTCATTGTTTGGGAGCGAGGCTCTGAACGTGCGGGAGAGAACACTCTGCCGATCTAGGGTTTCATCTGGCTGCGTTGATAGCAATATATGATATGTCTATGGGCCTTTTGACTGGGCTATTGTCTCTGGGCCCATAGACCACATTCTCAAGCGTCTCCACAGTAGTTGGAAAGGGAAAATGCGAATAGAAAGGTACATAGATTGCAGGTAATTGAAAAGAGAAGCAGGTAATACAGGCCTTAAACTGGCGTTATAGTTTGAAAATAAAAATACAGTGGTGGCATAGTAAGGTTGCTTGCTAATAAGACATTTGTAATAGGTAGTTGAAGTTTTCGATATTCTCCCCTATTTGATCTATAGCAGTTTGCTCAGAGAGCAGAATACATCAACTCTTGTAGGTCTCATCGTAGCAATATTCCTGTGGGAAGTGAAGAAATAAGTTAACTGCTATATTATGGGACCTTGTCAGTATGTATACATAAATTGATTCACGCATATAATATACCTTAGTTTTCCAGCATAGTTGGAGATCGAACTGTTATCTTTGCCTGTCGTGTGTACAGCGGCATGTAATGATGTCCTGTATACATATAGTCTGATTCGCATCCACGTGGCGTTATGTAGATGGTAATATAATCTGGGATATCAATCACGCTGTCAACCCAGCCGAAACAGTCATATCTATGTGTATTTATGAAGCCCTCTCCAGGCAAACCATTCTCTTCAACCAAGACAAATGGGCTCAACAACTGGCTTGCTATCTCGTGTCAGAGGATTCCAGCCAGAAGTTCACTTATACTTACACGAATAAACTGGGTAAGTGAAATTTGCTGGCCACCATAAGAAGAACACCAAGGAATAGCCTTGAAGATGTGACCAGCTAGCTCAATGTGTCCCCTTGCCAGAACAGTTGAACTGAATGTTGCAAATGTAGCATACTGAACATCTCCTTGATAGTAAACAAGGAAAGCACCAGAGCTAATCGGCTTCACCATGACGTATCTTGACGTTGGTATATACCGAATGACCGCAGAAAATATTTCCTTTGTGTCTATGGGTTTAACACCATCTTCTCGGTTGAGGATTATAGAATGTGATAGCTCCTGGAATCTATCGGGATCGACCTCCGTGTCTTGAAGAAAACAGTGTGGGGGTAGCAGCATCGACGGTGATGTCCCGAGCATCTGGCACAGGTGGTAATGGCTCAATGGGCCTCATTATCTTGTTGAAAGGGTTGTTAAGCACACTAATAAGCACAATGAACATGTCCAGCTGGATTCCTACTGTTGTGTTTGCTCGATCCCTAAACCTACGTCTGATCTTGATATTCATCCGCAACGGCATATTTTCTGGCGCGTTTGTCCAACAGATGCACCGGAATGCAAGAAGCTCATTGTAGGTGATTGTGTCAGGGTAAAGCTCAGAGACGACACAATACGGATGCAGCATAAAATCCACTGTCTTGAATGTCCAAAGGTGCAGCAGGAGGTTTGTTATTTCAACTAAAACCTGTGATCCGGCATGGTTATCATTGAAATCATAGGCTGGTGTGCCACAAAATGTTGAGTTTTCATCTGCACAGAGAGTTGTAAAGTATATATTACCCAGGTTAAGCCTCTGTTCGTTCTGAAGAAACTCGACTGCTTGTTTGTTCTGCTGCTTGTTTGGGATGCTAATTAAGAACTCTTGGTCATGAGTATCAATAGTAACAATTTCATCACATTCAAGCTGAAAAGCTTTAGCCAATGCATTATCAAAGTGCCTTCGTGCAGTTCTACTATCAGGAGAGAAAATGATCTGGAAATGGTAGTGTGTCCGGATCTCTGGGCATTTTGTTTCACCATAAGAAAGAAAAGCTCTTGTAATATTTCTTCTGGAACAGACAGGCGAGGACGAAATACCTTGCAAGATTATAAAATAGTTTAGGCTATCTGCCAGCTTAGGCGCTAAGAAAGGACGAGTGGATCTAAGAATACAGGGGCAGTGGCTCAGCTTAGAGGAAGAAGGAAAGAATAGAATCTACCTTGAAATGGAACGGCAGTATAGGATGCAGCTTCATCGGTTGAAGAAGACGCCATAAGCCCAGGGCACCAAGATGTAGCGAGGGAAGAAACCCTAGAAATGGATGCGCGGAGAGTGTGACGACAGGATTGGTGGGGTGGAGTAAGAGAGCGTGCAGGTTATGGGGGACAGCACATTGGCCAGTTCTCAGCCACACAACCTGTCTAGATATGAGGCACGCCCAAGAACGGGCCTACTGGGCCGAAGTAGAAACGGGAATGGGCCAGAGCCTTAAAGGCTATGAAAAAGGAGGAGATGACCAGAGTGTAAAACAGAGGGGAGACAAAATCATCTATGAAAAGAAGAAATTATCTGCAGACTATGGGGCAGCATATCACGTATAAAAAGGCAAATCATAATCGAACAGCACACACATAATATGATAGAGTTCACTTGATTACATAGAGGAGTTTTTGTTTTGCCGTGCTTTGACACTGCTACTTGAGCAGCCAAAGACTTTTTAGCATACAGACATATAAATAGAGGAGTTTTAGACATGCTTCCTAAGAAGCATACAACTACACCAAGGTCTATGCAAGAAGCATACACGGCAACGGACTCTGCTTGTAGCTGGTCAAAGAGCATTATGATGGAGCGTTGTCGAGAGCAAAGCTAGATGCATAAACCGCCATCTTTCTCCTTTGATCTTGCCGAGGAGAAGCTAATGTACATAAGATAGATAACCTACAGCAGAATGCAAAGTTTCATAAACCAGTTCCAAGTATGACAATGGCAAAATAAGTCCAAGAATAGTAGTATATAGGGAAATTGTGATGTACCTATAGATATTTTAAGGTTTGATAGGCAAGGCAAAGGAGTCACTGTTGCTTTGTTTTCTTCCCTCCTGCAGCTCCTTTTCCAGCAACGGGGTTCCTTTATTTCAAGTTGTGTTAGTGAAAAATAAATAAGCGGAATGCTATATACAGGTTTGGAAACCAGCTATATTACTGGAATGTAAGAAGCAGCACATCTTGTTTCTCTGAAGCAGACTCTTATCATCTTTTGCATTAGTAGCACCAGAAGGATCTTCAGCCTTTTCCTCATCATTCTCCTGGAGCACCCAACATATACATAAGCTTGATAATACAGAGACATAGCATATTGATATTGGATGGTTGTTAGGCTATACAATAGTAAGATTTTGCGTTGACACCTGTGTATCAACGCGTGATTATGCTACTCATTTACTAAATGTACATGCGTGCATTTATACTATTATGCGTTAGTTAGCACATGTGTGTTAATATGTATCTTTGGCGGAGCAGAGAAATATTTACCGTGGCTATTTCATCACACTGCTTTGGAGGATCCTCTGCCAGAGGGAGCTTCTTATCATTGCCGATAAACAAAGCACGCCTGGTCCTGCTGGGTGGGCATGGTGATTTGCTAGAAAAGAAAATGCGATCATAAGAGCAAGCAAGCATTAGAAAATACTGCAGTAGTCCTTTCTAAAGAGGCATACCCTGGAGCTGCAGATGAAAGGAGACCAACACTGAGCTTTGAAGTTGGTGTCTGCGCCTGAGTGTAAAAAAAGGGATTGAGAAGAACTGAATTAGTTTTCGGGCATCTTGATTGAATAAATGTAGTGAGAGATAGTAGACTAAGAAAAGAACACACCGCACCTGTAGGTGATGGAAAAGTTATAGCAGGGCTCCCTAAGGAGCTACCATGCTTGGGGTATTGGGTGTAAACATCTCATAAGGTACTGGACTGTCAGTCAGGGAAGCAGAGGATGATGCTCCAGATGATCCAGGAACACAGTCAAAGGTAGATGAGCTTAACTCAGGCTTGTAGGTTTCCATAACTTTCACAGCTTGAAATCATAGTTGTGTGCTTCTGGTTGCAAAGCTTCTCTTTGCAATGGACACAAGAAGTTTATACTTCTGCCCAACAATCTGGGTAACCTCTAGTGGAGCAATCCTATCAATCATCGGTACACGAGCTATCTCTTTTATGGTTGGAAGTCCTGGGTTTCTAAACTTCAGCAAACTAAGGAGTGGTTTTCCAACAGTCGCTTTTCCAACTTTATCAAACATGGTGAACTCAGCCTCACCCACGTCATCACTCACAAACACCAAAATGCAGTACCTGCGCATGGCATGAATAGAATGAGGACTGTAGTGAAGGACTAATAAAATACAGAAGAGGCATGTCTAAATAAATCAGGCAGGAATCCTGAGGAAACAAACAAGACAAAACAAAAGAAACAGGAGACAAAGGTCTAGGAAGGCACATACGTCTCTAGTGTTGTTATGGATGGGCAGTTAGGATTGGCGAATCGGTAGTTCGATGCGACTATTGTAGAGGTCTTGTTGGAAGAGGAGCAAGAGAAGAACCACCAGCGCTGATCAGGATTGAGCCTCTGGACAGTAACAATACATATGAATCGTTTTTCCTGTCGAAGTAACATAACTTGCAGATGAGCACATGACCGGGAAAAGCAGGAACAACATATAGAGGAAAAGACAGCGAGGATACCCCGTTTTCATAAGGGTTCAGGCGGAGGAGCTCTGACACGGTCTTTTCAACTGGATCAGCGTAGATACGGCTAGTAAATGTACCCTCGGTCAAAGCAGCATCATTATCAATGGGTTTGAATTAGCCCCCGACCTATTTTAATACGCAACAGGGGAGATAGTTAGCAGCGTGACAAAGAAAACAACACTATCTTCATATTCAAGGTTAAAGCAAGAGAAGCCAATTAGAAGGCATATAGAAATCAACTGTTGCGGAAGTCATTTATCACTGGGAGATCCTCGTCAATGTACCAACGGCAAGCAGAACTACCACTAAGTCCTTGAACACCTGCATAGTTATTGAACAATATAGAGGGGTGAGAGGCTGCATTGAACATAGGACGAAAAGGTTGTACAATACAGAATGCATAGATGTATAAGATGCAACAGGCTGACCACCTTGATTTATTTTAGGCAGTGTTCCTACGAAAATTGCAATCACAGCTTCCTTTTCATCTATTGCCTGTACTACTTCTTCTTCAAATTCAATTGCTCGATCACCCCAAAGGACCAGCTTTAGCTCCTTTCCCCTATAGGTTTCATATGACGAATAGATCAGTAAAGAAACAAACGAGTAGGTGACCTAGAATTGTGGACGCATAACAATAAGCAAATGACACTTACTGTAAGTCAGTTAGGATTATTGTCCTTGTATTTGATTGTTGTGGCTGATGCATTCATTGGATAGTGATCACATCAGAAACAACAGTTATTCTTCCAATGACATCTTCAAAACCATAGAATTTGCAAGAGCATCAGACTCCAGATATTTAACAAGTGGTTTTGAATGTACTTAGGCGTGCAGTGACACAACTTACCAAGGAAACGAGGCGGTGGCCCACATGGCTTGGGGATGTCCTAAAATGGGATCAAATTGTAGGTGCAGAATGGGTAATCTGCTTCCAAGCCCGGGCGTAAAACAGCATTGCTAAACCTGGTGAACTGAATCATGAAGCGATTCTCACCAGGTCTATAAGTTGTCTTTGCTTCAACGCAGTTGAAGCTGCTCATCATGTAGACCTTTCCTTCCTCCAGCTCATCCTTTAGTTCTTCTGCTCGCTGAGGAGGTATCTGCACATACATATGGTCCTAGGCTAAGTACGGACAGTTGGCGTTGAGCTAGCTATGTAAAGACAAACCTGGCTATCAAGAACAACTAAGTCCATGTGCTGGATAGGGCCATTGTCAGTCCCGCCACGATAGAACCACGGGCGTGAGACAAGGACAGAGACAACCCACTTCCTACTGTGGTTGTGTATCTCAGAGAGCATCTGATGCGCCATCTGAAAACACAAAGACAGATTTGTTTAGGAAGGTAAAAATACACAAAGAAGCAGCACATTAGGTTTTGCAATATGATAGCATACCTAATCGAAGTCAAGTGAACAGACATATTAAGCGAACTACCAAAAGACCTTCAACACGTACATAGATGCACAGAAAAGAACAGTAGATGCTATCTTAGGTAATGAGCAGCAACAGATAAAACAACATTTACAGCCTCAAATTTTATTGAAAAGGGAGCAGACAATCCAAATACTTGACCAAATTAGGAAGCATACAATAATATAGGCTAAGAGGCAGCAAGTAGTAGTGAGACCAAAAGCAGCTCGCAAAATAAAGCACGACGTAAGTACTATTCCAAAGACTGAAAGATCTCAGAGAAAACTATGTTTCTAGTCTGAGATCCAAGTGTGCCATCTTCGTTCTCGATAAGTATTTTCAAGTTTTTCTTGGAAGTCACACGTGAAACCGCCACGTAAAGCTGGCCATGAGTGAAAACAGGACTTTTCAGGTATAATCCAACAGCTGAGAGAGTTTGTCCCTGGCTCTTATTGATAGTCATGGCATAACAAACCCTGACTGGAAACTGGCGACGATGTAAAGTAAATGGCCATTTAGGATCCTTGGCAGTGAGGCAAATCCTTGGAATGTATACAACATCCCCAATATTAGAACCAGTCATGATAATATCCTCAATGACTTTATCACCAAGTTTAGAGACAACAAGACGAGTACCATTACAAAGACCAGTTGCCTGACTCAAATTTCTAAGGAGCATAATCGGCACGCCTTTTTTCAATAGCAACTTGTGCTGGGGGAAATTGTTAATTCTAATTGTATTGAGGTACTCGATAGGATAAAACACATCCATATTATGCATTGAGTCAGTAGCATTTCCTATAGAATCATAGCTTAAGTACTCCCTCTCAGTAGAAGTCATTAAGGCTAGCACATGGTCATTAACTTCTTGAGCTAGATCATTTGTCGTTGTTAAGATAGTCCTTTGGCACAAGTATTTTCGATTAGAACAATTTTTAGCAAAGTTTGTATGTACAACATTAACAATAGCGCCTATTCTATTATCCTCAGAATGGATCAACATATCATCAGGAATTGTTACCCAACTTGGCTCACACTCCCATTGTCTGGTAACACAAGGCGTTGTACCATCACCAATACTCAACATCCGACTAGCGAAAGAAGCTATCTCAGCTTGTAAAACAGGATCTGTTGTTTGCACAGCTAAACGCATGTTCACATTAAGATGTAGAACTTCTATAAAACTCCATAGAGGTGAATTTGTTATAGCAGCATTTATAATCTGTGAGCGAGTCCCACCCTCAATGACTGGTAAAATCTGTCTCAAATCGCCACCCAGAACCATAACCTTACCACCAAAAGGCATGTCAGCTATAGAAGCATCGTCGGCAGACAGAATATCACGTAAGCTACGATCCAAAGCCTCAAAACATCTACGATGCGTCATTAAAGCCTCATCCCATATTATTAGTGAGGCTGATTCGATCATCTCTGCTAATTTGCTAGATCTTTTTATATCACATGTTCCATTGTCATCTAAACTGATTGGTATTTTAAACCTAGAATGAGTAGTCCTACCTCCAGGCAAAAGAAGTGCTGCAACCCCAGAAGATGCAACTGTGAGAACAATCCTTTCTTTACCTCTAAGATAAGAAATTATGGAACTCCGAAGAAAAGTTTTCCCAGTTCCACCATATCCAGAAACAAAGAAAAAGCCAGGTTTTCCAGACACAACTCTGTCGATAATATTCTTATAAGCCAGGAGTTGATCTGGATTTAATTGGTTGTACATGGTTTCTGCCTTTAGCAGTTCACTTTTAGGATCAGCAGATAGTTCATTAGTTATCATGCCATTGTCATCAGAGTTATCATCATATGTGGTTTTTAATGGCAGCCTGTGGTCTAGAATATTAGAACCATTTTTACTAAATAAAACTGTCAACTTATCAAGCAAGATGTCTCTTAGCTCATCAGGAGGTACAACATGATTGTCATCACGAAAAGAGCGCTTGATATTGTACTTAATATCCTCAGCTAAGTGTGACCAATATTTTTCAAAGAAAGCATTTTCATCATTAACACCACAATGAACAAGGATTGTAACAAAAAGCCTGCGCAACTGATCTCCCATACCCCAGGTTAAAGCCTCATCAAACGCACTATACCATTCAAGATCATCTCCAAGTAAGCCCCTAGCAGCACATGCTTCCTTAAAGGTTTCATACACAATCCCATTATAAGTTCTAACATCTGTATAAGACATAGCACCTTTAACAACCATCAAGAGCATTCTAAGATAGAAAAGTTCTCCAGTTGTAGGGTGAACAGAATAAATCCTACCAATCCTATAACTCGAAGTCTTAGGAATCCATTGTTTTTTGCTTCCTAGCCAAGTCCATTTGGTTGGGAAGTCACAATAAGTAAGAGACCTAGCATTTGCATGGCATCTATTAGCTACAAACCACTCGGTTAACATTGTTCTCTGTAGCCACTCATCGTCAGCAACTGACTTCAGGTTTGCTTTAACATTGAAACGCACCATGTGTTTATTTAACAAATGAACAGGCAATCTTTCAATAGAAGGCATCTTACTGTGTATATCAAAGCCATATATCCTCCAGCAACCATCTTTATCACATATGTAACGGCATTGTCTATAT
Source organism: Triticum dicoccoides (assembly GCF_002162155.2). Classification (NCBI taxonomy): domain Eukaryota; kingdom Viridiplantae; phylum Streptophyta; class Magnoliopsida; order Poales; family Poaceae; genus Triticum; species Triticum dicoccoides. The sequence goes on along the minus strand of NC_041391.1, from coordinate 540,469,778 downwards.
TCCATGATCTCATCAATCTCAATACCATGCTTGTTTTTGATGCTTTCAAACAAAGTTTTTGAAAAATCAGGACCCTTTGTAACATACTTATAAAGATACTTGATAACATGGGTTTTATTGCACCACTCAACGTTAATATGCGCTTGGTATTTTTTTAGTATGAGCAGATTATAAGGAACAACATGCCTGTTATCAAGCCTGACCTTTTTTTAAATATAAAACGGCCGTTGTCTGGAAGACTATACACAGGGAATCCACTATCATCTAGAGAGGTCTCGAGCTGAAATGACTTAGGAAATTTTTTTGAACACAATCCATTTTTCATGCAAGGACATTTAACACCATCTTCCCCGCATCATGTGTTCAGAAACAAGAACGTATCCAAGAGGATCCGCAACAGGATCAGGGATGGAAGCCGATATAAAAGAGTCAATTAAAGCAGGACTAACCTACCGGTTTTTCCTATCAAGCCAGATCAGGATATGGGCATGACGAATCCCTCTTTTCTGGAACTCCATAGTGTGTAGTACTGTGAACAAAGGGATAAAAAACAATCACGAGCAGAGGTGGAAAAGAATAGAAGAAAAGAGATGAGAGGAATTGCAAAGCACGTTTTACCCGCCACGACAGGACCAAAGGACTCCCCACTCTTAATATCATGAATATAGTCATTGAGCTTCATGTGATAAACCCTGACCGGAAGATCCGCCCTGTCTGAAGGCATCTGACCAGGCTCAGAACACAGGGCTTCTGTTATTTCAGTCCACTTGGGATTACAGGTAAAGGTGGTGAAAAGGTCTGGTGGGCCAAAGACACGTGAAATAGCTACTGCGTCCTGGAAGTTCTCAATCATATAACGCCGGCCACCGGTAAAAGAGGATGGAAGTATGTTTTTTTGCCAACAGAACTTGCATCTGTCTGCCCTTTTCCAACAGCATCAGTGACTCCTTGCAAGTTCTCTGCTCTAAGATCATTATTAGCCTTCATGATGAAATGCAGCCTCCACTCGTCTATGCAAGCGCGTGCGTCTACAATGGCCTGTGAGGAAAGCAAACCACAACAAAGGTATGGATTATGCTGCTCTGGTCTATAGTGGAGACAATAGGAATAATAGTCCTGCATGGTGAGTCTGGTTCTTTTGCTAGTATCTAAAGGATTTGAACCAATATATTTAAGCCCAAGCTGAAACCCACGTTCTGCATAGGGAAAGAGAAGAGGATACTGCAAAGGCATATATGAAGTTTGCAAAGAAGATATTTGTTGCAGATTGTCATCTCTACCGTGTATTATTATGTCACGACAAGAAGCCTCCACCGTGAACTCACCAAACATTAAAGATGCTAACTCATCAGTTGTAGGGAGGCTAAACTATGGTCCATCAGATTCTCTAGGGGCAACTAAACGAATGGCTATCTCAGCATGCTTATTGGCTGCTAGTATTTCTCTAGCTGATCTAAACGTTTTGACATAAGAATTGTGCGTATCAAGCATATGCATCAAGCCTTCAACAATAGATTCATCTAAACCACCATCACTCTTTTCACCCTTTTCTAAAGCCTGAATCCTGTTTTGCACCTCATTCTGGGTATCATATATATAGAGTTCGGCATACTTAGGGGTATTTCCTTCCTTAGGCATAAGAGATCCCATTCTATGACAAACCAGCCCATTTATTTTGTATATATTCGGACCATTACCATCATTTACAGAATGATCAACAGTAGTTCTGATGGAAGTAAATGCAAAGAGGCAGTTGTACTGGCGAATTTTCTTTATAAACTCTCTGCTACGCGAGGGACCATTGTATCTCAGCAACTCAGAGAGAAACAAAGGTGGCTTTTTAAAAGATGTAATATACACCTTACCACCCTTACAGCATTTGTTGTAAACCACCCGCCTTAGCGTTATAGCGGATTCCGATCTCACCCTCTCCTCGAACCAGAAGACTGCACCACAGTTGGTACATTTGTAGTCTGGTCCACCGTAGAAAGATCTCTTTCGGTACCCAGCTGCAAATTTGTCTTGGCTCAGTAACAATGGTAAATCAGCAATGCATCATACAATAGTTTCTAGGCATATCGGCACTCAGCATACCTTTCAGCATCTCATACTCCTCGCCGTGAATCCAACCCAGTCAGCACTTAAGGGTGATCTAATGGCAGGCCCTTTCCCCCTAAATCTATCAACAACCACCCTACATCTCTTTCTATTACGGGACGTAATTTCTGGACCAAGAACGGGGAAGAAACCATCATCTAAAAAAACAAAGGGCCTGTTACAGGTACGAAGACGAATCGAGAGAGTGCACGAGGCACACCTATAAAGGAAAATGACTTATTTTAAAAGGACACCCCATACATTTTCTTTTAGGTAGGCCTGAGGATATGTAGGGCAACGGTGAGTCACAGAAAGACAGCCTTCGTCGAACAACACGGTGTGGAGGTGGCTGACTGGTGCTTGAATTGGCCTTACAACGAATAGAACAGCGCTGAGGCATGACTCACAAGAACGGCATGAACAACAGAACAACCATAACACACTGCAACACAAATGTAACACAAAGAAAAGCAATCTAATCAGGCACATTAAACAGTAGAAAGGCATACACCTAGACCCAGGAACATGATTCAAAAGACAAGCCTCTATAAAGGGCACGAAACATTTTTTTTAAATGAAAGGGAGAGGCATCCCAAAAGCAAACTGTAAGCCTTTTTTAAAATACATAGATGGAAGTAAAAGTCCATCAAACAAATCCGAGCGGATAAAAAAACAAGAGAAAGAGAGCAAGTCCATGAAACACCTTCCCAACAGTCCATGGGAAACTATAAGCCCAAATGAACAAGATTCTTTAAAGTTCATGGCCCAAGAAACACCTTCCCAAAAGCCCATGAAGAACCAGAAGCCCAAAAGGAACAGGGTCCTCTAAAGCCCATGCTAGTTTTTTCTCTATAAGAGAAGTGGGTGGTCCAAAGACCAGGGACCCAGCCGAGGAAGAATCAATAAACAAGTAACATATTTATTATTTGAGTACGTGGGAAGAGCATTGAATTCGAAGAAGATGGCTATTCTTTTCAGTCTTGCAAAACGCAGAAAGAAGACACTGTAAGAGCCATATAGAAAGCCCGAGGACTTTATTGCATCAGAGAAATAGACCAATTCAGTACAAAGCAGGCACGCAGGCCCAAATAGGAAGCCCAGAAAAGGTAGCTAAAGAGAATGAAGAGAGGAAAGCAGCTGAGAGCACAGCAGACCCCAGTCAAACTGGACCAGAAGAGGGCCAACATCTTGATTTATGTCCGTCTCTGCAGATGTACGCCGCAAGTGCAACAGCTCTCTCTCCAAGTGACCAACACGCCGAATGGCAGAGACTACAACCGTTATGGAAGAACGGAGGGAGCTCCTATAGGCCATCATACAGTCATAATTGTAGTCTCGAACCACAAACCCATACAGATGCTGCAAAAAACTTATGGCTTGGAGGGTAGCCTGTTCATAAGCATGTACAAAACCACACCAGGCTGAGCTCCAAAAAAATTCTCGTCGCGGAACCGGAGCAGAACTATCCCCTGGAAGCTCCAGTTCTACCCCAGCAAGAACGGACCCATCCTCCGTGACCTCACACAGATACAAAAGCGCCGGCAAAGAGCACCGGGCCACCACGGCTTCCAAAATGGGTAACGGTTGAAATAAGAGTACACATCCTGCTCATACGCAACGAAATTATAAAAAAACTGGAAAATAACACGACCCCCGGAGCAGATCCGGAATAGCGAGATCATCAGTACATCAACAACCATGATAACATGCATAGACAAGTAAATACATCTGAACCCACAGGTAGCCGACATGCAATGGAAAAGGAGAGCAAACCTTGAGGAGCAGCAGCAGGGCATAGATTCAGAAACAGATCAGCTTTTGCAACCTACAAAATAAATGCAGACAAAACCATTAGAACACAGCAAGTCACAGAGCACATATATATTCCATCAAAGGCACTAAACAAGTGCAGAGTCACACAATGGCACCAGAACAATTCTTCTTTTAACCAAAGGAAACAACATCACTTAGCATGACAAAACATCATCTACTACATCTATAGCAGCTTTTAATCACTGAGCAATCAAACTATAGACACACAAGAAGCGAAGGAACATCAATCAACCTCAACCACTGTGTTTTTTCAAGCAAAGTAAAATCACAAGAAGTATAAACCTTCAGGGCCACTGCAGAGGCACCAGCTAAATAAAACGGACTAAGCACGACATCTTCTCAGACCTAGTCTTTCGGGCTATACAATCTAGAAATAGAAACAAACAGACAAAAGAGAAGAACATTACCAGAATGACGAAGCACAGCCGAAAGAGCAGCTAACAAGTGAATGTGGACGAACAGCTGACCAACCTGAAGACAACCTAAAACACAAACTATACCCATATTAGCCGCCGACGAACAACATGAAGCATGCGCATGCACAAATGACGGAACGCAAAAATGGCAAAGCAGAGCACACGGTAGCAGGAAACCATCGTATCGAGCAGCACTCAACCATTTCAACAAACACCTCAAAGGCATATGTTCATATAGAGGCAGAAGATACAAGCAAGAACCTGGACAGCAAGGACGTAATGGCGCACGCTCCCACGCGAGGGCCAACGGTAAAATCAGCAGCAAACTGCGCACCAATGGAGCAAAGACAAGCAAAGGAGGTCAGTAAACAAGATAAAGAACGGCAGAAATGAACAGGGAAAGGATAAGAAGATGGACCTCAACCAACACCACCCATGGAGGAACGCGCGGCCATGGCGACTACCGCAACGTAAGCTGGCCGAACCGGATGAAGGCAGGCCAACAGGAGAGGACGCGGCGACCTGGAAGCGTGGGCGAAAGCGAGCGAACGAAGCGGCATGGAGGAAATGAGGGATAGAACAAGGAAAGGAGAAAACCAGAGAGAAAAGCCCCCCGGCCACTGCAATGGCAGGGGCAATTCTCACAGAGCCGCATGCGAACACTCCACACATGCATCGACACCCGGGCCAGGGGTTCCAGAGCCCACTATCATAGGCACCCTCCAGAATGCGCGGCGCCGACGCACACGCCGGTCACGTGGGGCGTCACGCGGACCCACGCCGCACCGCACGCACGTCCATTGGCCCCGCCCATGCGTAGGAAATAGTAATAGGCCACTATCGAGGGCAGGCGCAAGTATACGTAGTTATAAACCAACAAGCAACAAACCAGTGGGCCCGTCCCACCGCCTGTCCCACACTCAGCATCACACGGCAGAGCGCACGAATGCCCAAGCGAGTCCAGCGGAACCACCAACCCGGGCAGAGCCACCACCCATCCCGCCCAACCGCGCACAGATCGGAGACGGGTCAAAGGAAACGCATGCAAGCACCCAAACCCAGTGACGCGCGGGACCAGCGACCGCGGGACCCAAGCAGCAGCGACGAAGGACAGTGCAGAAGACGGTGATCAACGACCTGGGGATTGAAAAAGCGCCAGTACAGCCCAGAAACGACGCGGCATGGCGCTGCCGTTGGACGGGACGAGCGAGACGAGACCGCTCGCCCACTCCGTACGCCCACTCTCCATGCGCCAGGCCGGCCGAATAATGAGGTCATATGAAACGGGCAATGCGAACACGGGCAAAATACACCAGGAAGATGACGCGCGGGACCATGCGTCGGCGAGGCCCACATGTAGCCGTAGCACCAGCCAGCGAGGAGTACACAACGCAGCGGCGTGGGTTTCTCGCGCGCATGCGGCGTGGCACGAGCGGCTACCTCGTGCCCGCGCATAAGGAAAAGCAACACCCAGCCGTTTCAATCCAAGTGGCCACGGCGCCGGCCCACACGTCATCCCTCGCCACGATCCACCGATCGGTAAAAACGAGTGCGCAGAATTCCAGCGACGATCGAACGGCCAACGCGCGAAAAAAGACCTGGTCAACGCCGATCGAACGGGCAATGAAGGATGCCATCGGGGGAGCTCCCTGGGAGCGAGTTGCCCAGCCTCTGTTTTGTTTTAAATGGCTCGCTAGCTGATTATGCTATTGATATGAGTAATTGTGAGACTTAAGTATTATTGTAAGTATGGTTAGTTCATAATATTTGCTGAAACCTGAATGCTGGCTTTGCATGTTTACAACAACAAGAGCAAACAGAGTTTGTAAAAGTTTTTCTTTATCACTTTCAGTTTATCAACTGAATTGCTTGAGGACAAGCAAAGGTTTAAGCTTGGGGGAGTTGATACATCTCCAACGTATCTACTTTTCCAAACACTTGTGCCCTTGTTTTGGACTCTAACTTGCATGATTTGAATGAAACTAACCCGGACTGACGCTGTTTTCAGCAGAACTGCCATGATGTTGTTTTATGGTAGAAAACAAAAGTTCTCGAAATGTCCTGAAAATCCTAGGAGGTACTTTTTGGAAAATATAAAAAATACTGGAGAAAGAATCAAGACCAGGGGGCCCACACCCTGTCCACGAGGGTGGGGGCACGCCCACCCCCCTGGGCGCGCCCCTCTGTCTCGTGGGCCCCTTGAGGCTCTGCCGACCTCAACTCCAGCTCCATATATTCCATCTCGCGGAGAAAAAAATTAGAGAGAAAGTTTCATCGCGTTTTACGATACGGAGCCGCCGCCAAGCCCTAATCTCTCTCGGGAGGGCTGATCTGGAGTCCGTTCGGGGCTCCGGGGAGGGGGATTCGTCATCGTCGTCATCATCAACCATCCTCCATCACCAATTTCATGATGCTCACCGCCGTGCATGAGTAATTCCATCATAGGCTTGCTGGACGGTGATGGGTTGGATGAGATTTACCATGTAATCAATTTAGTTTTGTTATGGCTTGATCCCTAGTATCCATTATGTTCTGAGATTGATGTTGCTATGACTTTGCTATGCTTAATGCTTGTCACTAGGGCCTGAGTGCCATGATTTCAGATCTGAACCTATTATGTTTTCATGAATATATGTGTGTTCTTGATCCTATCTTGCAAGTCTATAGTCACCTATTATGTGTTATGATCCGACAACCCTGAAGTGACAATAATCGGGATACTTCTCGGTGATGACCGTAGTTTGAGGAGTTCATGTATTCACTATGTGCTAATGCTTTGTTCCGGTTCTCTATTAAAAGGAGGCCTTAATATCCCTTAGTTTCCGCTAGGACCCCGCTACCACGGGAGGGTAGGACAAAAGATGTCATGCAAGTTCTTTTCCATAAGCACGTATGACTATTTACGGAATACATGCCTACATTACATTGATGAATTGGAGCTAGTTCTGTGTCATCCTATGTTATAGCTATTACACGAGGAATCGCATCTGACATAATTATCCATCACTGATCCATTGCCTACGAGCTTTTTACATCTTGTGCTTCGCTTATTTACTTTTCCGTTGCTATTGCTACAATCACTACAAAACCCAAAAACATTACTTTTGCCACTCTTACCTTTATTATCATATTACTTTGCTACTAAATACTTTGCTGCAGATACTAAGTTATCCAGGTGTGTTTGAATTGACAACTCAACTGCTAATACTCAATAATATTCTTTGGCTCCCCTTGTGTCGAATTAATAAATTTGGGTTGAATACTTTACCTTCGAAAGCTGTTGCGATCCCCTACACTTGTGGGTTATCAGCAGGTTGCACTGTTGCCACACCTTGTCTTGTCGTAGCAGGTGGGTGCAAACTTTGAGGGGGCGAGGGGCCGCCCCGTAAGGGTCGGCCCATGCCCTCGCCGCCTTTTGGGGAGCGCTGCCTTCTAGGGGTCCGCCTCCTTCTAGGAGGCGGCCTGTTGATACCAGTCGGCCCCGTGGGCCAGCCTTACGACCAGTCGGGCTGAGGGGCTTGGCCAGCCCCGATGTCTTAAAAACTGTTGAGGTGTAGATGAGGCTACCCATGGTCTATCCCCCCATCAGTCCGCAATAAACTTGTGATCTAGTGTGCGCCTCTTCGACGAGCTACTGATGTGGTTTTCAAAATGTGACTATTTGCAGCTCTGAAAGCCGTTTAGCCGCCCTCATGACCGGACGCCATCTACATCCTCATTGCAGATCTTCGAGCAATGGCCCTTCACTTGGCGCCGCCGCTTCCTCCTCCACCGCCTGAGCCGGATTAGCCACTTGGTGGACTAAGCTACCCCTTTTTTTTGTTTTATTTTGGACTTGTTGAGTTGTGCCCTTAGCAATACCCTCTTGAACTATTGTGTATGTGACTTGTGTGTGTGCGCGCGCGGTGTGAACCATTGTTGGATCTTGTGGCTGCGTGGTTTGCTTTATATATAAAGCAGGGTCGTAATACTCACCTGACATTTCCTAGGGTGGAAATCTAGCATGAACAAATCATTCCCTTAGCACGGGGGAGGGGGACAAGTGAATGTTTCGTGGGAAACCACCCTAGCATGGGGAGCTCCTGTTCGGCGCCCTCAGCACCGCTTAGACTAGTTAGTGCTCGCAGGTGACTTGTAGTGGGCCGGCCTAGTAACCTGCTCTCAAACACAGCTAACGCTAGATTCTCAAAAAAAAAAAAGCAAATGCAAAAAAAATGTAAACGGGTTATTCCTAACTTTAATTTGGTAGAAGCGGGATTCGAACCGTGGATGGGAACATGGATGGCCGTAGGCAATAAGCACTAGGTCGGGCTCATTTAGTTGTCCACTAGAAGAAAACAGTGCTATTTAACCATTTCTTTAGTAAACATATACTACTACATACCCAACATAATTTATATGAAAACGAAAGCATAAATCTGAAAATGAATTCTTAAAACTAGTGAAACCAACCACAAGTTAAAAGAAAGGTTTATGAAAAATGGAAATTTTTCACATAAATGAGAAATGTTTGTGAATTTGAGAAAGTTCACGAATTAGGAAAAAGTTCATCAATTTGAAAAAAGCCATGGATTTTGAAAAAGGTTTATGAAATTTGGAAAAAGTTCAAGAAATTTGGAATAAGTGAAGAATTTGAAAGAAAAAAATCACATGCGAAAACATCATGCATCTGAAAAAAGTTCATAGATTTTCAAGAAAATATTAACAAATTTGAAAAAGTTAATCGATTTTGAACACAAATTCACAAATTTGAAAAAAGTTCCTCGACTTTGACAAATAGTTCATTAATTTTCGAAAAAATTCATTGATTTTGAAAAAAAAATCATCGATTTTGAATTAAAAAGAATCACAAATTTGTAAAAACTTCACCGGATTTTTTTTAAAAGTTCAGGAATTTAAAAGAAATTCATAAACTTTGATAAAAAAAAGTTCACGAATTTGGAAAAAGTTCACCTGTTTTTAAAAAAAGTTAATAGATTTGAGAAAAAGTTCATTGAATTTGATAAAGCTTCATATTAAAAAAATCATGTATTTAAAAAAAATCCTGAGTAAAAACCTATGAAAAACCGGTCAAACAAAGACCCAAAAAATGTCCGAAAGGCATGAAATAAGAAGTTGAAGAAGTTTTAGTAGGCTCATTTGTGCCGTCCGAGTCGGTTACCACATCTGGAAGTAAACACTGAGGGTCAGAGTTCCAATCTCACCACCCGCAATATTTTTTAAGGTTAAAAAAAATGAAAATGGGCCGAGCCCAGGAAGCAAGGGGCTGTGCGCCAGTTTGTTTCGTTGCCTTTAACCGGTACTGAAGCCGCCCTATAGGAATCGGGCCCAGCACAACCCCCTTGACCTCAAAATCTTTGACGCTATTTTTTTTTTTTGAGACATATCTTTGACGCTATTAAAAACAACACGTGATAAGAATTGGACCCAAAAACGGCCCAACTTTAGTACCACAAAAAACAGGCCTTAAAAAAGCTAAAATAGTTGCATCCGACTTAATTAAATAAAACCCTAAAAACTTAATTAAATAAAAACATAAAAATCTGGCATCCGTTTTATAATAAAAATACCATGTAGTCGGCGATTCAAAATAATACATATATTGTATGTAATTCTATGTGAAAAGTTGCCTGTCCAAGAAAGTAATTTGCCATAGCTCTGAACTGAAATTTAATTTGCCATGGCATCAAAATTTGCAAGTACATGGCAAATTTGCATACTGAATAATAAAAAGACCTACAGGAATTTCACCATGGTCTTATAATAAAAATGACATGATCTATATTTCTTTGTCATAACATACAAATCACATGCATTGAAAATAAACTTGACACGGTAGAAACAATAAAAGTGCCATGTAATGCATCAACATTTGCCATGGTTAAGATAAAATACTGCAAACATATGCAAAGATGTTCTGAAAAATAAATTGCCATGGCACTGGAAATATTTGTCTTGGGGCCCAGGAAAAACTAAATTGACATGATTCTGAAAATAAATTTGCCATGTCTATGAAAATAAATTTGGCACGGCTTAGGAAATAAATAAAATTTGCCATTGTCCAGGAAGAAACTAAAATAAATTTTCCATGGCACTGAAAATAAATTTGCTACGGTCCAAGGAAAACCTAAGTTGCCATGGCTACGAAAATAAATTTGCCATGGTCTAGCTCATGGCAAATGTAGAAAATTTTATGTCATGACAAATTTACAAATTTATTCTCTAATTGATGACAAATTCTGAAAGAACATAGTACATTGACATGGCAATCGATCTACAATTCATAGCAATTTGCCATGGTCTATGAAATTAAAAGGCCACATATGCAAAGATGACAAAATGGTTGTGTGCAACCAAACACGCCCTTGTTCTCCCATGTGGAAGATCCAAAAATCCAGACAAAGTTTGGCTCCGGTTGAACTACATTGATACTTCTGCATTGCACTTGCTGCAATCCACTAAGACGTGGTGGATAGGTTTATCTGACGAGACCGTCCCCAACCATGCTCATCTCTTGGATAATTTGGAATGAAAGAAATGCACGAGTTTTTCGACACAAGAGCACTCCTCGTATGATCCTTATTCAAAGTATTAAGGCGGAGGTGTCACTATGGCTGTCCGCGGGTGCAAAACAATTGGGCTTAATTATGCCGCGAGAGTAGCAACTCTTGTTGTAACGGTGTGTGTTGTAACGCAAGACGATCGAACTCTTAATTAATAGACGTGGCAAATCTTTTTCTTAATTAATATACGTGGTAAACCTTTTGCCTGCTTTCAAAAAGAAATCCAGACAAGGAGAGAAGAGCGTGCTTCATGCAGACGCCGTGAGTGCCGGGACTCTCGCACGCCACCTCACGCGAGCAAGCAGGCCTTGCTTCCCTCACGTCACGTCACGTGGGATGGCCTGGTTTCTCGTGGGCAGACGACGCACGGGCACGGGTGGCCACGCGCCAACGGACACGCGCGTCCCACAAGTGCCCGCAGGGCACGGCGATCGGTGGCAGAGACGCCCTCGGCCCTCCGCTGCTTTGACCGCGCGGACACCTGTATACATCACCGTTTCGAGCTGGCAGTGCTATCTACGCCGCCGGTTCTGAAAGAACGCGGCCGAGAATGTCGTGTGACAGCATGACCCAAACATTGCTCCAGGAGACGCAACGCATCGCTTCTCCTCTCTTGGATGCACCGTGTGTGCACCCCGTTTCCGGCGGCATGAAAACGACGGCAGGATAACCCAGGCCACCGGCCGGCGGGCGAGCAGCAGAGCAGGTGTGTTATTCCATTTGATTTGACGATCTGCGTTGGTCACGAGCCAGCGGCGCTCTACAACTGCTCCAAATGCAGCATCCACACCGAATACAAAGCACCGCATATTTCCATCTCCGTTTTCGTCGGTGACTCCGTGGCAGGGAGCTTAGCAATCGCAATACTACGGTTTGATCGAAGCATTGACCAACCACCACGAGGCGATCACACAATCAATGACGGGTTGTCCACTTGGACGCGGTGCAGATTAGTTACAAGAAGAAGACTACACGAACAAGCGAACAAGTTCCCGATGGATGGACGGAGTCTGCTCGGATGAACCCATCCATCCGGCCAAATAAAGCCGCCGCCACCACCACCACCTTGCTGGCCGGCCGGTGACGAGCAAGTCTGGCCAACCCCTGAAGCAAGCGAACGACTAATCCGTTGTACTCCCTCCGTTCGGAATTACTTGTCTCGAATATGGATGTATCTACCACTTGGCATGGGTGGTAAACTATATCAGAAACAATGAACAAAAAAATATGGATGTATCTAAAACTAAAATACGTCTAGATCCATCCATTTCTGCGACAAGTAATTCCGAACAGAGGGAGTATATTGTTTTGTTTCCGCCCTCCCGTCGCTTTCCTGCCACCCGATCCTCCACTCTGTCACCGCCCGTTTCTTTCCGCTAACTACCAAGCAACAGCACAAGACCAGCGACCCTTCCTCCTGCTGCCAGTGCCACAGCAACGGCAGCTCTCAAAGACACATTGCAATCATAAGGTGGCCAAAATACACAGCACACTCGGTTTCAAAAAAAAAAAGCACAAGGTGTAATTCAAAAGGGAAAGGTTTCTCAAAAGATATTTAAAACTGTGCACATATTAATTATATTCCTTTAAGTGATACTACTACACACGTTCGCGGCTCTTTACGAAGATAGGAAATGGAGAAAAATAAGTAGCAGAGGTGACCGGCAGATTCTTGCCATTTCCTTGTAGCTCTGGTTCCTGTCTTCTTTTAATCAAGCTGAAAATGACGGTTAAACTTATAATGTGATGGATATCTTGTCCATGGATATTTTCATAGGTAGATGAGACGTCTAATCTACCTAAGAAATGGTATGACTCAAGGGGATTATACAAGAAATGGTATGACGCGACAACGAAGGAGCTTGTTAGAGGTTGCAATGGTCATTAGCTAGACTCAAGGGGACAATAAAGAGAAGAATGGTGACACATCATAATAGCAGACCGCAACCCAAATTAACACATAGTCCTTACTTTACAAGCTCTAACTAGTCCATTAAAAAAAATACAAGTTCTAACTAGTGGCATGGAGCGCCGACAATGACAAACACTTGTCGAATCTGTTCATCGTAATTTTTTTGTCCAAGGTGCTCTCAGAAAAGCTAGCAACAATGGTTTCACTAATAATATGGATATACCATTGGTTGTCATTCCATTTTAGGTCTATTCGAGGATCATAGCTCGCTGAAATAACTTTTTTTTTGAAAGCGAAGGACCCTGACATCTGCATTCATTGTTGCATTCGACTATACAACTTGCTTAAGACAATCCTAGAAATGGTGACAAGTTTAATCCGAGAGAATACCTATCCGTCCAATTGAATTCTCGGCGTATATCTAATTCTATCTACGCGTAACAAAAAAAAACATGTAAAATAAAGAGATTATGAATGTCAATGTAAAATCCAGAGGCAATTACTACAATATGAAAGGCATGCACGTGACCCGCATGACGCCTTAGATATCAACATGCCATTCTAGAATTTGCGGTCGCCCGGTGCTATGAGCCGCGCGATGCATCGAATGGTATGGAGATCGTGTCGTAATGCATGGCTCCATATTTCTTGAAATCTATAAATCCAGACAATGTGACTAAAATAAATTACGCGCTCTATTTTTCTTCTTCCAGATTTTGCAACTAGTAGAACGGAAGTACAAGATCAACTATCCTCCATGGACCTCATCACAATGGCTGCTTTGTAAATAAAATCTTTACTCTCCCCATTCCCGGTCAAAATCCATCTTCTCTTCCCCACAGCGACATTTGCTCTCCACCATCCCGTGCCTTTCCTCTTCCTTCCCCACCTATTTCATGGTGCTCTGACCTACCCAAGCTCCAATCCCACCCAATGCAGCTCTAAAATCTCTCCTGTACTCCACCACCGCTGCTCCCCTACCTAGAGCTGCCGCCGCGCGGTAGCTCGGCGCCACCGCCGACGCCTCGCACCCCCGCAGCCTCTCCGCCGTCGCTGCCGTCGCCGCGCCTCATCGCGACGTCGCGTCCCTGCTCTCTCCACCCCGTCAGCGTCTCGGGCGTTGTTTTTTGAGGTATGAGCTCGTGGCCATCCGGCGATTCCCAAAACCCAAACCAGCATCCGCAAATTTTCTAGATCCGCCCCTCCGGCCCTCCCCGCGGTTAACTCAGTCAGTTAATCCGGCATTTATTAACAGCTTCCGAGTCAGCCGAAATTGGAGCTCTCATAATTGATCCGTGATGGTTTTGATTTTGCATCAATTACATCTTGCTTTACCTTAATTGATTGTATTCTGTTTCTTTCAAGGTATTGTGGAGAGTTTTCCAATTTCATCGGGCTCTGTTCTTCTGAGCGAAGGGTGAGAAGAATCTTTCGCCTGATTGTCCCCAAAGATGCCAGGAATCATAGTGGATGGAGTTGTTACAGAGGAGATTCAGCATGAGGTGGGTTCCTCTCAAAACAAGGAGAATTTGACGGCCCCAACCATGGCGCCAAGCATGCAGAGTGAGACACTTGAGATGCACGTTGAGAATTCTGGTGCTGGGGAGCCCTCGATTGAGCAACTCTACAACAACGTGTGTGAGATGGAGAGCTCAAGTGAGGGTGGCGGATCCCCATCACGCGAGAGCTTCGGGTCGGATGGAGAGGAATCAAGGATCGACTCAGAGCTTCGCCACCTTGTTGCTGGGGAGATGGAGGCCATGAAGGTCATTGAGGAGGAGGAGGAGAAGGAGAAGGAGAAGGGGAGTGGAAGTGTTACCAATGCGGTACCTACTGCTGGGAATGGTACCCCTGTCAGGCCTCAGTCTTCTAATTCATCCAAGAAGAAGGCTACAAAATCACAGCTTGAATCTGATGCTTCTGTTGGCCCCAATGGCAAGGCATCCCCCGAGGAAGGCGAGAGTGAGGTCAGCAAGCCCGGAAGCCGAGTTGGCCGTCGACGGAAAGCTAGTGCCAAATCACAGAATGGGACAGAAGATGCTGGTCTTGATAACCCAGACCTTGGTCCATTTCTTCTTAAGCATGCAAGAGACTTGATTGCCTCTGATAATCCGCGACGAGCGCTGAAATATGCTCTCCGTGCGACCAAATCATTTGAGAAATGTGCAGGTGGAAAGCCAAGCTTGAACTTGGTCATGAGTTTGCATGTTGTGGCTGCAATCCACTGCAACATGGGAAAGTACGAAGAAGCTGTACCTGTCCTACAACGATCCCTCGAGATTCCTGTGACCGAGGAAGGTCAGGAGCACGCTCTTGCCAAGTTTTCTGGCTGCATGCAATTGGGGGACACCTATGGGATGCTAGGTCAGATTGCCCTCTCACTGCAATGGTATGCCAAAGGGCTTGAAATCCAGAAGCAGACATTGGGGGAGCAGGATCCAAGGGTTGGAGAGACTTGCCGGTACTTGGCTGAGGCTCATGTGCAGGCACTACAATTAGATGAAGCACAAAAATTGTGCCAGATGGCTCTTGACATTCACAGGGATAATGGCCAGCCAGCATCACTTGAAGAAACGGCTGATAGGAGGCTAATGGGTCTTATTTGTGACACAAAGGGTGACCATGAAGCTGCGTTAGAACATCTAGTGATGGCGAGCATGGCCATGGTCGCCAATGGCCAGGAGACTGAGGTGGCCTCAGTGGATTGCAGTATTGGTGACATTTATCTCTCATTGGGTCGATATGATGAGGCTGTATGTGCTTATCAGAAAGCTCTTACGGTATTCAAGACTAGCAAAGGGGAGAATCATGCCACCGTGGCTTCTGTTTTCCTGCGGCTTGCTGATTTATACAACAAAACAGGGAAGCTGAGGGAATCAAAATCATACTGTGAGAATGCTCTCAAAATTTATCAGAAACCTATTCCAGGCACGTCTCTTGAAGAAATTGCCACTGGTTTGACTGATGTTTCAGCCATATATGAGACCATGAATGAGCATGACCAAGCATTGAAGTTACTCCAGAAGGCCTTGAAGATGTACAATAATTCTGCTGGCCAACAGAGCACAATTGCTGGAATTGAAGCTCAGATTGGTGTCTTGCACTACATCTCTGGGAATTATGGCGATGCATATGACTCCTTCAAGAGTGCGATTACAAAGCTCCGCACATGTGGTGAGAAAAAGTCCGCCTTCTTCGGTATTGCCCTGAACCAGATGGGGCTGGCGTGTGTTCAAAGATACTCCATAAATGAAGCTGCAGAACTCTTCGAGGAAGCTAGAACCGTTCTGGAGCAAGAATACGGGCCATATCATGCAGATACTCTAGGAGTATACAGCAATCTTGCTGGAACTTATGATGCAATGGGAAGGTAAGCTCCGTATTGATTCCCTTGTCAAGTTGTTTCTTCAATACTTCAAAATAGACCATACATGTTTCTTTGACCAACTAACTGTTAATTTCCATCTTGCTAATATGTTTGTTTGACTTCTCATTATTGTCATCCTTCTAAGCCCTGCATAACCTACATGTGAAATTTTAATGAAAGTGGAGTGCTTCCTTGCGCACCTCGACTTTCTTATGGTCCATGATTTATCGCTAAGTTTTTTTTTGTGAGGGATTTATCGCTAAGTTAATATGGTGATCCATTTGGTTGCTCTCAAGTCTCAACTAGGCCGCTGATTACCTGTTCCATGTTAGCCCTCAGATGTCCTGGATATAGTACAGGATATGAGTAAAGCCATAAAGTGTTCTTATAAATGGCAACTGTCGAGCCTTTGTTATTGTTTAGCATCTTCCAGCTTGGCACATGATTAGTCTCTTTATGCAGCTTTATGCAGCCCAAATTGAATTGGGCAGATGCTGATTGCGATAAAGTTGGGCCTACTTAATTGAAGTAGGACCATAATAAAACCATCTTTAGTTGCTTGTCGTTGGCTGTTGAGTAAAAGAAAGATCACCAATGCTTATCCTCTTGCTTTATCTTCTCCATTTGCATCTTTCTGTCCGTGTGGAAACTTCATGCTGCTTTGTTAGACCTGTGTGTCTGCCAGCTTTTCTGTAATATTCTTCCTAATCATGATGCTAGCTCTGAACTAAGAGTTGCCAGTTGTACTCTGGTCTAGCTGGCCAGATCAGGTTTCTGAAGCAACATGCTATCTCAGCTACGTCTGAAAGCAAATCTGAGATTAAGAGATTGAAAACTGCATCTCCCTCTCTGAATATGTCCAGTTGATGATACTTCTGTTCTTTTGTGTTACCAGACTGGATGAGGCCATTGAGATCTTGGAATACGTTGTTGAAATGCGCGAAGAGAAGCTAGGTACGGCGAACCCAGACGTTGACGACGAGAAGCGGAGGCTTGCCGAGTTGCTGAAGGAGGCTGGCCGGGGGAGAAGCAGGAAGGCAAAATCCCTGGAAAATCTTCTCGAGACCAACCCATACACCATCGGGAAGAGGACTACAGTTGCAGCGTGAGTGAACTACAGCTTTTGAAAGAGAAAAAGGAATGCTATGACGCTAAGAATTTGTGTATCAATTGGTTTATTCAAATTTGGTGAGGGGTACATGGGAATAGTAGTAGCGTTTGAGGATCGAGACACACAAATGATCTGATTGATTGTTGTAAAGTTGCAAAAGCTATTTTCACTTGTTATTACTTGCTCGGTGTCTAGAGCAATTAACTGTGCTCGTTGAACAGGTGTGTTTTGCCTAGTCCTTCTACTAGTTACATACACTACAACAAATAATGAACAGTTATAACCCTACTGTTTACTCCTAGATGACACAAAAATGATCTGATTGATTGTTCTAAAGTTGCAAAGGCTATTACCAGTTTACCACCACGAATGCCTTTTAGTGCTCGGGCGCCAGTGAGTTCCATCTTTTCCGCATAAAGAATCAAAATTCATATTCCAAAGTTCTTAAAAATTCTAATTTTTTTCACATTGTCATATGGATGGATATTGCATGATTAACAAGAGCTATGCAAAAATGACAAATCAATAATTTTTGCCCTGTATAGCTCGTGTGTTAATGTTTCTCATGAAATTTTACACACATGTACTATATATAATTTTTTGAAACACTGATATGATTTTTGAAAATTTTAGAACAAAGGCTACATGGAGCTCGAGCACACAAACACCACTCCACCTGTTATTACTTGCTCAGTGTCTATAGCATAAACCATGGCCGTTGAACAGGTGTTTCGCGTGGTCCTACTACAACAACTACTGAACAATTACGTGTTAGAGCAACTCTAGCAGAATCGACATAATTTGAATTGACGTCTGTCATATGAAGCACACTCCATAATGATTTGGAGGCTGCTGGGCCTGGGAGCAAACACATTCGACAAACGCATCCTTCATAGATTTTCTTTTATTTGGCTTTTTTCTCAAAATTTTAGTTGCAGTTTAAGAGATTTTTAATCCAACCAAACACTACATAATTGTCATCAAACACGGTAAACAACTATGTTAGTGGCCAAAAGTCATCGCATCACATATATTTTGCGACTTCAATGTCGTTAAGCGACATGTTCAAAATATGCAATGCCACTATTCAACATCGCTAGCTATCGAGGAGTTAGGTTTTCCCCTTTGGCTTCCCGTAGTTACCACACCAACGCCATCGCCGGCTAGTCCACACCCAACGACGTCGTCAGCCAGCCACCTCCTTTGCACTCCCCAAGCTCCCTTCGCCTTCTACCTCCCAGGTCCCCGACCCCTGCGTCGCCCCCAAGGGCGGCTCAGGGAAGAAAGTTGCCGCCGTCAGGAGGCACCCTATCGTCCTCCCCTTGCTTCGCCGCCACTGGAGTCCCCGTTGACGTAGTCGTGCTGGCTCCAAGGAAGGTGGCGGGGGCTCGAGCCATAGACGATGTTGCACGCCCCTTCTCCAAGCCGCGGTGATGACTCCAAGGTGGCGACCATGGTGAGGTCCTAGCGGTTTGGTTCCTGGCAGCGGCTACCTCTGGTGGTGCGCCGGCCTGGCTGTCAACGAGCACGCGAGTTTCCATGGAAATCCCCTTGCCGGTGCGCCTTCGGCCTCGTCGGGCCCGAATCTGTGTCTTCTCTAGCGTCCATGGCTCGGCAACGTCTTTGTCTATGTGGTTCATGCCCGTGTTCTTCGGAAGCTAAATTCTCTTTCAACTTCCCGGCGGCTCCGGATTTGCGATTCCCTCCAGAGTCTGGCTCACCGGCATCGTCAATCATCATCTCGTCCCCTACATCGGCTCTCCCCGCTCTGTAGTCTCTCCAACCCCATCCTTCACATGCCTCGTCCTTCTCCCGCCAGATTGAAAGCTCACATGTCCAGTAGCGTCCAGTGCCACCTTCTTCTTCGGCGGCGGGCACAACTCCTCTTCCTGCAATGGCGGTTCCAGCCAGCGACCTGACTTCCTCGTCTCTGGATCCTGGTTCGGCATCTTTAGGATTGCTTGGACAGAGACGAGGAGAAATCCCTGCCCGGCTCGCCAATGCTGGCAGCGGTGTCCTCCCCTTCTTGGAGATGCTGCCATGGCCTTTGTCCATGCTCCTTTTTGAGCATCGGGAAAACCCTTGATTCAATCCATCGGATCAGACGACGATGGCGTCGGTTTCCCTTCTTGCCAGTCGGGTATGGAGTCATGGCCGCGTGAAGAAGGTGGCTCCTGGTGTTCGTGGCGAGGACCGGTACCATGTGTCTCATCTCTTCACAATCCATGGCTGGAGTCCTGGCAAGGCAAGCTTAGTTGTGTTGTATCCTTTGTTTGAACCAAGCATCCCATGTCTCTCTGCTTCAAGAACAATGCTCACGCCGGCTAGCGTTTGTATTGTGTGATGTACCCTCCCTTGTACTCATCCTAACTCTTATATCAATGAAAAGATACCCAAGCTTTGCATATTAAAAAAAAAAACTACATACACAGATACAATCATGGTCGTCCTCCAAGTCCGTGTTCGAAGCGACCAAAGACGACCGTGAATTGTTGTTGCTCCTCAAATTTTTGTTAAACCATAAATTTTGACCGGCAACTTTGCGTGCCATTTTAAGAGACTGCTTCTACGTTGCACTCCCTCTATGAAGAAATATAAGATTGTTTACAGGGGGATTTCTTTACAGAGGGAGTATATGTTAAAAACGATCTATTTTGTAAGCCGAGACAAATTATCAGGAGAAAAGCCAAATGTCACTGAAAATAAGCACGACAACGTAAGGTAGTAAAATTTCACATGCAGACACAAACTGAGTACCCACCAAATTCACACTTCAATTCCAGAAAAACAGAGAGATCCATCGGTAGCTCTCAGGGACGATTTGCTGAACAGTACTCCACAAGGATGCATGTGGTTTAACAAAAATCCAAGCTCCAGAAACATCAACCACCCATCCACTATTCTTAACCAGGAGTTATCACTAATAGCACTAAAGTACGACAACCATGAAGCAACTTCGCCCCTGGCCATAACTGTCTTAGTGACCATACTTCTGGAACTCCCACTCGCTGTTGTCTGCAATGCAAAATAGAACTTCAGGATACTGAAAAGTAGCAAGCAACAGTGATG
Source organism: Triticum dicoccoides (assembly GCF_002162155.2). Classification (NCBI taxonomy): domain Eukaryota; kingdom Viridiplantae; phylum Streptophyta; class Magnoliopsida; order Poales; family Poaceae; genus Triticum; species Triticum dicoccoides. The sequence continues at coordinate 540,449,410 of NC_041391.1, read as the reverse complement.
CTGGGGAAAATCGATAGGGAAACAAACCTAGAGGGCACACTTGACGGGTCTTGAGCCAACGGCTGATGCAGTGGAAGTGGAATGCATGGTTGCAAACTCCTGAGAAAATACAAACAGGCCATTAACTTAACTCGGTTAATAGCAAACACTTAACCACATAGTCAGATGCAATCCTCTGCAACATGAGATGTAAACAACAATGCAATGTCCACGGAATCACTAGAAAATAACGACTATGATAATATTCGAGGAGAGAAAATTCACTAAAGGGATAATTGCACATAATGTTTGTCTAAATGAGTAAGAAGCTGATGTGGTCAAAATGCAGGCTTGGTATTATAGCACAGAAACAAACAGTCCACACATGGAAAGATCAAGAAACTACTTATCAACAATGACAGCTTCTGATCTAAATACAGATCCCTAATACGCAATGCAGTCCTAAACATGATAACACAAGAAATTACCTCAGATCAATTTCGTATAACACCTGACTCAGGTATTGACATTGTTCGCAAAAATAAAAACTCAACTGGCAATTTAAAATATGGAGACTGAAGTCCAAGCCATCAATCCACATTCTAACCTCTAGTCCTTTCAAGTTCAAACCAAATACCATGTTATTACTTCAAGGCGTAACCATAGTTAAAGGCATGCCTAGGAGTGCGAAGGCAAAAGGCCTAAATCCTAATGTGCACATAATTGCACATAAGTGTGTGCTTTGGTCAGAACAGCGCAAGTCGGTGGCAAAACACACAGTTAACGCCTAGAGTTTTTTCTACTTTGGACATAACTAGATGTGAACAATTATAAATGGTTAATTACAAAGGGAAGTCATTTGCCTATCTTGTTAAGCGCACAGCAGTACCTTCCTTTTGCAATCAACAGGTGCTACTGAATATTGTGTCACTTTCCTAAATTAAGATTTCAGCCTACAAAGAAGTGAAGAACAAATGAATAAACTTCATTGTCCACCTCCAAGTAAATTCAAGTCACTGTCAGTCTCCAATTGAAGACTTCTAAATAACAAATGGATGCTGGTTTACTATGAGGCTAGTCACTAGACTACATACGCCAGGATAGTCCCCCACATCCCAATACCACAATCCAACGAGTAAAACAACAATATGGAAGTGATGTTAGATAAGCACCGGGCTGCTGAGCATGGCGTTACGACTGGCAAATCATTATCAAGCAATTAATCCTCCACAGCACAATCTATTTTTTGTTATAAACAGTGCAGATTAACAAGTTGATAAATAAGCATCAGATGTAACTTCAGCCCAGCCAGATAAGGGGAACCATCATTGCATGTACATAACACATACACAGCTTCAAGCGGCAGTGCCAAATAAGTAAATTCCCTTGCATGGAAACCATGTAAACCCAAGTACTCCCAATGCCATATAGGTTGTAGTATAACTTAACAAGGCTCACATCAGACAAACAATATTGAGTAAATAATTAGTAGCACAGCAACACAAATCAACCAACTATATATTACATTGTAACAGAGTGACAACCAAAAAACTATCGTCAGGCATCAGCAAATAGGATACAAAATTCTCCAATAGTTAAACCTATGAAACCGCTAATAAAGCCACGACAGACAAAGAAACTTGTTAAGACTTCTAAGAACACACCAATATTCACATCATGACCAATACCAGATTGAGCAGCTGTTAATACTCAAATAACCCTTACATTAACAATGACAACTACGACAATTGCAAGATTATACGGCAGGAAACAGGGGAAGCAAGGGAAGAAGATCTGTATCATACCCCAAGCCACGGTGCACTCCTCGCTGGTGGCGCTGGCCTGGTTCGCCTGGCACTCGATGCCTGCATACACACACAAACGTCACAGGTCAGATTTCACACCGAAAACCCTAGAATCGTCGAAACAAAATCGAAGCGATGCGGCGAACGCGACGCGTGCTCACAGAGGTCCATGATGTGATTGCGGCAGATGGCGCAGTTGTCGACCACAATATCTGCGCGCAAAACACGGAAGAACGAGATCAGAATCGCATCAGGTCAGGCGAAAATCAAGCGAAGGAAAGAGCAGAACGCGATCGATCGAGCGAGAATAGGCTACCCCAGGCCCAGAGCGAGCGAGCGAGCGATAATAGCTTACCCCAGGCCCAGAGCGCGACGGCGTTCCACTTTTTGATCTCGAAGCGCTTGCCCTTCTTGCAGCCGGCGCCGGCGCAGGAGGAGGAGGGGGCGGCGGGGGGCACGGCCACGGCGACGTCGCCCTGGTCCATCGCGAGCGAACCTGGCGACGAGCGAGCGAACCCTAGGAGAGCGGAGGGGAGGAGGAGGCACAGCGAGACGGGAGACCGGAACAGAGCTTTCGCGTTTGGTGAAGGGGACGGGGCCAATAAAAGGGGGCACGCGAGAGAAAGGCCAGGGCGTGCGTGGGCTGCCTAGGTTTGCACGATCGACCGTATCTTAGCCCGATTCTTACTTCTCACGGTTTATTATGGGCTGATTTTGTTTTAAATTTTTTCGACGGGCCTAGAATTGCACTTTCCCGTATCCTTTCGATACAAAATTTGATACTCCCTCCGTCACAGTTTAGAAGGCACGGTTAAATTTGCGTGCATTTCCATAATAGACAAGGTTTAGGACGCATTGCATTTATTTCTACTAGCTAAGTAATACTCTGATATACTATTTCTACTAGTACAATGCCCGTGAGTTGCTACGGGTCTTTTAACATTAATCTAATCCTACGTAAATTTATGATGCGGAGGAGACATATCAGACAACGACCATCAGATTAAAAAACAAAGCGCCGAGGTAAATTTACATTGCACATTTACGTTAATTGGTCAACATGCTTGCCTTGACTCCAGGAATGCCTCCGGCTGATGGAGGTCGCCAGGTAGGGTTACGCTAATAGAAATATTTTGATTAGAAATCGATAGAAACTTTATGAAAAATAACGCCTAGCTTGGAGCCTTGTACTTGCAAAGCCAGAGACGTGGTCCACGTCCATGGGCGAGGAAGGGAATTGTAGGAAAAATTGGATACACTTATATTAGTATTTCAGGTCTGCCCAATACATAGTGTTCCTGATATTTTGGATATTTTACGCCAAGTTTCTTACTAAACACAACAGGCCTCTCGCAATCTAAGAGGCTTCTTTGGTTTTGGGTGGTTCAACAAGAGGTATTGCTTCAACACGCTGTGGTATTATTTATCTGCTCTAATCTGCTATACACTCTGATAGTTTCGAATATAGTTCAGTAGGCATAAGCCCGCCGTAGTTCCCTGTCAAGAAAAAAAGTGTGTTGGCAATGGAATCTTATCAAAACTGTAAAGTAAAACACACACCACTGAAGAAATCAATCTTTAAGAAAGAAAAAATAGTATCTTAGTCAATACAGCTATCATTGAAAAGTAGTTCCCAAGTATAAGTGATGGCCAGGCCTCATTTATTTACAACGGGCCATCATATTGACAAGTAGCGGAAAATATAAATCAAGTCGTTGCCGACTCTGTATGGAGAAAATATCAGATATAGCCTACTCTTATGGATTTGGAGTATCCCATATTAAGTGTAAGCGCCATTTGCTGAAGGACTATTTGCAGAACAGAAGATTTCAATACTATGGGAATATTATATTGCATAGCTGACCATCTAATTATTCAGAAATCTATAATTCTAGAAGCACAATAAATTCAAGAATATTAACACCGTGTCGAATGCTAAAAACTTTTGTTGACCATTGACCACCAACATGTTTTCAGAAAATTGTGCCACAAGCAGTATATGCAAATACAATGGTAGTTTTTCGACTTGCTATGTGTATGGCACACAAGTTCATACCATTTTACTAAGCTGACAATGTTCACATAGTTCAGGCATCAAGACCGAATGGTAAAGTAACTGAAACAAAGACAAACTGAAAGGCTTCACAAAGTTCTGTTGTCAGTTTTGAACAGGAAATGATAGACAAAGAAGCTTGGAGCCTTTTGAGCCGACTAAAATTACTTAAATACTTCACCATAAGGTCCATAAGAACTTGAAATCAGGTAAATGTGGATTTGTTTTTTTCAGGTGGCAGATGTGAAATTTAGTGGGAAAGAAAAGAGAGCACTTAATGATAAACCAAATCATGTACATGTGAGGCCAGGCATAGCACTTTCTGTAACATATCCCCACTATCTAGATTATCATACTACAAGCATTTCACAAATTGTTAAACAACCATACAAAGAAACAGAGATATGCCCCCGCACACGGTACACTCCCCTTGAGAAAACTATAAAAGGGTCTTGCCGTCCTATGTGTTGACTCGCTTAAACTAATCAACATTAGATGAGAATTAGATGGACTGCAGGTAATCAAGCTAATTGCTTTGGAATTCAACTATGCGACGTGTGGTTGGATCACACATACTGTACCTTGTGGATATGTCAAGCGAATCATCAACTAAACATACAACAAACAGAACAACACAATTCATCTACCCACCAAAGTGACAGACATTGATCACCGAGATTGAAAAATCATCAGAGATACACACTAAAAGGGACAACAAAAACAAGCACCAATTGGCATACATATTTGACGCACCTCTGCCTTTTTACTGCATGTATGTGGCGCACACGACGCCCACTGGAAGTTTGGCGAAGTTCCTATAGACAGAGGGGAAGCAAAGAGTAAGCCCAATTTGAGCGATTTCAAGAGGAAATTCATCGTTTATTACTTTTTCTGATGGAGCGAGACTCAAAAGAACAAAATCTTGCACTCACTGTATTAGGAGGTAGTGCGTGGATGCCATCTGCGGCGACCAACGCATCCACCACCCGAAGCGCCGCGCCTGGAGCGCGCCCATGTAGGCGCCCGCATCAGCCCGCATCCCCGCTGGCGTCGAGCGCGAGGGAGACGGCGAGCTTGCCCCTGCCCTCCTCCGCCAGAGAGAGCTCGCCAGCGGCAGAGGCGAGGAGCTGCTGGTCCTGGGCGGACTTGCCGGAGAGCAGGAGGAACATGGTGGCGGCTGGGGCTCCGCCGCTGCTGCTATGCTCGGCTGCGGGAGCGGGAGCGGCGACCTGACGCGCACATCGGTGGGGAGGCTGGCCAGCGGCGGCGGCGGCTCCAATCGGTCCTCGGCGGCGGCGGTCGGATCTCGGCGGCGGCTCGTATTGGAGTAGAGATGGGATCGAGAGGAGTCGGCAATGAAGGATGGGATCGATGGAGCGTTTTTTCTGCCGGGTGTGGGGTTTTTTTGGCCTGTGTCGGGTGGGGTGGGGGAGAGGACGAAAAAAAACCGGACGAAAATAAAACCCGGAACGTGACCTACCAACTGAGACATTAGGAGTAGAGATATGCATGCGTAGTGTGAATGCTATTTTTTAGCCCATCTCACAACCAATAGATAACCACCTAGGTCCCAGAGAATTTCCAAGTGCACCTTTTAAACCGTGACGGAGGGAGTACTCTGAATTAGGCTTTCTCCCCGCTAATTAGTACTCCCTCCGTCCTATAATATGAGAACGTTTTTGACACTAGTATAAAATAAAACAACTGTCACTATTAGTGTCAAGGAAAAAAGGCAACCATCACAACCATACAACAAATTCAAGTGTCGCGTCGGACCACCAAGTGGTCGATAGCTCAGGAGATCTGCGGGGAAGCAAGACGACGAGCCATCGCAATCAAGGCGTCCAAAATGAGTCCAAGCCGATCATGATCCACCGCCTAGAAAACGGCGCCAGTGCTGCAAAATACAAGAAATTTAAAGAAGAAGTTAGAGGCCCGCCTAGGAAAGACCCGTTCAATGATCATCTTGTTACATGTCGTCTATAGGGTCCAAGCTAGCGCCGCAAACACAAGCCAGAAGAGGCGTCTCCTCCTCCCGCTCTGGATGGCATGGGTCTGTAGGAACCCGACCAGGTCTAGGGCCTCGCAATCAGGCCCAGAACCTCACAGACATAGCTCCAAAGAGCTCTCGTTGCCGAGCACGAGAAGATGTCCATCCATATTTCCGGAACAACACAAAAGGGGACACATCCCATCCCCCAGGGTTGTGCAGCTTGATCATCTCTGTCCCAGATTGGAGGCGATCCCGCAAAAGCTGCCAAACAAAGATTTTGACTTTGAGAAGCAAGGGGCTTTCTATAGCGGAAAGGTGGAAGGCCGGTGACACGTGGCATGTAAGCTAAAGCCAACAGAAAAGATCCTCAAGGGGGTTGGCCACTGTAAGTGCATATAGTGCCATCCCTAGTTGGTTTTGGAGTATTGACGACAAACATGGTTGAGGGACTAATGAGTTTGTGAGAATTGCAGGATAACACAGGTAGTAGTCCCTTATTGATTCGGTTTACCTACCAGAGATGACCCCTAAAAATGTGTGAAGACATTGAAGTCAATGGTGGTTCGTGAAGACATTCACGACGAAGATTATGACATGTGAAGATATTCACTTGAAGACTATGGAGTACGAAGACATAGCTGTTTTGTAGTTTCCTTTCTTCTTTATTGAGTCATAGGAACCACTGTACTGTTAAGTGGGGTCCAAATGAACAAAGTCCGAGTGACTTAAGTGATGTTCAACCAAATCCTATGTCTTCGAGCGAAGTCAATGAGAGCAAACCTTATCTAGAGCTGGATGAGTCAGCTTTGCTTGTAGCCCAAGCCAAGCTGCCGTGTGTGTTTGAAATCTGACCATGGACACGTGTCAGTTCCTTAGTGACCCAGTGTCATTTCAGACATATCAGGTCGGGTTGCCTCCTGGCTATAAATAGCCCACCCCCTACACCATAAATTGGTGGATGCTCAGAGTTAGTACACGGCTTTTGTCGTTTGAGAGCAGCGCACCTCCGAAGCATTTGAGAGAGAGATCCTTGCGAGGACAAAGCCTAAAACACCTAGAGCCAAAGAGTGTTAGGCATCACTGAAGTCTTTCTGTCTGCGTGACCCAAAGACTTATTACACTTGAGGACTGTGTATCCTCCAGATGGTTAGGTGTCGCGTTCTGATCATTCAAGAGTCATTGTGGATTGCCGGCGAACAAAGTCTGTGAAGGTTTGGAAGTCTACCTCGAAGACTTACTAGAGTGATTGGGCGAGGACTGGGTGTCCTTAGCTCAATGGGAATAAGGTGAAGACACAGTCTTCTGAGTTTAATCTCAGCCTCCCTAACCAGACGTACAGTTGTCACAGCAACTGGTCTACCAAATCTTTTTCTTCACCAAGCAACTGGTTTTATCCTCTACTCTCCTTACTTTACAGTTTGTCTTCGTGAAGTCATTACTTGCCTAACTGATTCATTTGACTTCATTATGTGAAGACTTGTATCTGTTTAGCTTCGTACTATCTTCCATTCCGATCATATCTACCTAGTTGCAGTTAGTCTTCGTGTTTTCCTGTATTATATGCTTGACTAATGTTTGCCTAGTGTAGTCTTCATTCCGCTGCTTACTGTATAGGTTCAGTTTACCTGTTTGTCTTTAGATCCACCGTGTTTTGAAGACTTTCACAAAAATCGCCTATTAACCCCCCTCTAGTCGATAACTAGCACTTTCAATTGGTAGCAGAGCAAGGTACTCCCTTGTTCTGTGTGATTCAGTTTAACCACTTGGAGTTTTAGCCATGTCGACTGCAGGGATAATCAAAGTCTCCGCTGTGTGCCCCGTCTTCGATGGCACTGACTACCCCTACGGGAAGAACAAGATGTGCATGCATCTTGAAGCCATTGATGTTGATCTCTGGTATGTCGTCAAGACTGGCGTTCCCAAAGTCGGTGAAGGCGTCACAGCTGCTGATGTCAAGAGATTTGCTCAATTGGACTCAACCGCCAAGAACATTATCTATGGTCATCTGACCAAAGGGCAGTATGGCCGTGTGAGTGCACTGGAAACTGCAAAGCTGGTCTGGGACTGGCTGTCCAAGGTCAATGAAGGCGTCTCAACTCAGAGATACTCAAGAATCAATGTTCTTCGCAATATCTTCAACCGCTTCAAGAGAAATGGCAATGAACATGTCCATCTCACGTTTGTTCGCTTGGCTGATATCACCAATGAGCTTCGTGCTCTCGGCGCTACTGAGATCACCAAGCATGAGATCATGAAGAAGCTTCTGAGATCACTTGACAGCTCGTTTGACACCTTAGCCCTAATGATACAAGAAAATGTCCTGACTTCAAAGATCTCGATCCGTCTGACATACTTGAGAGGCTCAACACACATGAGTTCCAGCTATCTGAGAAACGTGATATCTATGGTCCCACCTATGGTCGAACCCGTGCACTGAAGGCTAAAGTTGTTTCCTCATCTAAAGAAGAATCTGATTGTAGCTCTGGTGATCCTGAAGAGCTTGGCAAAGAGCTTGCAATGCTTGTGAGGAATTTTCAGAAGTTCTCCAAGAAGAATCGGTTCAGTAAGTCTTCAAGATCTAGCCCAAAGAACGACGAGGCTTCATCATGTGACTACAAGAAGAGAACTTGCCACAAATGCAAGAAGACAGGCCACTACATCTCTGAGTGTCCTCAGTGGGATAAGTAATCAAAGAAGAAGAAGAAGAGCAAGGAATATAATTTTGATGACAAGAAGTAGAAGAAATTGTCAAAAATCTTCTTCAAAGTCTTCGTCAAAGTCTTCATCTCACAAGAAGACCTCACCAAGCAAGGATTGAGCATTTATTGGCAAGGAAATGGATTTAGAGGAGGAGTCTGCCTCTGAGGAGGCGGAGGTGGTGTCCCAGGAGGAGTCTGATTCAGGCGTGGCAAGCCTGGCTTTGGCGTCAGCGTTCGTCGCCAAGTCAATCTTCAACATTAAAGACAATGGTCACCGCGTTGAAGCCAAAGATAATGATGATGATGATGACGACTCTGCTCCGACCTACTGCTTCATGGCACATGGTGCCAAGGTAACTTCACACGATTCCTATTTCCAAACCTCTAGTGAAGATGACTCCGAATGTGAACCCAAACCTAGCTATAAGACACTTCCTAAAATTACAACTGAGCAACAAACTGCTATGGGACATATTCAAAAGTTGCTAGACAAAAGCGATGACCTGTTGTACGCAGAAATGAATCAAACTCAGTCCTTAATCGAAGACATTAAAAGTCTTTGCGTTAAGTATGAAGAACTTGAAAGTCATCATGAAACTCTCTCAGCCTCTCATGAGAAGCTTTCCTACGATTATCTTCAAAGTAAGCGGGATCTTGAGAAACTGAGAGTGTCTCATCAAGATCTTCAAAAGGAGAACGATTCACTAATCGTCCAACAGACCAGTTCCGCTCAGGTAGAATTTGTTCCACCATGCTTAAAGTGTCTTGAGCGCGATAATGTTGTCTCTGTTACTGAATATTCTACTTCTTCTGATGTTGCAATATCTTTAACTGCTAATGTGGTAACTAACCCCTCTACTGAGGATGCCACTGCTATTGCCGATGAGAATGCTAGGTTGAAGACATTGCTTGAGACTGGCATGTACAAAAGCCTCAAAGGGCATCAGACTTTGTGCGATGTCCTCAAGAAATTGAAAGTGCGTTATATCGACTAGAGGGGGGTGAATAGGCGATTTTTATGAATTCTTCACTGAGGAATTTCAGGGTGAGGAAATTCCTAAGCGAAGAACTACTTGCAGCGGAATAAGTACTCAAAAGTAAACATAACAGAACACAAGCATAGTCATCATGATGAAATGAAGACAAGCACAGAGTACAGAAAGCGTAAACACATGATAACACATGATGAGGACAAACAGACTGAAGAAATTGAGATGAGGAAATTGAGAAAGTCTTCAGTCAAAGTCCTCGAACAGATATGAACAAGACCACACCACAGTAATGAGGAAATGAAAGGGTTGAGGAAATAGAACCAGTAAGCTTGGTGAAGACAATGATTTGGTAGACCAATTCCAACTGATGTCTCAGTTGTACATCTGGTTGGAGCGGCTAGGTATTTAAACGTGAGGACACAGTCCCGGACACCCAGTCCTGAACACGCAGTCTAGGACACACAGTCCTCACCGTATTCTCCTTGAACTAAGGTCACACAGACCTCGTCCAATCACTTGTGGTAAGTCTTCAAGTGACTTCCAAACCTTCACAGACTTGGTCACTCGGTGATCCACAATTCCTCTTGGATTCTCTAGACCATGACGCCTAACCATCTGGAAGAAGCACAGTCTTCAAAGGTAACAAGCGTCGGATCCACGCAGGATCAATCTCTTCAGTGATGCTCAATCACTTTGGGTTTGAAGGTGTTTGGGTTTGGGTTTTCCTCACTTGATAATTTTCGCTCAAAGTCCTCGGAGGATGGGATGCTCTCAAATGACAAGTGTCAGTTTCTCTCGGAGCAGCCAACCAGCTAGTGGTTGTAGGGGGGGGGGGCTATTTATAGCCTAGGGAGCAGTCCGACATGATAAGACATAAATGCCCTTCAATGATATGACCGTTAGGTGGGTAGATATTTTGGGACAGCTGGCGCGTAGTACAACAACGGTCGGAATTTTGACTCTCAAATTCCTCAGGGCTATCATGTTCCTCACTGTGTAGGCAATCCGCACTAGCGAATTCTTCCTCAGTCAGAACAAATTCCTCAGCAACCAGAAGAACTTCGTCTCTGTTACTGAAGAAATCGACTGATCTGTATGAGATTTTTCCAATGGCTTCACTCGAAGGGTTTGGTAGGTGTAGGATTTTGAGTTGAGCATCACATGGAATTTTTTTCTTAGTATTTCCTCGACCCCCTTTAACAGTACGGTGTTTCCTATGACTCAAGAAAGAGAAAATGAAACTACGAAAACAAAAGTCTTCACGCTTCATGTTCCTCGAATGAATTCCAAGTCTTCAAGGTCACACCAATTTCTTCACTTTCAAAGTCTTCAGAAAGTCTTCAGAAATCCAAAGTCTTCAGTTGAAGAACTTCATTCTTAGGGGTCGACTTTCTCTGTAATTATCAAACTCCTCATAGACTTATAGACCTATGTACACTCACAAACGCATCAGTCCCTTAACCTATAAGTCTTCAATACACCAAAATCACTAAGGGGCACTAGATGCACTTACAATCTCCCCCTTTTTGGTGATTGATGACAATATAGGTTAAGTTTTCAATGGGGATAAACATATGAATCGTAAATACCAATATTGAGGAATTTGATTGCAAGATATAGAAGAACTCCCCCTAAAGATGTGCATCGTGAGGAATTTGCTTTTGAAGCAATGCACACTTGAAGAGTAAAATCATGGAGATCTCCCCCTATATCTTGTAATTCATACACGCATTTGACATATAATATGAAGAATTTGAAATGCATGATGAAATATGGTGACTGATGTAATTCGGCATGCGTGTAATGAGGAATAAGCATGCAGAAGAACTCAACAAAAGTATCAGACCACCATAGAGTTTAAGGTTACAACTCAATCCAGCAAAGTCATCAGAAGAACGAGAGTTGTAACTTAGGAAAAATATGCCCATATAAGATAGACCCGCTTGAAGACTAACTTAAACTTCTCCCCCTTTGTCATCGAATGACCAAAAGGGTTGAAAATGAGGACTAACGCCCCTGAAGAATATCATGATAATGGAGGAGCACCAGCGTTGTTGGGGTCATGTGTCGTTGTAGGGCCTGCCGCTATGTCGTCCAAGTCTTCATACTCGTCCGTGTCGCGTGATGAAGAATATGAACTAGCTACCAAGGAAGGAACCTTGACCTTCTTGTATTTCTTCGATGGAGGAGCAGACCAGTCAAAATCTTCCTAGAAGCCCGTTTGCTTCAGATCTTCTTCACCATATAGATGTGACAGAATAGCCCAGGTGCGATCGAAGACTTCATGGAGGTAGTAATGGTTTTTCTTCACTGCATTATGTGTATCAGTCATGTTGTGAAGAATAGAACCAAACTAACGCTTAACCCATTTGTGGTTTCGATCCACCTTCTGGTGAAGACTAAGAAGCAGCTCACGGTCAGTCATCACACAAGGAGCAGTGGCTTGAGGATTTGACTTGTGTGCATTGGCAGCAGAATCATGAATGGCAGAGTCATCATTGGTGGAATAAGATGCAGCTTTGCAAAACTGACCATCCAATGGACGAATGCCTTCATCAAAAATAGCAGTGGCCTTGCCCTTTTCATCAGCTGAGGAAAAAGTCCGCTTGAGGACTTCAATAGGGGGCAAGTAGCTGCCATGGTTGAGTGTATCAGCTTTGTAGTTGAGTGAAGACCTTGCTCTGATGAATCTCATAATCCAAGGAGCATAAGGCTTCAGCTCAAACGGAGAAAGTGCAACATTTACAAGAGTCCTCATGAAGAAATCATGATAATTGACAGGGATGCCATGCATGATGTTGAATAGCAGATTCTTCATGATGCCAACAATTTCCTCATCAGATGAGTCGTGGCCTTTGATAGGACTCAAGGTCTTCGTCAGAATGCGATAGACTGCTCTTAGCACATACAGTAATTCCTTCACAAGGAATTTGGTCCTTGGGGCTTAACCGGGCTTCAGAGGCTTCATTATCATTTGCATGTAATGAGCAGTAAGTTCAGATTCTTGGTACATACAATGAGCACCTTCAGGTGGAGGACTGATTGGCAGGGCATGAAGTAATTCAGAGGCCGGTGCCTTATAGAGAGTGTTTTCGGTCATCTAGTCCAACACCCAAGTGTTGATATCATCAGCATCACCTGTGACGTGCAGAGTTGCGTAGAACTGAAGAATAAGCTCTTCATTCCAATCAACAATGTCAGAGCAAAAGTTGAGCAGTCCTGCATCGTGAATCACACTAAGGACTGGAGAGAAGCAAGGCATTGATTCCATATGCACGTGAGGAATATGCTCGTGATCGAAGACTTTGTCTTTGTTGAAAAGCAGTGAAGAATAGAAATTGGCCTGGCTGGCAGTCCAATAGCGCTTCCTTCTAAGACGAGCAGAGTCATAAGGATTATAATCAGTGAAGAACATGTGCTCGCCGCAGCCTTGAATTTCTGCTTCTTCGAGAAGGGATCCTTTGGCTTGGGCTGAGGAGTATCAGTCAATTGCATCACTACCTCAGGAATTGCAATCTCAGGATCCACAGGCTGAGGAATTTCAGGCTCTTCTTCAGTTGCAGCCTGGGTCATCAATTCTTCATTGACATTTTCATCAGCACTAGTGGCTGGAATCTCTTCATGGACAGATGGGGTTGCATGAGGTTCTTCAGATCCCATTTGTACTTCAATAGCAACAGGGGACTGAGGAATCTGTTGAAGTGGAGTGAACAGTGGAGAGTTGGGGTGCTAACTTTTCCAAAAGTCATCATTCAGCATGGGAGTGGTACAGCCAATGTCCACTTCTTCATCCGCCATTTCTTCAGCGCCAGCCTCTTCAGCAGTAAACTGAGGCATAGGCCAGGAGACAACTGGTGTTGAAGGGATTGCATCTACTTCAATTTCTTCATCCAACTGCTCTGACGAAGCAGCAGAAGGAATTTCTTCATCTGATTCACTTGGAATCACATAATCTTCATCAAAAGGAACAAGGTCCTTTAATGGCATGGATGAGACAGGAACGACATCAATTGGGTTGTCAAATGAGCTTGTCAAAGGCTTCATCTTCTTCGGAGATGAAGAATCTGATGAAGTTGATGCCTTCTTTTTCTTCACTGCTGCACGCTCTGCAGCCTTGATCTTCTTCACATCTGATGCAGATGGAAGGATTGGAGTTTGCGTTGGTGTTGGTGTAGGAGGAGCAGAGGAATTAGGTTCATTTTCTTCAGGCACAACTGATGCAGTTGCCCTGACGTCTTCATTTTCTTCAGACGCAACACTAGTGGATGCCCTGGCAATTTCTTTAGCGGCTGGAATGCAGTCATCAGCCCTGGTACTTTCATTTTCTTCAGCAGCCTGATTGTCATCATCGGTGCTGGCATGTTCTTCAGTAGGTTGAACATATGCTTCAGCTGGAGTGACTTCAATGCGCACAGGAGCAGCAACACTTGAAGTGAATGTCTTCGTCAGCTTGACGAACCGGACCTTGGCGCCCTTCCAGTCAGCCTTGTAGGCTTCAAATTCTTCGCTGAGCTTCTTGATTTCAGCTTGTAGTGCAATAAGCTGCTCAGGCAAAAGATTAAGGATGTTGTCCTTTAGGTAGCGCTGCTTCTTGTACTGCACTTTCCTCAATGACCTTGCTTGGTCATACTTCCATTTTTCTTCTTCAATGAAGGCAGTCAAGACATGACTTTGACCAGGAGTGAGGTTCATCTCCGGCAAAGGTGTGTTCGGGTCCTTGTGCCATAGATCACTGAAATCTAGGATCAACTTCGGATCCAGTAACATTGGCACATTGCTGCCTTTGGCTCTAGCGGCCTTGACCTGCCTGTCTCTGATGATTTCGGCAAGTTCTTCATCATCAGCCCCATCATCATCAGATGGCACTTGAAAAGCGACCTGCTTCTTGTGAGGACTTGGTCGAGGGCCTCGTCCAGCAGTGGCCTTTTTCTTCAGTAGAGAGGGGCCAGTTGAGGAATTTGGTGCAGGTGAGGAACTTGCAGACGCTCCTGAGGCAATTGAGATGCCTGTAGTCCTTTGACACGTGGCGAGATGCACAGGTGTAGAGGATTTAGTTGGAGCAGCTGAGGACTTTGAAGGAGGAGTAGATTGAGGAGTTGGCCATGAGGGCTTTGAAGAATCTGGCCGTGAGGGCATTGCTGAGGAGCTTGGCCATGAGGGCATTGAGGGTGAAGCACTTTGTCACGCCCAAGATGCGACCCTATCCTAAAGGAACTCGAAGGTCCCACCAAGGATAGAAGCGCATCTTGAAGACGCTTTTGCAAGGTGGATATCATTACATCAACATTACATAATAGATGGGGATACATACATAAGGCACAAACGCCCCAAGAATACATCAACATCATACAAGAGATCAACATCCGACTACGGATGAAACACAAACAGAAACTCAAACGACAGCCACCCTGCTAGCCCAGGCTGCCGACCTAGAACCTATCCCCTGATCGAAGAAGAAGCAGAAGAAGAAATCCAAAACAAGTAAACATCACTCTCGCGTCATGGTCATCACATAACTTGTACCTGCAACTGTTGTTGTAGTAATCTGTGAGCCACGAGGACTCAGCAATCCCATTACCATGGGTATCAAGACTAGCAAAGCTTAATGGGAAAGGAAGGGGTAAAGTGGTGAGGTTGCAGCAATGACTAAGCATGATATGGTCGCTAACATACGCAAATAAGAGCGAGAAGAGAAGCAAACCGAATGGTCGTGAAGCTAGCAATGATCAAGAAGTGATCCTGAACTCCTACTTACGTCAAACATAACCCAAAATCGTGTTCACTTCCCGGACTCCGCCGAAAAGAGACCATCACGGCTACACACACAGTTGATGCGTTTTAATTCGGATCTGGTGTCAAGTTCTCTACAACCGGACATTAACAAATTCCCATCTGCCGCATAACCGCGGGCACGACTTTTGAAAGTTCAAACCCTGCAGGGGTGTCCCAACTTAGCCCATCATAAGCTCTCACGGTCAACAAAGGATATTCCTTCTCCCAGGAAGACCCGATCAGAATCGGAATCCCGGTTACAAGACATTTCGACAATGGTAAAACAAGACTAGCAAGAACACCCGCTGTGCCGACAAATCCCGATAGGAGCTGCACATATCTCGTTCTCAGGGCACACCGGATAAGCGAAGCGTACAGGTACCGACGTAACCCAAGTTGCCAAGGAATGGTCCCGCACGGTGCTCTAGTTTGGACCAACACTCGGAGGAGCACTGGCCCCGGGGGGGGGGGTAAATAAAGATGACCCTTGAGTCTGCAGAACCCAAGGGAAAAAGGGCTTAGGTGGCAAATGTTAAAACCAAGGTTGGGCCTTGCTGGAGGAGTTTTATTCAAAGCGAACTGTCAAGGGGGTCCCATAAGTCACCCAACCGTGTAAGGAACGTAAAATCAAGGAACATAACACTGGTATGACGGAAACTAGGGGCGACAAGAGTGGAACGAAACACCAGGCATAAGGCCGAGTCTTCCACCCTTTACCAAGTATATAGATGCATTAATTAAATAAGAGATATTGTGGTATCCCAACATAATCCTGTCCATCATGGAGCAATCTTCAACTTCACCTGCAACTAACAACGCTATAAGAGGGGCTGAGCAAAGCGGTAACATATCTAAGCTACGGTTTGCTAGGAAAGGTGCAAAAGGTTAGAGACTAACATGGCAATTTGGGAGGCTTGAAGAACAAGTGATAAGAAGCGCAGCATAGCGATAGAACGAAGAAACTAGCATAGCAATGATAGTAGTGAGATCCAAGGTGACGGTCATCTTGCCTGAAATCCCGCAAGGAAGAAGGAGTCCATGAAGAAGACGAAGCCACGAAGACGAACCAAGCGTAGACGAACGAATCCTCACGATCGCAACGAAACAGGAACTAACGAGAAGGAGCACAACCGGAAAGAAGCAATCAACAAGGTAAACACACACACATAGACATGGCATGATGCACAACCAAGTATGATGCAATACAAGACTACATGAAGCTACTCATGGCAAGATATGATGTAAACAAGAGCAACACATCAAGACAAGTTTAAATGAGGTCGGGAACAACATATAACAAATCCGGTAAGTCCTCATATGCAAATTTCGAAATTGGTCCAGATCTGAATAAACCTTATGTTCAAGTTGTTAAACAGCAAGTTAAGATGCACAAAGATGATCTACACGAAATTCTAGTCAAGTTGCATATAAAGTTCATTTAGTTCGGAGCTACGGCCTAGAAGATATGAGCAAAACAAGTTAAACATGGCATTGATGCAAAATGCATTCAAACATCAAGCAAACACACCAAAACAAGGATGCAACATTATAATATGAAACTACATGCAATTCTAAGCAAGTTTCATATAGAGCACACTCAAAACGGAGCAACGGTTCAACACACACACACCAAACAAGATATAATAACAATTTGCCCAAAACAGCAACTAGGCATCTAGCAAGCATCAAACCAATATGCTACAGCACCTCAACATAAAAACAAAATCCATGGACATGATGTACAGGTAAATAATAACAAAACATAGACACTGAGCTATCTCCAGAAAACACTAGAACATGCTCAAAAAGACATGGCAAGATTGCATATAATAACAGTTTCAGACTTTGCAGAAATAACATCAGATTGCAATGTTTAGAGCTATCAAACAACATGTTACAGGAAGATATCATGGCAAACAAAGGCATGGCATGCTAGTACTGAAGACAAAGAACAAATCTACCTTACTGAACTAATTCCAAAGATCAACAGAAAATATGGTAGCATCCATGCAAACATGGCAAGTGATATTACAGATTCAGAATATCAACACATGGCAGGAACAACGATAAGTAGGCATGTTGGTGAGCTTGTACCACTCACCACAGAGCAATACATGGCATGACAAGGTGACCAACAGTAATAATAAATGTTTTTGAAGCTAAGCATGGCAAGAGCAAGTTCATAGGGTGCATGGATCACTAGCAAAACACATGGCAAAACTGAACTTCATGTTAATAGGCTGACAGAAACATTATTTAGCAACTTTGGAGCAAGATAACAACAAGCTACAATAGGCTATAAATGCAACCAGTGGCATGGATGGATAGAGCATGAAATGTATAACAAAACATCCTTAGTGAACATCTCCAGATTATGCATAGAATGACTTGTAGCAGCAGGTTTATATAGCATCACAAAATAACAGATTCAGCCTAGCAAAACAGTAACAGGAAGTACCCTACTTCACGAGCTTGATGCACTCACTACAAGACTCACAAAAATACATGGATTGCACCTCTGTAAATATGGCATGATGAAGCTCAAAACTCATGTAGACATCAAGCTCATAAGAAGCACACACAATGCAACAAAAATGACAAATCATCAAGTTCTGTTAACAGACAGCAGTTAACATCATATAGCACTCTTGCAACGATGATTAGGGCATCAATATGATCTCAAACAATCATGGCACAATGGAATGAAATGTAGAGCATCTCACAATGAACATTTTGACATATAGCACGCACAAAACGGAGCAGTGTGCATGGAGTTACAGCAGGTCAAAGATGCACTCATGAAGTTAACAAATAAAGGACAGCCGATTTTCTGGAAAAAAACAACGAGTGCTATATAACTATTTGACGCACGGGGTGGAGTTTATGCACTGCTCACCATGGGCTGCGGCCCAGGACGCGGAAGGAGGCAGGCCGGAGGAGATGGGCCGCGGGGAGGCGCTGGCCCATGCGGGGGTCAACGCGGGCGCGGCGACTGGATCGGGCTCCTCCCGATCCGCAAGGCGGCGGCGGCGACGGGAGTGGCCGGCGGCCGCGATGGTCAGGCTCCAGCGAGGGGAGGTTTGCCAGCAAGTGAGGCGGGCGGATCCGGCGAGGGGGACACCAGATCCGGCGGCAGGGCTCGGGGCAACCGCGGGGTAGAGGCGCCGGGGCAGCTCCGGCGCGGCGGGCACGCGGCGGTGCCGGCGAGGGTCGGCAGAGGAGCGGGCAGTCCGGCGTGGGGTCCAGCACGGCGGCGGGGGGACATGCGGCGATGGGGCACGAGCGAACGGGCGGCGGCGCACGACGGGCTTCGAGGGCCCCGCGCGGGCCTGGCGGGCCGGCGGCGGCGCGCGGTTGCCAGGGCCACGTGGCAGCTGCGGAGTGGCCACGGGAGGTGGCTGGACGCGTCCGTCAGCGGGGCGGACATGTCTGGTGCGGTGAGGGAGGAGATTTAGGGTTTGGGTAGGACATTCATCCGTGATTTGAGGAGGGGAAGGCTAATATATAGGTAGAGGGAGCTAGGAGGCTCCAAATGGAGTGCGGTTTTCGCCCACACGATCATGATCAAACGATCGAGAGGATGGAGGGGGTTTGGATGGGCTCATGGGCTGTGGTGAAGAGGGGCTGGGCTGCAAAGAGAAGGGGGTTTTGGGCTATGCGGTTAACCGTTGGGGCGTCAAACGACCTCCAAATGGAACGAACTTTGATGGGCGGTCTACTGATGATATACCAAGACCACTCGACAAACCTGGGTCCATTCCGAGAATGTTTTTATCCCGCTCATGAAACAAGGTCTGAGGGGGCGACGGGGCCCGACGAGAGTGTCTGGACTCCGAACGGACAATAGAGAGAACCAGGAGGACCCGAACGGATGCAAGTTTTGCAAAACATGAGGATGCAATGCATATGATGACATGGCAAAATGCAGCACGCAAGCAAATGACATGGCAACTACGGCGAAAAACTGGAAGACACTTAGCGCATCGAATCCGGGGCGTTACACACTTGGCTTGTGAGCAGGCCTCTTAGGCATGGCCTTCTTTGGCTTGCTTGCAGAGGCCTCAATAGCTGTAGCAGCAACAACAGAGTCTTCATTGAATTTCCTCACTACTTCTTTTGCCTGTTTGGCCAGTTTGGCTTGGCGCTTTGCCCATTCATCAGGATAATCCTCACCATGCTTGAGGCTGGTGGGATCTGCCAATTGGCCAGGTGCCAACGGAGGTCTTGGGCATGGAGGGTTGAGAGCGAATTTCTTCATATACTTGGGAGTAACATATCTATACTCCTCCAATCTCGTGCCCTGTTGGAAATATGCCCTAGAGGCAATAATAAAAGGATTATTATATTTCCTTGTTCACGATAATTGTCTTTTATTCATGCTACAATTGTATTATCCGAAAATCGTAATACACGTGTGAATACATATTACATAGACCACAACATGTCCCTAGTGAGCCTCTAGTTGACTAGCTCGTTGATCAACAGATAGTCATGGTTTCCTGACTATGGACATTGGATGTCATTGATAGCGGGATCACATCATTAGGAGAATGATGTGATGGACAAGACCCAATCCTAAGCATAGCACAAGATCGTGTAGTTCGTTTGCTAGAGCTTTTCCAATGTCAAGTATCCTTTCCTTAGACCATGAGATCGTGTAACTCCCGGATACCGTAGGAGTGCTTTGGGTGTACCAAACGTCACAACATAACTGGGTGACTATAAAGGTATGCTACGGGTATCTCCGAAAGTGTCTGTTGGGTTGACACGGATTGAGACTGGGATTTGTCACTCCGTATGATGGAGAGGTATCTCTGGGCCCACTCGGTAATGCATCATCATAATGAGCTCAAAGTGATCAAGTGTCTGGTCACGGGATCATGCATTACGGTACAAGTAAAGTGACTTGCCGGTAACGAGATTGAACGAGGTATTGGGGTACCGATGATCAAATCTCGGGCAAGTAACGTACCGGTTGACAAAGGGAATTGTATACGGGGTTGCTTGAATCCTCGACATCGTGGTTCATCCGATGAGATCATCGAGGAGCATGTGGGAGCCAACATGGGTATCCAGATCCCGCTGTTGGTTATTGACCGGAGAGCAGTCTCGGTCATGTCTGCGTGTCTCCCGAACCCATAGGGTCTACACACTTAAGGTTTGGTGATGCTAGGGTTGTAGAGATATTAGTATGCAGTAAACCGAAAGTTGTTCGGAGTCCCGAATGAGATCCCGGATGTCACGAGGAGTTCCAAAATGGTCCGGAGGTAAAGAATTATATATGGGAAGTCGAGTTTCGGCCATCGGGAAAGTTTCGGGGTTCACCGGTATTGTACCGGGACCATTGGAAGGGTCCCGGGGGTCCACCGGGTGGGGCCACCCATCCAGGAGGGCCCCATGGGCTGAAGTGGGAGGGTAACCAGCCCCTGGTGGGCTGGTGCGCTCCCCCTTGTCCCCCCTGCGCCTAGGGTTGGGAACCCTAGGGGAGGGGCGCCTCCACTTGCCTTGGGTGGCAAGTTTCCCCCTTTGGCCGCCGCTCCCCCTTGGAGATTCAATCTCCTAGGGCCGGCGGCCCCCCTGGGGTCCTATATAAAGAGGGGGAGGGAGGGCAGCCAGACTTTTTGCACTTGGCGCCTCCCTTTCCCCTTGCTACACCTCTCCCTCCCGCAGACGCTTGGCGAAGCCCTGCCGGATCCCTGCTGCATCCACCACCATGCCGTCGTGTTGCTGGATCTTCATCAACCTCTCCTTCCCCCCTTGCTGGATCAAGAAGGAGGAGACGTCACGGTGACCGTACATGTGTTGAACGCAGAGGTGCCGTCCGTTCAGCGCTAGGATCTCCGGTGATTTGGATCACGACGAGTACGACTCCCTCAACCTTGTTATCTTGAACGCTTCCGCTCGCGATCTACAAGGGTATGTAGATGCACCCCTCTCTCTCGTTGCTAGATGAACTCATAGATTGATCTTGGTGAACGTAGGAAACTTTTATTTTATGCAACGTTCCCCAACAGTGGTATCAGAGCTAGGTCTATGCGTAGTTCTCTTTGCACGAGTAGAACACAAATCTGTTGTGGGCGTAGATGTTGTCAACTTTGTTGCCA
Organism: Triticum dicoccoides; assembly: GCF_002162155.2. NCBI lineage: Eukaryota > Viridiplantae > Streptophyta > Magnoliopsida > Poales > Poaceae > Triticum > Triticum dicoccoides. Next base: position 540,428,013 of record NC_041391.1, on the reverse strand, counting down.
CTACTAGTCTTATTTTGCTTCAGTGGTATTGTGGGATGAAGCGGCCCGGACCGACCTTACACGTACGCTTATGTGAGACAGGTTCCACCCACTGACATGCACTAGTTGCATAAGGTGGCTAGCGGGTGTCTGTCTCTCCCACTTTAGTTGGAGCGGATTCGATGAAAAGGGTCCTTATGAAGGGTAAATAGAAGTTGACAAATCATGTTTTGGTTTTTCGTAGGTAAGAAAACGTTCTTGCTAGAACCCTATTGCAGCCACGTAAAAGATGCAACAACAATTAGAGGACGTCTAACTTGTTTTTGCAGCAATTGCTTTGTGATGTGATATGGCCAAAAGTTGTGATGGATGATGAATGATATATTGTGATGTATGAGATCATGTTCTTGTAATAGGAATCACGACTTGAATGTTGATGAGTATGACAACCGGCAGGAGCCATAGGAGTTGTCTTAATTATTGTATGACCTGCGTGTCAATGATTTAACGCCATGTAATTACTTTACTTTATTGCTAAACCGTTAGCCATAGTAGTAGAAGTAATAGTTGGCGAGCAACTTCATGGAGACACGATGATGGAGATCATGATGATGGAGATCATGGTGTCATGCCGGTGACGAAGATGATCATGGAGCCCCAAAGATGGAGATCAAAGGAGCTATATGATATTGGCCATATCATGTCACTACTATTTAATTGCATGTGATGTTTATTATGTTTATGCATCTTGTTTACTTAGACCGACGGTAGTAAATAAGATGATCCCTCATAATAATTTCAAGAAAGTGTTCCCCCTAACTGTGTGCTGTTGCTAAAGTTCGTCGTTTTGAAGCACCACGTGATGATTGGGTGTGATAGATTCCTACGTTCACATACAACGGGCGTAAGACAATTTTACACATGCAAAACACTTAGGTTAACTTGATGAGCCTAGCATGTATAGACATGGCCTCGGAACACAGAGACCTAAAGGTCGAACATGAGTCGTATGGAAGATATGATCAACATGGAGATGTTCACCGATGATGACTAGTCCGTCTCACGTGATGATCGGACACGGCCTAGTCGACTCGGATCATGTAACACTTAGATGTTGGAAATATGCCATAGAGGCAATAATAAATTAGTTATTATTATTATATTTCGTTGTTCATGATAATCGTTTATTATCCATGCTATAATTGTATTGATAGGAAACTCAGATACATGTGTGGGTACATAGACAACACCATGTCCCTAGTAAGCCTCTAGTTGACTAGCTCCTTGATTAATAGATGGTTACGGTTTCCGGACCATGGAGATTGGATGTCGTTGATAATGGGATCACATCATTAGGAGAATGATGTGATGGACAAGACCCAATCCTAAGCCTAGCACAAAGATCGTGTAGTTCGTATGCTAGAGCTTTTCTAATGTCAAGTATCATTTCCTTAGACCATGAGATTGTTGAAAGTGCAACTATCCCTAGGTGGTTTTGGTAATTCATAACAACATATAGCTCATTGAACTAATGCTATTCCAAGACTATTATTTCAGGAAAGCTCAATGAATGGCATGGCATGGATGATGAAAGTGGATCCCTCAAAATACTAAGGACAAAGGATTGGCTCAAGCTCAAAAGCTCAAGACTCTTCATTTTACATTTTAGTGATCCAAGATCACATTGAGTCTATAGGAAAAGCCAATACTATCAAGAAGGGATGAGGTGTTGCTTAATGAGCCTCTTGCTTCATGTGCTTAGTGATATGCTCCAAAACCCTCAACTACTTTCCCACATCCACAAATGACCTAAACCTAAAGCCAAAATCGGTCACACCGATTCTTTCTATCCGGCGCCACCGATTCCAAAAGTCATAGCCACTGCCACAAACCCTAAGCAAATCAGTCTTACCGATAGGGATCTCGGTCTCACCGAGATGGGGTTGCAATCTCTCTGTTTCCCTTCGTAACGTTTCGGTCTAACCGAAGTGAGCGATCGGTCCCACCAAGATTGCAATGTAAACTCTCTGTTTACTTTTTGTAACATTTCGGTCTCACCGAAAAGAGCAAATCGGTCCCACCGAGTTTACCTGACCAACTCTCTGGAAAGCTTATTACCAAATCGGTCCTACCGAGTTTGTGTAATCGGTCTTACCGAGATTACGTTATGCCCTAACCCTAACTGAATCGGTCTCACCGAGTTGCATGTCAGTCCCACCGAAAATCACTAACGGTCACTAGGTTTACTAAATCGGTCTGACCGAGTTTAACGATTCGGTCTCACCGAGTTTGGTAAGTTGTGTGTAACGGTTAGATTTTGTGTGGAGGCTATATATACCCCTCCACCTCCTCTTCATTCGGAGAGAGAGCCATCAAAACGAACCTACACTTCCAACTTACCATTTCTGAGAGAGAACGACCTACTCATGTGTTGAGGCCAAGATATTCCATTCCTACCATATGAATCTTGATCTCTAGCCTTCCCCAAGTTGCTTTCCACTCAAACCCTCTTTCCACCAGATCCAAATCCTATGAGAGAGAGTTGAGTGTTGGGGAGACTATCATTTGAAGCACAAGAGCAAGGAGTTCATCATCAACGCACCATTTGTTACTTCTTGGAGAGTGGTGTCTCCTAGATTGGCTAGGTGTCACTTGGGAGCCTCCGACAAGATTGTGGAGTTGAACCAAGGAGTTTGTAAGGGCAAGGAGATCGCCTACTTCGTGAAGATCTACCGCTAGTGAGGCAAGTCCTTCGTGGGCGACGGCCATGGTGGGATAGACAAGGTTGCTTCTTCGTGGACCCTTCGTGGGTGGAGCCCTCCATAGACTCGCGCATCCATTACCCTTTGTGGGTTGAAGTCTCCATCAACGTGGATGTACGATAGCACCACCTATCGGAACCACGCCAAAAACATCCGTGTCTCCAATTGCGTTCGAATCCTCCAAACCCTTCCCTTTACTTTCTTGCAACTTGCATGCTTTAATTTCCGCTGCCTATACACTCTTTGCATGCTTGCTTGAATTGTGTGATGATTGCTTGACTTGTCCTAAAATAGCTAAAATCTGCCAAACTCTAAAATTGGGAAAAGGTTAAGTTTTTATTGGTCAAGTAGTCTAATCACCCCCCCTCTAGAGATACTTCAAGGTCCTGCAAGTGGTATTAGAGCATTGGTCTCCATTTGCTTTGATTTCCATAGCTTTTGGTGGTCATGGCCTTGGTTTCACAACCTAGGAGAGTATGGCGTCTAGCGAGGGAAATTATCACCGTAGAGGTCCTTACTTTGATGGTACTAATTTTGCTAGTTGGAAGCATAAGATGAAAATGCATATTCTTGACATAACCCCGCCGTTTGGGCAATTATTTGTATTGGCTTGCAAGGTGAATTCTTCGATGGGAGAGAACCAAACCGTGAAGCCAATGCGGAAGAATTGAAGATGCTGCAATACAACGCTCAAGCATGTGACATCATCTTCAACGGATTGTGCCCCGAAGAATTTAACAAAATCAGCCGTCTTGAGAATGCAAAGGAAATTTGGGATACTTTGATTGATATGCACGAGGGTACTGAATCCGTCAAGGAATCCAAGTTGGATGTGCTCCAAAGTCAGCTTGACAAGTTCAAAATGAAGGATGGTGAAGGTGTCACTGAAATGTACTCTAGGCTTGCACTTATCACAAATGAGATTGCCGGCTTAGAGAGTGAAGAGATGACCGACAGATTCATCATCAAGAAGATCCTAAGAGCATTGGATGGAAAGTATGATACCGTGTGCACATTGATCCAAATGATGCCAAACTACAAAGATCTCAAGCCAACGGAAGTCATTGGAAGGATTGTTGCTCATGAGGTGTCACTCAAGGATAAGGAGGAACTTCACAACAAGTCAAGTGGTGCTTACAAAGCCTCAAGTGAAGCCCCCACATCATCAAGTGAGAAACCAACCTTCAATGAAGAATTGAGCTTAATGGTGAAGAACTTCAACAAATTCTACAAGAGTAGAAGCAAGGAAAGAAGATCCAAGTCAAGGTCTTATCATGACAAGAGATCTTCTAGTCGAGAGCGCAATTGCTACAATTGTGGGAAGCCTGGACACTACTCCAATGAGTGTACGGCACCCTACAAAAGAAGAGAAGATTCTCCAAGAAGAAGGAGCAAAAGATAAGAATCACCACCAAGAGAGAGGAGGAGTAGAGATGATCGTTATGAACGAAGACCCTCACGGAGAAGTAAGGATTCGGAAAGAAAGGACAAGTCATCAAGGAGCTACACAAAACGAAGACATCAAGCTCATGTTGGTGAATGGGTTTCCGGCTCCGATTCCGACAATCACTCCAAGAGAAGCTATCACTCCGACTCCGAATATACTCAAGATGAAGGTGTTGCCGGTCTAGCACTTGTGTCAACCAACTCCTACGACATATTTGACTCACCAAATGAAGGTGTTGGAAGATGCTTCATGGCCAAAGGTCCAAAGGTAACACATCCCGAGTATGTTGATTTTAATAGTGATGAAGATGACTTGCTTGTGGATGATGATTTACTTGTTGACAACTCTAGTGATGAATACTACGATGAAACGTCAATTAATCATGCTAATCAAACGAATGACAATGATAAGGAGAAAATTGAGCTTCTAACTAAAGAACTAAACACTCTTAAGTTAGCTCATGAAACTATCTTCGAAGATCATCGAGAACTTTTAAGGGCTCATGAGAAGTTACGCTTTGAAAAGCTCAATCTTGAGCAAGAGCATGAGTTCTTAAAGGCAATCAATGATGATCTCCGCAAGAAAAGTTCTTCTTACATTGCCAAGCGTTTACTCTTATCTACTTACATGCCTCAAGTCAAGTCTAGTAACAAGTACAAGAAAGATACTTCCTCTAGTAGTAACAATAATGTCAAATCCAATGTTGTTGCTTCTAGTAGTTCTCTTGATTCCACTAATGATTCTCTTAGACAAGTTACACTTGAGCAAGAAAATAGTTTATTGAAGGGAATTATAGAGAAAGGTGTTTACAAGAGCCTTGCCGGGAGTAAGCGATTCGAGGAAATTGTACGCAAGCAAGGAAGGCACCGGAAGAATCAAGGTGTTGGTTTTGAACGAAAGTTCAACGCCAATGGAGTTGAGTGGGAAGAAGATCAATACCCCAAGACAAAGTTTGTTCCTCAACAAGAGAAGTATGATCCTACTTCCTTCAAGGGGACACAAGCTCAAGATGATCTTCCACCACAAGACCACAAGAACAAAGGCAAGGACAAGCTTCAAGAAGAGATTGATGCATTTGAAGAAATACCTAAGGCCTCGTTCAAGTGAGTCCCCAAGACTATGTCAAGTTCTACTTCATCAAGTACAACTACAACTCCAAGGATTCCCATCAAGATGATGTGGATCCCGAAGAAGAAGAACTAGAGAGTTCTTGAGGGTGACTCCGCCAACATTCTTCACTCATATCATTTTGGCAAGAACAAGTGCAATCAACTTTCACATCTTGCACTAGTTCAAGGAGTCACAAAACCCTCATGTTGGTAAGGCAAGGGACAAGGTAACCTAATGTTTTCATGGACATCATCTTGTGTGTGCATCACTCTATGTCTATGTATATTCTTGTTTGTTCCTTGTGGGACTAACCCATGTAGGCAAGTTGAAAGTGCAACTCACTCCAAAGGATTGCTCCAAATGATCTACATCAACATTGAGCATCTACATCTTCAACACCTACATGAAGTCATCATCGACAAAACCCAAGGTTAGTTCATCCCTCTAAGGGGGGATCTCACATCTAGGGGGAGCTTAACTCTAAGAATTGAGTCAAAGCAACTCTAATGGTGTGAACACATTAATGCATTATGTAAAAGTGGTAACCCCACTTGAGCTTAAACGATGAGTATGACCTATGATCAAATGTTCTCATTTGACTCCTAAGTCAATATACTCATATATAGATGACCTAGTCATCGCCAATTTTTTGATAGATGCTAGAATTGGTTGTGCATGCTTTGCCACATATTTCATTTGCCATCTTATTGTGTGAGCATGTTGGTGCATATTTTACTCATTCAAGGACATCCACTTGTTGTTTTGTTTGTTTGGATTCTTTTCTTTGTGCCAAGTGGATGGACAAGAATGCCTAAGAACCTTCTTTAGCTATCTATGCTTTTCTCGTCTCAAACTCTATTCATGCTACATCACAAAATTTGATCAAGTCGGATTCGAACCACTCTGTGTGAGGAGCACTCGGAGTCCCCGATTCGTCATAGACTTAAACTTCCAAAACCTCTTAGTGATTCTCGGTCTGACCGATCCTTCCATTTCGGTCCTACCGAGATCATCAAGTTGATCTGAGTTTTCAATCTCGGTGCAACCGATTTGAAATTTTCGGTCTCACCGATTTGCTGTAACTGAACACAGTTATGCATCTCGGTGCCACCGAGTTGTTCCACTCGGTCACACCGACAGGGTCAACCTATATATATAGCCACGGGCAAAATTTTGGAAATTTCTGCGAAACCCTTCGCCCGCGCAACAGCTCGCTCTGCCATCGTGGTCTCCGGATCGTCTCCTCGTCACTAGCAGCCTCCTGTCGCTGGTCTCCACCGCCGTCAACGGATTTCGTCCCCGCCGTTGCCGCCGTAGCAAGTCCACCGCCAAGTTAGGGTATGGACTTAATCTTTGTGCTATCCACGTCTGATTCCTGGCACATTGTTTTCATATTGATTCTTGCCACGATTGAAACTCATCTATCCAGCCAAAGTAGTTCATAGATTAGACGTGATTCAAATTTTTAGGTTTAGGTTTCCGCTGAAACCATCTCGGACCCACCAAGTTGGAAAACTCGGTCTCACCGATTTGGCTTATGCCATTGCACTAGTGACTCTCGGTCTGACCGACAATTACTAATCGGTGCAACCGATTTGAGGATTCTGTGAAACCCTAGCAGTCTCGGTACCACCGAACTAAAACTTGGTCCAACCGAGATCATCAGTTTAGGTTCCAAAACTGCTTCGGTATCACCGAGTTTGAAAATCGGTGGATCCGAAATGCTTTCTATTGAAAACTAAGACTGAACTTTTGAGTCATTCTTTTGCAAAAACCTCTGCATTTTGTGATGCTCATCTTTTCTATGTCATCTATAACTCTTCACAGGGTCAGCAGTCAGCTTTTGCAGTATGTCTGATCAAAGTGACAGCCAGAACAGGTCAGAAGAGCAGATGGACTTGAGTGAGGGCACTAGTCCCTCAACTTCAGATGAAGGGAGCAGAAGTACTCCTAGCAATTTGCCTAAGGCTGCAACTAGGCAAAGGAGGAAAAGAACTTCAGATTCAGAGGATGAAGATTACAAAGCTGAGGAAGATGAGGCTACTTCCAAGAAAGTGGTGCTCAAGAAGGAATATGGCCCAGCAAAGGATATAAAGTCAGGCATGAAGATTAAAAGGCCTGCAAGAAGGCAACCTATGCCCAAGGCCAGAGCATCAACTCAACTGCCTAAAAGGCCTGATCCCAAAGAGCCAGCTACTGAAGGAAAGAAGAGGAAGGAAAGGGTCAAGAAGACCATGGCCAAAATTGTTGGTCAACCTTCCATGATGGAAGAGGAAGAGCTTGCTGCACCAGCTCCAAAGGCAGCTAAGCTTATGGGAGATGCAATCAGATCAGGGGCTGCAACATCCAAGCCCAAGGAAGCACCCAAAGCTGCCCCCAAGGCCAAGTCTGCACCAAAGAGGAATACCAGGAGTATTCCAGCTACTGAGAAGAACAAGGCCCCAGTGCCTGAGGTTGCCGAGGAGGAAGATGAAGAAGGACAAGTTCTAAGGAAGCTCAAGCCCAAGATACCAGACCACAATGATGCCCATCCTGTGGTTGAGGACATGAGAATCAGGAAGGATTCATGGCTGAGACTGTGGAGAATGGCAGATCCATATGCCACAAGGAGAAGAACTGCTGTTGATTACAGGTTCCATACAAAGGAACAACATGACTTCTATGAAACAATTCTGTTGGACAAGAAGCCCATAGTCTGTGACATGAGGTGGGTTGACTGGAAATTCATCAAGGAAAATGAACAACACTATCCTGGAGTGCAAGACAACTTTGTTGCTTGTGGAGTTGCAGATTTTGTTGGACAGAAGTTCACCAACTGGAATGATGAGCTTATCATGCAGTTCTACTCCACAGCACACTTTTACCCAGATGGAAGAATAGTTTGGATGTCTGAAGGTACAAGGTACCAGTCCACTATTGAAGAATGGGCAAGTCTGATAAATGCCCCAAAGGAAAATGATGATGATCTGGATGTATATGCCAAGAAGAAAATGGGACACAATACCATGGCACACATGTACAAGGAGATCCCAGACAAAGCCCTAGAGATTTTCACTTTTGGATCAGTCCATTTTCTGTTGTCAGGGCTGCCTACAATCAATTGGATTCTGAGGCACACTTTGTTGCCCAAGTCAGGTGACCACAACATGATCAGAGGGCATTCCATCAATATGTTGCATTTATTTGATGTGCCACAAAAATTCAAAGTCATGAGCCTTATAGTTGAAACCATAAAGAGGACTGCAGCAGATCATAAGAGGAGCTGTGGATATGCCCCTCGGATTCAAGAATTGATAAACTCAAAGATGGGCACAGGAAAATATCAGTTGGATAAGGAACACTTTCCACTTTATCCAGACTTTGAGGACAATGAGGTTGTCATGAATGAAGATGATCCACAATCAGTTCAAGCTCAGGAGAAAAAGGAGAAGGCAAAGAGGGAGAAGGCTGCCAAGATGCCAACTCAAGAGGAGGCATCTGAATATTTCTTGAAAACCAAACAGGAGCAGCTTGGTTACTTGATAGCGTCATCTCTGAGGATTGAGAAGGGGTTGGCCACCCTAACTCAAAACCAGGAGAGCCTGGAAAGAATCATGGAACAAAAATTCTATGATCTAGATGTCAAGGTAACTGAGATTCAGTCAATTGTGGAGCAGCTGCAGGATGACATGCAGGAGAGGAAGGGCAAGACTACCACCAATGTGTTTGCCACAGTGCCCAGAGCCCAAAGGTCAGTTGCAGTGCCAGTGACAGACACTAGAGCAACAACTTCAGCACCAGCCACTGCCCCTACAGTTCCAGTGCAACCAGCTCCAGCACCAACTCCTCCAGCTCCATCCACTTCAACTGAAGCCTTCATCCAAGGAGCCATCTCTACACCACCACTAGAAGATCAAGCCTGAGAGTCGATCTAGCACTATGCATTTTCTATGAACTTTTTGGTAACTTGTTGCCAAAGGGGGCGAAAAATGTATAGATCATAGGCTTCGAGAGAGAGAGTGTTGCTTTTGTTCTCTCTTGCTTTATTTGGTGGTTTTTCAATCTTTGTTTGCTTTTGGTTGAGATACTATGCTTGTGAGACATTGATGATCATGTGTTTGATCATAAGCTACACTTATGCATGCTTGATATTATCCTATCTATCTTTATGTGATCACTCACTATGCTTGGTGATGAGTGCATGTATTCATTGTTTATTATTTTGAGCGCTCCACCAAGATGTATGTGACATGGAAGAGTAACCCATGAGCCTAATTCATTGTGCATTTGCAGTCCAAAGCAAATCTAAAACTATGCACAAATTTAGGGGGAGCTCTTGCTTATCACATACTTCTCAAAGCGACGATGTTATTTAAATTTTATTATCATTTGTCGAAGCTTTGATCTATATGTTGTCATCAATTACCAAAAAGGGGGAGATTGAAAGTGCAACTATCCCTAGGTGGTTTTGGTAATTCATAACAACATATAGCTCATTGAGCTAATGCTATTCCAAGACTATTATTTCAGGAAAGCTCAATGAATGGCATGGCATGGATGATGAAAGTGGATCCCTCAAAATACTAAGGACAAAGGATTGGCTCAAGCTCAAAAGATCAAGACTCTTCATTTTACATTTTAGTGATCCAAGATCACATTGAGTCTATAGGAAAAGCCAATACTATCAAGAAGGGATGATGTGTTGCTTAATGAGCCTCTTGCTTCATGTGCTTAGTGATATGTTCCAAAACCCTCAACTACTTTCCCACATCCACAAATGACCTAAACCTAAAGCCAAAATCGGTCATACTAATTCTTTCTATCCGGCGCCACCGATTCCAAAAGTCATAGCCACTGCCACAAACCCTAAGCAAATCGGTCTTACCGATAGGGATCTCAGTCTCACCGAGATGGGGTTGCAATCTCTCTGTTTCCCTTCGTAACGTTTCGGTCTAACCGAAGTGAGCGATCGGTCCCACCGAGATTGCAATGTAAACTCTCTGTTTCCTTTCTGTAACATTTCGGTCTCACCGAAAAGAGCAAATCGGTCCCATCGATTTTACCTGACCAACTCTCTGGAAAGCTTATTACCAAATCGGTCCTACCGAGTTTGTGTAATCGGTCTTACCGAGATTACGTTATGCCCTAACCCTAACCGAATCGGTCTCACCGAGTTGCATGTCAGTCCCACCGAAAATCACTAATGGTCATTAGGTTTACTAAATCGGTCTGACCGAGTTTAACGACTCGGTCCCACCGAGTTTGGTAAATTGTGTGTAACGGTTAGATTTTGTGTGGAGGCTATATATACCCCTCCACCTCCTCTTCATTCGGAGAGAGAGCCATCAGAACGAACCTACACTTCCAACTTACCATTTCTGAGAGAGAACCACCTACTCATGTGTTGAGGCCAAGATATTCCATTCCTACCATATGAATCTTGATCTCTAGCCTTCCCCAAGTTGCTTTCCACTCAAACCCTCTTTCCACCAGATCCAAATCCTATGAGAGAGAGTTGAGTGTTGGGGAGACTATCATTTGAAGCACAAGAGCAAGGATTTCATCATCAACGCACCATTTGTTACTTCTTGGAGAGTGGTGTCTCCTAGATTGGCTAGGTGTCACTTGGGAGCCTCCGACAAGATTGTGGAGTTGAACCAAGGAGTTTGTAAGGGCAAGGAGATCGCCTACTTCGTGGAGATCTACCGCTAGTGAGGCAAGTCCTTCGTGGGCGACGACCATGGTGGGATAGACAAGGTTGCTTCTTCGTGGACCCTTCGTGGGTGGAGCCCTCCGTGGACTCGCGCAACCGTTACCCTTCGTGGGTTGAAGTCTCCATCAACGTGGATGTACGATAGCACCACCTATCGGAACCACGCCAAAAACATCCGTGTCTCCAATTGCGTTTGAATCCTCCAAACCGTTCCTTTACTTTCTTGCAAGTTGCATGCTTTAATTTCCGCTGCCTATACACTCTTTGCATGCTTGCTTGAATTGTGTGATGATTGCTTGACTTGTCCTAAAATAGCTAAAATCTACCAAACTCTAAAATTGGGAAAAGGTTAAGTTTTTATTGGTCAAGTAGTCTAATCACCCCCATCTAGACATACTTCAAGGTCCTACAATTGTGCAACTCCTGGATACCATAGGAATGCTTTGGGTGTACCAAACGTCACAACGTAACTGGGTGGCTATAAAGGTGCACTACGGGTATCTCCGAAAGTGTCTGTTGGGTTGGCACGAATCGAGACTGGGATTTGTCACTCCATGTAACGGAGAGGTATATCTGGGCCCACTCGGTAGGACATCTTCATAATGTGCACAATGTGACCAAGGGGTTGATCACGGGATGATGTGTTACGGAATGAGTAAAGAGACTTGCCGGTAACGAGATTGAACAAGGTATCGGTATACCGACGATCGAATCTCGGGCAAGTACAATACCGCTAGACAAAGGGAATTGTATACGGGATTGATTGAGTCCTTGACATCGTGGTTCATCCGATGAGATCATCGTGGAACATGTGGGAGCCAACATGGGTATCCAGATCCCGTTGTTGGTTATTGACCGGAGAACGTCTCGGTCATGTCTGCATGGTTCCCGAACCCGTAGGGTCTACACACTTAAGGTTCGATGACGCTAGGGTTATAGGGAATAGATATACGTGGTTAGCGAATGTTGTTCGGAGTCCCGGATGAGATCCCGGACGTCACAAGGAGTTCCGGAATGGTCCGGAGGTAAAGATTTATATATGGAAAGTTGTTGTTCGGGTTCCGAGAAAAGTTCGGTTTTTTCCGGTATTGTACCGGGAAGCTTTCGGAAGGTTCCGGAGGATTCCGGAAAATGTTCCACCACGTCCAATACAGCAGCATGGGCTGTAAGGGGGCGCCCTAGCCTTAATGGGCCAGGGGCACCAGCCCCCCCAAGGCCCATGCGCATGGGAGAGGGGAAACCCTAAAGGGGAGGGCCTCCACTTGACTTGGGAGGCACTCCTCCCCCCCCCTTGGCCGCCGCCCCAACCCTAGATAGGATCTAGGGGGGACGGCCCCCCTCTCTCCCCACCTATAAATAGTGGAGGGGTGGGAGGGCAGCCGCACCCAAGTTCTGGCGCAGCCCTCCCCCTCTCCCAAGTCCTCCTCCTCTCCCGCGGTGCTTGGCGAAGCCCTGCAGGATTGCCACGCTCCTCCACCACCACCACGCCGTCGTGCTGCTGCTGGACGGAGTCTTCCCCAACCTCTCCCTCTCTCCTTGCTGGATCAAGGCATGGGAGACGTCACCGGGCTGCATGTGTGTTGAACGCGGAGGTGCCGTCCGTTCGGCACTAGGATCTCCGGTGATTTGGATCACGACGAGTACAACTCCTTCAACCCCGTTCTCTTAAACGCTTCCGCTTAGCGATCTACAAGGGTATGTAGATGCACTCTCCTTCCCCTCGTTGCTGGTTTCTCCATAGATGGATCTTGGTGACTCGTAGGAAATTTTTGAATTTCTGCTACGTTCCCCAACAGTGGCATCATGAGCCAGGTCTATTGCGTAGATTCTTTGCACGAGTAGAACACAAAGTAGTTGTGGGCGTTGATTTTGCTCAATATGCTTACCATTACTAGTCCAATTTTGATTTGGCGGCATTGTGGGATGAAGCGGCCCAGACCGACCTTACACGTACACTTACGTGAGACAGGTTCCACCGACAGACATGCACTTGTTGCATAAGGTGGCTAGCGGGTGCCAGTCTCTCCCACTTTAGTCGGATCAGATTCGATGAAAAGGGTCCTTATGAAGGGTAAATAGCAATTGACATATCACGCTGTGGTTTTTGCATAGGTAAGAAACGTTCTTGCTAGAAACCCATAGCAGCCACGTAAAACATGCAAACAACAATTAGATGACGTCTAACTTGTTTTTGCAGGGTATGCTATGTGACGTGATATGGCCAAGAAGAATGTGATGAATGATATGTGATGTATGAGATTGATCATGTTCTTGTAATAGGAATCACGACTTGCATGTCGATGAGTATGACAACCGGCAGGAGCCATAGGAGTTGTCTTAATTTATTGTATGACCTGCTTGTCATTGAACAACGCCATGTAATTACTTTACTTTATTGCTAACCGGTAGCCATAGTAGTAGAAGTAATAGTTGGCGAGACAACTTCATGAAGACACGATGATGGAGATCATGATGATGGAGATCATGGTGTCATGCCGGTGACGATGATGATCGTGGAGCCCCGAAGATGGAGATCAAAAGGAGCAAAATGATATTGGCCATATCATGTCACTTTTTGATTGCATGTGATGTTTATCATGTTCATGCATCTTATTTGCTTAGAACGACGGTAGTAAATAAGATGATCCCTCATTAAAATTTCAAGAAAGTGTTCCCCCTAACTGTGCACCATTGCGAAAGTTCGTCGTTTCGAAGCACCACGTGATGATCGGGTGTGATAGATTCTAACGTTCACATACAACGGGTGTAAGCCAGATTTACACACGCGAAACACTTAGGTTGACTTGACGAGCCTAGCATGTACAGACATGGCCTCGGAACACAAGAGACCGAAAGGTCGAGCATGAGTCGTATAGTAGATACGATCAACATGAAGATGTTCACCGATGATGACTAGTCCGTCTCACGTGATGATCGGACACGACCTAGTTGACTCGGATCATGTAATCACTTAGATGACTAGAGGGATGTCTATCTGAGTGGGAGTTCATAAGATGAACTTAATTATCCTGAACATAGTCAAAAGGTTTTTGCAAATTATGTCATAGCTCACGCTTTAGTTCTACTGTTTTAGATATGTTCCTAGAGAAAATTTAGTTGAAAGTTGATAGTAGCAATTATGCGGACTGGGTTCGTAAGCTGAGGATTGTCCTCGTTGCTTCGTAGAAGTCTTATGTCCTTAATGCACCGCTCGGTGTGCTGAACCTCGAACGTCGTCTGTGGATGTTGCGAACACTTAACATACACCTTTTGATAACTACGTGATAGTTCAGTTAAACGGTTTAGAGATGAGGCACCAAAGACGATTTCGAAACATCGCGGAACATATGAGATGTTTCGAGGGCTGAAATTGGGATTTCAGGCTCGTGCCCACGTCAAGAGGTATAAGACCTCCGACGATTTTCTTAGCCTGCAAACTAAGGGAGAAAAGCTCAATCGTTGAGCTTGTCCTTAGATTGTCTGAGTACAACAATCACTTGAATCGAGTGGGAGTTGACCTTCCAGATGAGATAGTGATGTTTCTCCAAAGTCATTGCCACGAAGCTACTAGAGCTTCCTGATGAACTATAACATATCAGGGATAGATATGATGATCCTTGAAGTATTCGCGATGTTTGACACCGCGAAAGTAGAAGTCAAGTAGGAGCATCAATTGTTGATGGTTAGTGAAACCACTAGTTTCAAGAAGGGCAAGGGCAAGAAGGGATACTTCATGAAACGGCAAAACAGTTGCTGCTCTAGTGAAAACCCAAGGTTGAACCCAAACCCGAGACTAAGTGTTTCTGTAATAAGAGGAACGGACACTAAAGCAAAACCACCCTAGATACTTGGTAGATAAGAAGGCAGGCAAGGTTGACGGAAGTATATTGGATATACATTATGTTAATGTGTACTTTACTAGTACTCCTAGTAGCACCAGGGTATTAGATACCGGTTCGGTTACTAAGTGTTGGTAACTCAAAATAAAAGCTACGGAATAAAAGGAGACTAGATAAAGGTGAGCTGACGATATGTGTTGGAATTGTTTCCAAGGTTGATATGATCAAGCATCGCACGCTCCCTCTACCATCGAGATTGGTGTTAAACCTAAATAATTGTTATTTGGTGTTTGCGTTGAGCATAGACATGATTGGATTATGTCTATCGCAATACGGTTATTCATTTAAGGAGAATAATGGTTACTCTGTTTATTTGAATAATACCTTCAATGCTCTTGCACCTAAAATGAATGATTTATTGAATCTCGATCGTAGTGATACACATTTTCATGCCAAAAGATATAAGATAGAAATGATAGTACCACTTACTTGTGGCACTGCCATGTAAGTCATATTGGTATAAAACGCATGAAGAAGCTCCATGTTGATGGATCTTTGGACTCACTCATTTTTTGAAAAGTTTGAGACATGCGAACCATGTCTATTGGTGTATATGCATGAAGAAACTCCATGCAAATGGACCGTTTGGACTCACTTGATTTTGAATCACTCGAGACATGCAAATCATACCACATGTGCAAGATGACTGAAAGCCTCAATTTCAGTAAAATGGAACAAGAAAGCAACTTGTTGGCAGTAATACATTTTGATTTGTGCAGTCCAATGAGTGCTGAGGCATGCAGTGAATATCGTTATGTTCTTACTTCACAGATGATTTGAGTAGATGTTGAGTATATTTACTTGATGAAACACAAGTCTGAATTATTGAATGGTTCAAGTAATTTTAGAGTGAAGCTGAAGATCATCGTGACAAGAGGATAAAATGTCTACGATATGATCATAGAGATGAGTATATGAGTTACGAGCTTTGGCACGTAATTAAGACATTGTAGAAATTGTTTCATAATTAATACCACCTGGAACACCATAGTGTGATGGTGTGTCCGAACATCATAGTTGCACCCTATTGGATATGGTGCATACCATGATGTCTCTTATCGAATTACCACTATCGTTCATGGGTTAGGCATTAGAGACAACCGCACTCACTTTAATAGGGCACCACGTAATTCCATTGAGATGACACCGTTTGAACTATGGTTTGGAGAAACCTAAGTTGTCATTTCTTAAAAGTTTGGGGCTGCGACGCTTATGTGAAAAGTTTCAGGTTGATAAGCTCGAACCCAAAGCGGATAAAATGCATCTTCATAGGTCACCCAAAACAGTTGGGTATTCCTTCTGATTCAGATCCGAAAGCAATAGGGATTGTTTCTTGAATCGGGTCCTTTCTCAAGGAAAAGTTTCTCCCGAAAGAATTGAGTGGGAGGATGGTGGAGACTTGATGAGGTTGTTGAATCATCACTTCAACTAGTGTGTAGCAGGGCACAGGAAGTTGTTCCTGTGGCACCTACACCAATTGAAGTAGAAGCTTATGATAGTGATCATGAAACTTCGGATCAAGTCACTACCAAACCTCATAGGTCGACGAGGATGCGTACTGCTTCAGAGTAGTACGTAATCCTGTCTTGGAGGTCATGTTGCTAGACAACAATGAACCTACGAACTATGGAGAAGCGATGGTGGGCCCGGATTCCGACAAATGGCTCGAGGCCATAAAATCCGAGAGAGGATCCATGTATGAAAACAAAGTGTAGACTTTGGCAGAAATACTTGATGGTCGTAAGGCCGTTGGTTAAAGATGGATTTTAAAAGGAAGACAGACAATGATGGTAAGTATCACCATTAAGAAAGCTCGACTTGTCGTTAAAGATGCTTTCCGACAAGTTCAAGGAGTTGACTACGGTGAGGCTTTCTCACTTGTAGCGATGCTAAGAGTCTGTTGGATTTGGATTAGCAGTTACTGCATTATTTATGAAATCTTGCATATAGGATGTCAAAAACATTGTTTCCTTGACAGTTTTCTTGAGGAAAGGTTGTATGTGATAGAACCAGAAGGTTTTGATAATCCTGAAAGACGCTAACAAGTATGCAAAGCTCGAGCAGTCCTTCTAAGGACTGGAGTAAGCATCTCGGAGTTGGAATGTACGCTTTGATGAGATGATCAAAGATTTTGGGTTTATACAAAGTTTATGAGAAACTTGTATTTCCAAAGAAGTGAGTGGGAGCACTATAGAATTTCTGATGAGTATATGTTGTTGACATATTGTTGATCAGAAGTGATGTAGAATTTCTAGAAAGCATATAGGGTTATTTGAAAGGTGTTTTTCAATAGAAAACCTGGAATAAGCTGCTTGAACATTGAGCATCAAGATCTATGAGGATAGATCAAAAACTCTAAATGGTACTTTCAAATGAGCACATACCTTGACATGATCTTGAAGGTGTTCAAGATGGATTAGTCAAAGAAGGAGTTCTTGCCTGAGTTGTAAGGTATGAAGTTAAGAGTTAAAGCTCAACCACGGCAGAAGAGAGAGAAAGGACGAAGGTCGTCTCCTATGCTTCAGACGTAGGCTCTATAGTATGCTATGCTGTGTACCGCACCAGAAGTGTGCCTTGCCATGAGTCAGTCAAGGGGTACAAGAATGATCCAGGAACGGATCATTGGACAGCGGTCAAAAATTGTCCTTGGAGTAAATAAGGACATGTTTCTTGATTATGGAGGTGATAAAGAGTTCAGCGTAAAGGGTTACGTCGATGCAAGCTTTAACACCTATCCGAATAACTCTGAGTAGCAAACCGGATACGTATAGTGGAGCAACCATTTGGAATAGCTCCAAGTGGAGCGTGGAAGCAACATTTACAATATGACATAGAGAATTGCGAAGTACATACGGATCTAAATGTTGCAGACCCGATGACTAAAACCTCTCTCACAAGCAAAACATGATCAAACCCCAGAACTCATTGAGTCTTAATCACATGGTGATGTGAACTAGTTTAGTGACACTAGTAAACTCTTTGGATGTTGGTCACATGGCGATGTGACCTGTCAATGTTAATCACATGGCGATGTGAACTAGATTATTGACTCTAGTGCAAGTGGGAGACTGTTGGAAATATGCCCTAGAGGCAATAATAAATTAGTTATTATTATTATATTTCCTTGTTCATGATAATCATTTATTATCCATGCTATAATTGTATTGATAGGAAACTCAGATACATGTGTGGGTACATAGACAACACCATGTCCCTAGTAAGCCTCTAGTTGACTAGATCGTTGATCAATAGATGGTTACGGTTTCCTGACCATGGACATTGGATGTCGTTGATAACGGGATCACATCATTAGGAGAATGATGTGATGGACAAGACCCAAGCCTAAGCCTAGCACAAAGATCGTGTAGTTCGTATGCTAGAGCTTTTCTAATGTCAAGTATCATTTCCTTAGACCATGAGATTGTGCAACTCCCGGATACCGTAGGAATGCTTTGGGTGTACCAAACGTCACAACGTAACTGGGTGGCTATAAAGGTGCACTACGGGTATCTCCGAAAGTGTCTGTTGGGTTGGCACGAATCAAGACTGGGATTTGTCACTCCGTGTAACAGAGAGGTATCTCTGGGCCCACTTGGTAGGACATCATCATAATGTGCACAATGTGACCAAGGGGTTGATCACGGGATGATGTGTTACGGAACGATTAAAGAGACTTGCCGGTAACGAGATTGAACAAGGTATCGGTATACCGACGATCGAATCTCGGGCAAGTACAATACCGCTAGACAAAGGGAATTGTATACGGGATTGATTGAGTCCTTGACATCATGGTTCATCCGATGAGATCATCGTGGAACATGTGGGAGCCAACATGGGTATCCAGATCCCGCTGTTGGTTATTGACCGGAGAACATCTCGGTCATGTTTGCATGGTTCCCGAACCCGTAGGGTCTACACACTTAAGGTTCGATGATGCTAGGGTTATAGGGAATAAATATACGTGGTTAGCGAATGTTGTTCGGAGTCCCGGATGAGATCCCGGACGTCACGAGGAGTTCCGGAATGGTCCGGAGGTAAAGATTTATATATGGAAAGTTGTTGTTCAGGTTCCGGGAAAAGTTCAGTTTTTTCCGGTATTGTACCGGGAGGCTTCCGGAAGGTTCCGGAGGATTCCGGAGGGGTGCGGAGGTCCGGAAAATGTTCCACCACGTCCAATACAGAAGCATGGGCTGTAAGGGGGCGCCCTAGCCTTAATGGGCCAGGGGCACCAGCCCCCCCAAGGCCCATGCGCATGGGAGAGGGGAAACCCTAAAGGGGAGGGCCTCCACTTGACTTGGGAGGCACTCCTCCCCCCCTTGGCCGCCGCCCCAACCCTAGATGGGATCTAGGGGGGCCGGCCCCCCTCTCTCCCCTCCTATAAATAGTGGAGGGGTGGGAGGGCAGCCGCATCCAAGTTCTGGCGCAACCCTCCCCCTCTCCCAAGTCCTCCTCCTCTCCCACGGTGCTTGGCGAAGCCCTGCAGGATTGCCACGCTCCTCCACCACCACCGCGCCATCATGCTGCTGCTGGACAGAGTCTTCCCCAACCTCTCCCTCTCTCCTTGCTGGATCAAGGCATGGGAGATGTCACCGGGCTGCATGTGTGTTGAACACGAAGGTGCCGTCTGTTCGGCATTAGGATCTCCGGTGATTTGGATCACGACGAGTACGACTCCTTCAACCCCGTTCTCTTGAACGCTTCCGCTTAGCGATCTACAAGGGTATGTAGATGCTCTCTCCTTCCCCTCGTTGCTGGTTTCTCCATAGATGGATCTTGGTGACTCGTAGGAAAATTTTGAATTTCTGCTATGTTCCCCAACATAAGATGACTAGAGGGATGTCAAATCTGAGTGGGAGTTCATTAAATAATTTGATTAGATGAACTTAATTATCATGAACTTAGTCTAAAATCTTTGCAAAAATGTCTTGTAGATCAAATAGCCAACGCTCATGTCAACATGAACTTCAACGCGTTCCTAGAGAAAACCAAGCTGAAAGATGATGGCAGCAACTATACGGACTGGGTCCGGAACGTGAGGATCATCCTCATAGCTGCCAAGAAAGCATATGTCCTAGAAGGACCGCTAGGTGAAGCAACCATCCCAGAGAACGAAGACGTTATGAACGCTTGGCAGTCACGTGCTGATGATTACTCCCTCGTTCAGTGCGGCATGCTTTACAGCTTAGAACCGGGGCTCCAAAAGCGTTTTGAGCAACACGGAGCATATGAGATGTTCGAGGAGATGAAAATGGTTTTCCAAGCTCATGCCCGGGTCGAGAGATATGAAGTCTCCGACAAGTTCTATAGTTGTAAGATGGAGGAAAATAGTTCTGTCAGTGAGCACATACTCAAAATGTCTGGGTTGCACAACCGCCTGTCCCAGCTGGACATTAACCTCCCAGATGAGGCGGTCATTGACAGAATCCTTTAGTCGCTCCCACCGAGCTACAAGAGCTTTGTGAGGAACTACAATATGCAGGGGATGGTGAAAACTATTCCTGAAGTATTTTCAATGCTGAAGTCAGCAGAGGTAGAAATCAAGAAGGAACATCAAGTGTTAATGGTCAATAAAACCACTAAGTTCAAGAAGGGCAAGGGTAAGAAGAACTTCAATAAGGACGGCAAAGATGTTGACGCGCCCGATAAGCCAGTTGCCGGAAAGAAGTCAAAGAATGGACCCAAGCCTGAGACTTAGTGCTTTTATTGCAAAGGGAAGGGTCACTGGAAGCGGAACTGCCCCAAATACTTAGCGGACAAGAAGGCCGGCAACACTAAAGGTATATGTGATATACATGTAATTGATGTGTACCTTACCAGCACTCATAGTAACTCCTGGGTATTTGATACCGGTGCCGTTGCTCATATTTGTAACTCACAACAGGAGCTGCGGAATAAGCGGAGACTGGCGAAGGACGAGGTGACGATGCGCGTCGGGAATGGTTCCAAGGTCGATGTGATCGCCGTCGGCACGCTGCCTCTACATTTACCCACGGGATTAGTTTTAAACCTCAATAATTGTTATTTAGTGCCAAGTTTGAGCATGAACATTGTATTTGGATCTCGTTTAATACGAGATGGCTACTCATTTAAATCCGAGAATAATGGTTGTTCTATTTATATGAGAAATATGTTTTATGGTCATGCCCCGATGGTCAATGGTTTATTCTTAATGAATTTCGAACATAATGTTAGACATATTCATAGTGTGAACACCAAAAGATGTAAAGTTGATAACGATAGTCCCACATACTTGTGGCACTGCCGCCTTGGTCACATTGGTGTCAAGCGCATGAAGAAGCTCCATGCTGATGGACTTTTAGAGTCTCTCGATTATGAATCATTTGACACATGCGAACCATGCCTCATGGGCAAAATGACCAAGACTCCGTTCTCCGGAACAATGGAGCGAGCAACCAACTTATTGGAAATCATACATACTGATGTGTGTGGTCCAATGAGCGTTGAGGCTCACGGAGGATATCATTATGTTCTCACTCTCACTGATGACTTAAGTAGATATGGGTATGTCTACTTGATGAAACACAAGTCTGAGACCTTTGAAAAGTTCAAGGAATTTCAGAATGAAGTAGAGAATCAACATGACCGAAAGATAAATTTTTTACGATCAGATCATGGAGGAGAATATTTAAGTCACGAATTTGGTACGCACTTAAGAAAATGTGGAATCGTTTCACAACTCACGCCGCCTGGAACACCTCAGCGTAATGGTGTGTCCGAACATCGTAATCGCACTCTATTGGATATGGTGCGATCAATGGTGTCTCTTACTGATTTACCGCTATCATTTTGGGGATACACTCTAGAGACAGCTACATTTACTTTAAATAGGGCTCCATCTAAATCCGTTGAGACGACACTATATGAATTATGGTTTGGGAAGAAACCTAAGCTGTCGTTTCTAAAAGTTTGGGGATGCGATGCTTATGTCAAGAAACTTCAACCTGAAAAGCTTGAACCCAAGTCGGAAAAATGCGTCTTCATAGGATACCCTAAGGAGACCATTGGGTATACCTTCTACCTTAGATCCGAAGGCAAGATCTTTGTTGCCAAGAATGGATCCTTTCTGGAAAAAGAGTTTCTCTCGAAAGGAGTAAGTGGGAGGAAAGTAGAACTCGATGAAGTACTACCTCTTGAACCGGAAAGTAGTGCAACTCAGGAAAATGTTCCTGTGGTGCCTACACCGACTAGAGAGGAAATTAATGATGATGATCAAGGTACTTCAGATCAAGTTGCTACTGAACTTCGTAGGTCCACAAGGACACGTTCCACACCAGAGTGGTATGGCAACCCTGTCCTGGAAATCATGTTGTTAGACAACGGTGAACCTTCGAACTATGAAGAAGCGATGGTGGGCCCAGATTCCAACAAATGGCTTGAAGCCATGCAATCCGAGATAGAATCCATGTATGAAAACAAAGTATGGACTTTGAAAGACTTGCCCGATGATCGGCGAGCGATAGAAAACAAATGGATCTTTAAGAAGAAGACGGACGCGGATGGTAATATTACCATCTATAAAGCTCGACTTGTCGCTAAGGGTTATCGACAAGTTCAAGGGGTTGACTACGATGAGACTTTCTCTCCCGTAGCGAAGCTGAAGTTCGTCCAAATCATGTTAGCAATTGCCGCATACTATGATTATGAGATATGGCAGATGGACGTCAAAATGGCATTCCTTAACGGCTATCTTAAGGAAGAACTGTATATGATGCAGCCGGAAGGTTTTGTCGATCCTAAGAATGCTAACAAGGTATGCAAGCTCCAGCGATCCATTTATGGGTTGGTGCAAGCATCTCGGAGTTGGAACATTCGCTTTGATAAGATGATCAAAGCGTTTGGGTTTATGCAGACTTATGGAGAAACCTGCGTTTACAAGAAAGTGAGTGGGAGCTCTGTAGAATTTCTCATATTATATGTAGATGACATACTTTTGATGGGAAATGATATAGAACTTTTGGACAACATTAAGGCCTACTTGAATAAGTGTTTTTCAATGAAGGACCTTGGAGAAGTTGCTTACATATTAGGCATCAAGATCTATAGGGATAGATCGAGACGCCTCATAGGTCTTTCACAAAGCACATACCTTGATAAAATATTGAAGAAGTTCAATATGGATCAGTCCAAGAAAGGGTTCTTGCCTGTATTGCAAGGTGTGAGATTGAGCTCGGCTCAATGCCCGACCACGGCAGAAGATAAAGAAGAGATGAGTGTCATCCCCTATGCCTCAGCCATAGGATCTATTATGTATGCCATGCTATGTACCAGACCTGATGTAAACCTTGCCGTAAGTTTGGTAGGAAGGTACCAAAGTAATCCTGGCAAGGAACACTAGACAACGGTCAAGAATATCCTGAAGTACCTGAAAAGGACAAAGGACATGTTTCTCGTCTATGGAGGTGACGAAGAGCTCGTCGTAAAGGGTTACGTCGACGCTAGCTTCAACACAGATCTGGATGACTCTAAGTCACAAACGGATACGTGTATATGTTGAATCGTGGAGTAGTAAGCTGGTGCAGTTGCAAGCAGAGCGTCATGGCGGGATCTACATGTGAAGTGGAGTACATGGCAGCCTCAGAGGCAGCGCATGAAGCAATATGGATGAAGGAGTTCATCACCGACCTAGGAGTCATACCCAATGCGTTGGGGACAATCACTCTCTTTTGTGACAACACTGGAGCTATTGCCCTTGCCAAGGAGCCCAGGTTTCACAAGAAGACCAGGCACATCAAGCATCGTTTCAACTCCATCCATGAAAATGTTCAAGATGGAGACATATATATTTGCAAAGTACATACGGATCTGAATGTCGCAGATCCGTTGACTAAACCTCTTCCGCGGGCAAAACATGATCAACACCAGAACTCTATGGGTGTTCGATTCATCACAATGTAACTAGATTATTGACTCTAGTGCAAGTGGGAGACTGTTGGAAATATGCCCTAGAGGCAATAATAAAAGGATTATTATATTTCCTTGTTCATGATAATTGTCTTTTATTCATGCTATAATTGTATTATCCGGAAATCGTAATACACGTGTGAATACATAGACCACAACATGTCCCTTGTGAGCCTCTAGTTGACTAGCTCATTGATCAACAGATAGTCATGGTTTCCTGACTATGGACATTGGATGTCATTGATAGCAGGATCACATCATTAGGAGAATGATGTGATGGACAAGACCCAATCCTAAGCATAGCACACGATCGTGTAGTTCGTTTGCTAGAGCTTTTCCAATGTCAAGTATCCTTTCCTTAGACCATGAGATCGTGTAACTCCCGGATACCGTAGGAGTGCTTTGGGTGTACCAAACGTCACAACGTAACTGGGTGACTATAAAGGTATGCTACGGGTATCTCCAAAAGTGTCTGTTGGGTTGACACGGATCGAGACTGGGATTTGTCACTCCGTATGACAGAGAGGTATCTCTGGGCCCACTCGGTAATGCATCATCATAATGAGCTCAAAGTGACCAAGTGTCTGGTCACGGGATCATGCATTACGGTACGAGTAAAGTGACTTGCCGGTAACGAGATTGAACGAGGTATTGGGATACCGACGATCGAATCTTGGGCAAGTAACGTACCGATTGACAAAGGGAATTGTATACGGGGTTGCTTGAATCCTCGACATCGTGGTTCATCCGATGAGATCATCGAGGAGCATGTGGGAGCCAACATGGGTATCCAGATCCCGCTATTGGTTATTGACCGGAGAGCAGGTCATGTCTGCGTGTCTCCCAAACCCGTAGGGTCTACACACTTAAGGTTCGGTGACGCTAGGGTTGTAGAGATATTAGTATGCAGCAAACCGAAAGTTGTTCAGAGTCCCGGATGAGATCCCGGACGCCACGAGGAGTTCCGGAATGGTCCGGAGGTAAAGAATTATATATGGGAAGTCGAGTTTCGGCCATCGGGAAAGTTTCGGGGTTCACCGGTATTGTACCGAGACCACCGAAAGGGTCCCGGGGGTCCACCGAGTGGGGCCACCCATCCCGGAGGGCCCCATGGGCTGAAGTGGGAGGGGAACCAGCCCCTGGTGGGCTAGTGCGCCCCCCCTTGCCCCCCCCCGCACCTAGGGTTGGGAACCCTAGGGGAGGGGGCGCCTCCACTTGCCTTGGGGGGCAAGTTTCCCCCTTTGGCCGCCGCCCCCTTGGAGATTCAATCTCCTAGGGCCGGCGGCCCCCCTGGGGTCCCTATATAAAGAGGGGGGAGGGAGGGCAGCCGGACTTTTTGCACTTGGCGCCTCCCTTTCCCCTTGCTACACCTCTCCCTCCCGCAAACGCTTGGCGAAGCCCTGTCGGATCCCTGCTGCATCCACCACCACGCCGTCGTGCTGCTGGATCTTCATCAACCTCTCCTTCCCCCTTGCTGGATCAAGAAGGAGGAGACGTCACGCTGACCATACGTGTGTTGAACGTGGAGGTGCCGTCCGTTCGGCGCTAGGATCTCCGGTGATTTGGATCACGACGAGTACGACTCCCTCAACCTCGTTCTCTTGAACGCTTCCGCTCGCGATCTACAAGGGTATGTAGATGCACCCCTCTCTCTCGTTGCTAGATGAACTCATAGATTGATCTTGGTAAACGTAGGAAAATTTTATTTTATGCAACGTTCCCCAACATGCCCATCTCCTCTTTATCCTTTATATGCGCACCTTGCGCTGATTTTTGTCCTCTTTGCCAAATTTGGCCTCATCAGGAGTGCAATAATCCTTGTATATGTCATCAGGGATCTCGAAAGCAGTATTGACCTCAGGCCTCTTTCCACCCTTCTGTGGGTTCTTACCATGAGCCATTTTCTTCAGCCGAGGAATGTGAACAATGGAATTTTCTAAAGATGTATGCAAAATTTCTTCGAGGAACGCTGCAAATGAGTTAAGTTGATGAGAACCTAGTGATTCAGCAGCAGACATGAGTACCTGTGAACAGAGTATAGTTGCGAGGAATTTGGAAAGGTCATATGCATTCTTAGAAGGTTTTTCAAAAAAAATAAGTTTGAGGAATTTGACCAGATGAGTCTTGAAGAATTTCACTAAGCGTGCTTTGTCTTAGGTTCCAGAGTTGTATAGATCGAAGATCCACACAATTGAGGAATCTTGAAGAAAAATTATTGCTTAGAGAAACGAATCAAGAGCAGATGACATGTGAGGTGTTCAGTGTGTGAAGACTTGAAGAATAAACACCTTTGAAGATTTTTAAGAAAACATTTGAATCAAAGAGAGCTGTAAAAGTAACTTTTAATTACCCTTGATGAAGAACACGACGAACTGGGAAGTGTAGATGTGAAGTTCGTCAGTTCAGATCTTCCACACCCTAACTTGGCAGAGGAAGACAGCTACGATGGCGGCGGAGTGAAGAAATCCGCAGCCGGCGCGAGTATGACGGTGATGAGGTCGAGGCAGTGAAGCTCTTCCTCATCGGCGATGATGAAGTAGCGACGGCGCTAGGGCTTGAGAAGCTCGAGCGGGAGTGAGAACGAGCGGAGTAAAAACAAAGTGAGGAAGGGGAGGGGGTATTTATAGTCGGAGTGAAAAACTGTACGCCCGAGGAAATCATACGAACGTGCCCCTGACCCTTCTCATTCGCTTGACATGTGTCACCCACGTACTGAGAGGTGGCGATCATGTGAGATCGTGGGTGAATAGAAAAGTATTATCATGGGATGTGGAACGGTTTGAGCGGAAAAGCCGAAAATTTAGATAAGATAAGTTAAAAGTTCCGTTCGCAAATTCTTCAGCTGACAAGGACACAGTGAAGAGTTTGAACGAGTTTCAAATAGAACGCACATGAAGAATTTGTGAAAAGATTGGGTTGAGTTTAGCATAGAGGGGGAAGGATCCGATCACATTCACTTAGCAAAAAAAATCAACTTGAAGAATGAGCAATAAGTGAATGTTGTAGAGGACATAAACTCATATATATATAATCAAATGAAGAACAACGACGGAAAGAGTGAAGACAATGCAAAGTTGAAGAATTTGAAAAACCGAGGAATTTCAAAAACTGAGGAAAAACTTAAATTGAAGATTTTCAACTTTTGGTGGTGGCATATCCCACCGTATAAGAAAGCTGATTTCAGACACCGCGTACAATTATCGTAGGGCTCTGAGAATCAATTTCTTCGTTAATTTCTTCACACTTAGAGGGTTAGTATTCATTGATTGAAAAAAAACGTTATTTTGTGTGTTGCGCATCTAAGTCATCAATTTTGCACAAGTGTTAGGATGAGCGTCCTTTTCAAAGAACATTCGAAGATTCTAGGATATTTAGCTCACACCTTAACTTACTAAATCTCTTCTCATCCAAGGGCTTAGTGAAGATATCGGCTAGCTGTTCTTCAGTCCGTACATGCTCAATAGAGATGTCACCCTTCCACACATGATCACGAAGAAAATGATGACGAATTTAGATGTGCTTTGTCTTCGAGTGCTGAACTAGGTTGCGAGCAATCTTGATTGCACTCTCATTGTCACAATAGAGAGGCACATTCTTCATGTTGATGCCATAGTCCTTGAGAGTTTGCTTCATCCACAGCAATTGAGCACAGCAAGAACCAGCAGCAATGTACTCAGCTTCAGCTGTAGATAGTGCTACGCAGTTCTGTTTCTTCAAGGACCAACAGACCAAAGACCGTCCGAGGAAATGGCATGTGCCAGATGTTGACTTGCGGTCCACACGATCACCAGCATAGTCAGAGTCTGAATATCCAATGAGATCAAAAGCCGAGCCCTTGGGGTACCATAATCCAAGTGTTGGTGTGTGAGCTAGATATCAAAGAATATGCTTCACAACCTTATGGTGTGATTCCTTCGGTGTAGCTTGAAATCAGGCGCACATGCAAACACTAAGCATAATATCCGGCCTAGATGCACATAAATACAATAATGAGCCAATCAAGGAGCGGTATACCTTTTGATCGAAGTCGATACCATTTTCATCAGTGCATAGATGGCCACTTGTGGGCATGGGGATTTTGACCCCTTTGCAATCTTGCATGCCGAATTTCCTCAATACATCTTTGAGGTATTTCTCCTGAGATATGAATATGCCATTGCGTTGCTGACAAATTTGAAGACCTAAAAAGAATTTCAATTCTCCCATCATAGACATTTGATATTCTTCACTCATCATATAGGCAAATTCATCACTGTAACGTTGGTCAGTACAGCCAAAGATAATATCATCAACATATATTTGGCACACAAACAATTCACCATCATAAGACTTAGTAAAAAGAGTTGGGTCGAGTGAACCAAGTTTGAAGCGTTTCTTCATGAGGAATTCCTTGAAAGTATCATACCACGCCCGAGGGGCCTGCTTGAGGCCATATAGGGCCTTATTGAGTCTGAAGACTTTGTCAGGATGTTTTGGATCTTCAAAACCTGGGGGTTGAGCAACATATACTTCTTCCTCAAGCTTACCATTGAGGAATGAACTTTTCACATCCATTTGATATAAAGTGATATTATGATGGTTAGCATAAGCAAGTAATATGCGAATAGCCTCAAGTCTAGCAACAAGTGCAAAAGTTTCATCGAAATCAATTCCTTCAACCTATGTGTAGCCTTGAGCTACAAGCCGTGCCTTATTCCTCACCACAATGCCATTTTCATCTTGCTTGTTGCGGTAGATCCATTTTGTGCCAATGATATTGTGCTTGCGAGGATCTGGACGGTTGACTAGTTCCCAGATGTTGTTGAGATTGAACTGATGTAATTCTTCCTGCATAGCTTGAATCCACTCAAGCTGCAGAAATGCTTCATCTACCTTAGTGGGCTCTGTGATAGAGATAAACGCAAAGTGCCCACAAAAGTTAGACAAATGTGAAGCTTTTGAGCGTGTGAGAGGACCTGGCGCTTCAATGTCATCGATGATTCTCTCAATTTGCACTTTGTTTGCAACGCGAGGATGAGCGGGTTGTCGTCGAGGAATTTGATCCGCATTTTCTTCAGGACCATTTTCCTCAGCACCATTTTCTTCAGGTGCTCCAGCTCAACGTTTTTCACGTTCTGGAATGAATTCTTCAGCAGATTCTTCGGTAGGAATGACATCCTCAATAGCCTTGAGCTTGATAGATTACTCAGGTGCTGGTTCATCTATCACAGAAGGTAGGTGCTCTCTTTGCGAGCCATTAGTTTCATAGAACCGCACATCTACAGTTTCAACAACTTTGTGAAGAATGTTGTTGAAGACTCTGTATGTGTGCGAATCCTTTCTGTAACCAAGCATAAGACCCTCATGTGCTTTCGGTGCGAATTTAGAACTGTGATGAGGATCTCTAATCCAACATTTAGCACCGAAGACTTTGAAATAACTCACATTGGGCTTCTTTTCAGTGAGGAGTTCATAAGCAGTCTTCTTGAAGAATTTGTGAAGATATACTCTATTGATGATGTGGCACGTAGTATCAATTGCCTCAATCCAGAAGCGACGAGGCGTCTTGTATTCGTCAAGCATTGTGCGAGCCATCTCAGCAAGAGTTCTATTCTTGCGCTCCATGATGCCATTCTGCTGAGGAGTATAAGGAGCAGATAACTCATGAGTAATACCAAGTTCATTAAGATAGTCATCAAGACCAGAATTCTTGAACTCGGTCCCATTGTCACTTCTGATGTGCTTGATCTTCACACCAAAGTTGGTTGAAGCCCTCGAGTAAAATCACTTGAAGACTTCCTGCACCTCATGTTTGTAAGTGAAAATGTGCACCCAGGTGTAACAAGAATAATCATCAACAATAACAAAGCCATATTGAGATGCATCATTTGAAACTGCAGAATAATGATTAGGACCAAAGAGATCCATGTGAAGCAATTCAAATGGTCGAGTGGTGTCATCTTTCCAGCTTCACAGGCTCCGCATAAATGATCCTTGAGGAATTTCACATTCTCAATGCCAATGACATGCTTCTTCGCAAGTGTGTGAAGATTCCTCATGCCATCATGACCAAGTCGTTGATGCCATAGCCAGCCTTCTGAAGCTTTTGCAAGTAGGCATACGACCAGTTGTGGTCCTGTAGAGAAATCAACAATGTACAAGTCTCCTATCCTAAAGCCTTCGAAGACTTTGGAATTGTCAGCTTCCAAGATCACAAGACAACGATGTTTGCCAAAGACAACAACCATATTGAGATCACAAAGCATCAAGACAGACATGAGGTTGTATCCTAAGGACTCGACAAGCATGACTTTGTCCATGTGTCGATCCTTTGAGATCGCAACCTTACCTAGACCCAATACCTGACTTTTGCCTTTGTCAGCGAAGATGATATGCTTCAGATGCGATGGTGATAAGGGAGCATCCATCAATAGATTCTTTTCACCAGTCATGCGATTCGTACATCCACTATCGAGGACCCACTCATTGGCTTTGGGTTGATCATCTTGCAGATGAACTAGTGCAACTTACGAACTCATATACTTCATCAATGAAGAATATGACATCAATATCATCAGAACAGTTTCATCAGGCAGTAGAACAGATAAAACAGTATGAGGACGTGAGAAATGAAAGTTCATTTCTTCATGATTAGCCTGCATCCTTTCAGGCAACTTTCAGGTCTCTAGCAAATTCTTCAGACGTTTTAAGCACGTCTAGAGACCTGACCCTGCATAAGAGATTAGTTCATTTTCTTCACCACCCACATCTGAAGGGGTGGCAAAGAATTCATCACTTTGCGAGCTCCATATGAGAAAGGTGGCATAGAAGCTAGTCCACTTCGTTTCACATAAGAGGAGTTAGGATAAGCATATGAATAAGCAGAGAAATTCTTCGAGGACTTATGAACATAATGGTTAGAAGAATAATGCTCATATTCATAGCCCTTATCTCTTCCCTGCAAAGCAGAGGGGTTAGCACGATGATGATCATATGAGGACTTTGATCCTTTTGAGGAATTTGATCCACGTGAGGAATTTTGTCCGTATGAGGACTTGGATCCATATGAAGAATTCGGTTTATATGAAGAGTTTGATCTGAGTTCCTATTCTTCACAGGTGGTGTCATGAGGACATTCACTTGAAGACTTTCAAGGCACCTTTTGGGAACCTAGATTTTCTTCATAGGGGAACCGTTCCTGCAGTTAGTGCCAACATATCTAGCAAATACTTCACCATTCTGATTTTTGAATAGTTTATAGTTGGAGTCAAATGACTCATCAGAAGAATGAGGAGATTCACATGTAAAGCCAGATAAATTGGATGGATCAACTGGAGGTCCCTTTGCAACAACCCATGAGGTTTTGAGGTACTGCTCAGGCTTCCAATATGTTCCATCAGCATTGAGTTTCCTCTCAAAGGCAATACCCTCTTTCCTAGGGTTTCTGTTGAGGATCTACTTTTTAAGCACATCACAAAGAATCTGATGCCCTTTGAGGCTTTTGTACATGCCTTTCATGTACAATTCCTTCAGCCTTGCACCATCAGTGATAGTAGCAATGTCCTTAGATGAGGAATTAGTGATAGCAGAGACAGATGAAGAATTTGTAGCATTAGAAGCATTTGAACATTCAGGTGAAGAATTAGCAGTTTCACGTTCAATGCACTTAAAACATGGAGGAACAAATTCTTCCTGAGTAGCGCTGATTTGTTGAGCAAGTAATGAATCACGCTCCTTCTGAAGATCATCATAACTCACCCTTAGCTTCTCAAGATCTTGCTTTCTTTGAAGAAATTCATAAGAAAGCTTCTCGTGATCAGATAAGAGAGTGTTATGATGACCTTGAAGGTTGTCAAACTTAGATTGAAGTCTCTAAAGATTTTAAGTCAAAGTTTGAGTTCGATCCATTTCTTCACCCAACATATCATCTCTCTTGTCTAGCATGTTTTGAACCTTTTCCAAGGCCTTTTGTTGTTTAGTGGCAATACAAACAAGCTTGGTATAGCTAGGTCCAAAATCATCATCAAATTCATCATCACTAGACTCGGATGAGGAACATTCGGTTACCTTGGCACCTTTTTCCATGAGGCATGGTGCAGAAGATGATGGATCAGGTTCGAAAGTCATCATTTTGAGAGATTCCTTGAAGTCCTCAAACCAAGGATCATGACGGGTTTGATGACCTCCATATACCTCAGTGATTCGGTCCTAGATAAGCTTCGCATTGCAGAGATGCATAATGCGCCTAAATTCATCTCTAGATAGGCAGGAACAGATGATATCCTTCGCCATGATGTCAAGTCAAGTGTACTTGCGAATATCATCAGTGTCCGCCATCTTGCGTAGATCGGTAAGACCAATCTCAGTGACGGTCCATAGCTCGCTGTTCATTGCCATGAGGCACTTCCTCATCATGGCCTTCCACTTGGGATAATCATGA
Organism: Triticum dicoccoides; assembly: GCF_002162155.2. Lineage (NCBI taxonomy): Eukaryota > Viridiplantae > Streptophyta > Magnoliopsida > Poales > Poaceae > Triticum > Triticum dicoccoides. The sequence continues at coordinate 540,395,783 of NC_041391.1, read as the reverse complement.
CTGTCAAAGATGGGGCATGTCCCTTTCTTCATACCCGCGGTCGACATAACTAAAACTCCAGGCGGTTAAACCAAAATCACATAGAACAAGGGAGTACCTTGCTCTGATACCAATTGAAAGTGCGTCCTATTGACTAGAGGGGGGGTGAATAGGTGATTTTTATGAATTCTTCACTAAGGAATTTCAGGGTGAGGAAATTCCTAAGCAAAGAACTACTTGCAGCGGAATAAGTACTCAAAAGTAAACATAACAGGACACAAGCATAGTCATCATGACAAAATGAAGACAAGCATAGAGTACAGAAAGCGTAAACACAGGATAACACAGGATGAGGACAAATAGACTAAAGAAATTGAACTGAGGAAATTGAGAAAGTCTTTAGTCAAAGTCCTCGAATAGATATGAACAAGACCACAACATAGTAATGATGAAATGAAAGGGTTGAGGAAATAGAACCAGTAAGCTTGGTGAAGACAATGATTTGGTAGACCAGTTCCGACTGCTGTCTCAGTTGTACATCTGGTTGGAGCGGCTAGGTATTTAAACCTAAGGACACACAGTCCCGGACACACAGTCCTGAACACACAGTCCTCACCGTATTATCCTTGAACTAAGGTCACACAGACCTCGTCCAATCACTCGTGGTAAGTCTTCAGGTGACTTCCAAACCTTCACAGACTCGGTCACTCGGCGATCCACAATTCCTCTTGGATGCTTTAGACCATGACGCCTAACCGTCTAGAAGAAGCACAGTCTTCAAAGTTAACAAGCATTGGATCCACGCAGGATCAATCTCTTTAGTGATGCTCAATCACTTTGGGTTTGAAGGTGTTTGGGTTTGGGTTTTCCTCACTTGATGATTTTCGCTCAAAGTCCTCGGAGGATGGGATGCTCTCAAATGACAAGTGTCAGTTTCTCTCGGAGCAACCAATCAGCTAGTAGTTGTAAGGGGCGGCTATTTATAGCCAGGGAGCAGCCCGACATGATAAGACATAAATGCCCTTCAATGATATGACCGTTAGGTGGGTAGATATTTTGGGACAGCTGGCGCATAGCACAACAACGGTCGGAATTTTGACTCTCAAATTCCTCAGGGCTATCATGTTCCTCACTGTGTAGGCAATCCACACTGGCGAATTCCTAACTCCTTAGTCAGAACAAAATTCCTCAGCAACCAGAAGAACTTCGTCTCTGTTACTGAAGAAATTGACTGATCTGTATGAGATTTCCAATGGCTTCACTCGAAGGGTTTGGCAGGTGTAGGATTTTGAGTTGAGCATCACATGGAAATTTTTCCTTAGTATTTCCTCGACCCCCTTTAACAGTACGGTGTTTCCTATGACTCAAGAAAGAGAAAATGAAACTACAAAAACAAAAGTCTTCACGCTTCATGTTCCTCGAATGAATTCCAAGTCTTCAAGGTCACACCAATTTCTTCACTTTCAAAGTCTTCAGAAAGTCTTCAGAAATCCAAAGTCTTCAGTTGAAGAACTTCATTTTTAGGGGTCAAATTTCTCTGTAATTATCAAACTCTTCATAGACTTATAGACCCGTGTACACTCACAAATGCATCAGTCCCTTAACCTATAAGTCTTCAATACACCAAAATCACTAAGGGGCACTAGATGCACTTAGAGAAACAGATTCTCAATCGAAACCCTAGGAAAGAGGGTGTTGGGTTCGAGAGGAAAATGAACGTTGATGGTTCATATTTGACGCCTGAGCAGTACCCCAAAACCACCTGGGTTGCTACTAAGGATCCTTCAGTGGACCCATCCACTTTATCTGGCTTGACTTGTGCTAACCCAATTGTCATTGATGAATCTTTTGATGCAAATTATAAACTGTTTAAGAATCAGAATGGTAAAGTGTTTGCCAGGTACATTGGTACTAACTGCAGGAACGGGTCACCCTAGAAGAAAATCTGGGTGCCCAAAAGCTGTCTCGAGAAGCTTCCCGTGAATGTCATCATGACACCACCTGAGAAGAAGACAAACCCCCGACCAAAGGCATCATATGGACCAAAGGCTTTATACAGGCAGAGGACCACTCATGGTCACCCTAATGCCAATGTTTTGTAGGAGAACCATTGCGAGACTCATGAACATGAGCATGTTTCTTCTAACTGCTATGTTCACAAAACTAAGAACTTTTCTGCATATTCATATGAGTACTATTCTCCTCCTGCAAAGATATTTGCTAGGGCTCCCAAGCCAAAGTTCTTAGATGTTGCACTTAGGCTTATTGCTTCTAAGCCACCCCTAAAGACGTGGGTGGTTAAGAAGAATTAACTTCTCTTGCAGGGAAAGGTCTCCAGCCGGAAAGCAAAATCTTACGACAACAATGTTGGAGACCTAAAACATCTTGTGGGACGCAAGATAAAATGCTCCAATGGTCTTATCATGTATTTCGTCCCAGGGTTCCTTGACAAGCATCCTATCATGCATAACCAGAATTTGAACTTTGATAATATGCTTGTTCGCTACATGTTTCTGTTTCACAATACTCTTGCAGAAGCCTATCCCGCTAACTGCATTGTAGGGTACAACTCCGAAAGCCACTAAATGGATCATGGATAGCGGCTGCACCAACCACATGACTGGTGATCGAAGTCATCTTATGGATTCAACCCTTCGTCCATCTACTAAGAGCCACATCACATTCGCTGACACTGGTAAAAGCAAGGTATTGGGTCTTTGTAGAGTTGCTATCTCAAAGGATCAACACATGGATAAAGTGATGCTTGTTGAATCCCTTGGATACAACTTAATGTTTGTGTAAATGCTCTGTGATCTGGACATGATTGTGATATTTGGAAAATATCATTGTCTTGTGCTAATGGAATATGACAAATCTCTAGTCTTCGAAGGCTATCGAAGAGGTGATCTGTATATGGTAGATTTCTCCGTAGGACCACAACTTGTCGTATGTCTTCTAGCAAATGCTTCAGAATGATGGCTATGGCATCGACGGCTAGGACATGCGGGCATGAGGAACCTGTACACTCTTGCAAAGAAGAAGCATGTCATTGGCATCGAGGGCGTCAAGTTCAAGAAGGATCATCTGTGTGGTGCCTATGAAGCTGGAAAGATGACTAGAGCCAAACATCCCTCGAAGACAATCATGACTACCACATGTCCTTCCGAGTTGCTTCACATGGATCTATTTGGCCCTACTCACTACTCTACCCTTACTACTAATGCACATATCTATGGATTCATTATTGTTGATGATTACTCAAGATACACCTGGGTGCACATAATTCTCTATAAGATTGAAGTGCAGGATGTCTCCAGACGCTTCACAAATTGAGCCATGATGAATTATGGCATCAAGATCAAGCACATCCAGAGTGACAATGACACTGAGTTCAAGAACATTGGCCTCAACATTTATCTTGATACTTTGGGCATCGCACATCAGTTCTCTGCTCCTTACACACCTCAGCAGAATGGCATCATGGAGTGCAAGAACAGAACACTCATTGAGATGCACAGATGATGCTCGACGAGTACAAGACTCCAAGAAAATTCTGGCCTGAAGCCATTGACACTGCATGCCACATCATCAACAGAGTATATCTTCACAAGTTCTTCAAGGAGACTTCTTATGAACTTCTGACCGGTAAGAAGCCAAATGTCAGTTACTTCAAAGTCTTTGGTGCTAGGTGCTGGATGAAGGATCCACATCCCATGTCTAAATTTGCACCGAAAGCACATGAAGGTTTTATGCTTGGTTACAGAAAGGACTCACACACCTACAGAGTCTTCAACCTCTTTCACTACAAAGTGGTTGAAACTGTAGATGTGCGGTTCGATGAGACTAATGGCTCACAAAGAGAGCACTTGCCAAATGTGCTAGATGAAGCTACACCAGGTGAAGCTATCAAGCTGATGGGTACTGGAGAAATCATACCCACCGAGGAACAGGCTGAGGATGAGATCATCATTTCTACACCTAATCAACCTGAAGACAATGCTCAGTTTGAAGCCAATGTTGAAGATGAAGACAATAGTCAGTCAGATCAAAATCTTCGTCCAGCTCATCCTCGTGTCGCCAATGAAGTCCAGATTGAGAAGATCATTGATAGCATCAATGCTCCTGGCCCTCTCACTCAATCAAGAGCTACCCAACTAGCAAACTTCTATGGTCACTTTGCTTTTGTCTCTATATCTGAACCCAAGAAAGTTGAAGAAGCCTTCATGGAACCTGAATGGATTCAAGCTATGCAAGAAGCGCTTCAACAATTTGAGTTGAATAATGTCTGGGAGCTTGTCAAACATCCTAATCCTCACAAGCACAATGTCATTGGCATGAAATGGATCTATCGCAGCAAGCACGATGAACTTGGACAACTTGTTAGAAACAAGGCACGCCTCGTCGCTCAAGGTTACACACAAGTGGAAGGAATCAAATTCGATGAAACCTTTACTCCCGTGGCAAGGCTTGAAGCCATTCGCATACCGCTGGCCTATGCTAACCATCACAATATTCTTCTGTACCAAATGGATGTGAAAAGTGCCTTTCTCAATGGCAAAATCGAAGAAGAAGTGTATGTCGCTCAACCACCTGGTTTTGAAGATCCAAAGCATCCTGATATGGTACAATCTCAACAAGGCATTGTATGGCCTCAAACAAGCACCTCGCGCTTGGTATGACACACTCAAGGAATTCCCGAAGAGCAAAGGCTTCAAAACTGGTTCACTAGATCCCACACTCTTCACGAAGACATATGATGGTGAACTGTTTATGTGTCAAATATATGTGGATGACATTATCTTCGGCTGCACGGATAAGAGATACAATGATGAGTTCGGATACATGATGCAAGAGCAATATCACATGTCCATCATGGGGAGCTGAAATTCTTCCTTGGTCTTCAAATCTGTCAACAGTGCAATGGCATCTTCATATCGCAAGAAAAATATCTCAAAGATTTCCTGAAAAAGTTTGGAATGCAAGACTGCAAAGGGTACATGACGTCAATGCCAACCAAAAGTCATCTCGGCCATGACGACAATGGTAAAGAGTTCGATCAAAAGGTATACCGCTCCATGATTGGTTCTTTGCTATATTTATGTGCATCTAGGCCTGATATAATGCTTAGTGTTTGCATGTGTGACCGATTCCAAGCGGCACCAAAGGAATCACATCACCTTGCGGTGAAGCAAATTCTTCGATATTTGGCTCACACCCGAACACTAGGATTATGGTATCCAAAGGACTCAACATTTGATCTAGTTGGATATTTTGATGTTGATTATGCTGGTGACAAGGTTGATCGCAAGTCTACATCAGGCACATGTAACTTTATTGGATGATCTCTTGTCTGTTGGTCTTCAAAGAAGCAGAACTGCGTATCCCTCCACTAAAAAAAAATACACTTCCGTGATGATACGTGTTTGTCACAGTAGGTCGCGTTTTCTGTCATGCATGTACATCCATGACGATTTTATGACAGAATCAAGAAAGTCATACCTGTGCTGTCGTAGAAGTGTTCCATGACATTACCAAAGTTATCATCAAGGAAGTGTCCACTTCCATGACGATAAATCGCGCGTCACAGAAGTGCTTTCGTCAAGGGTGACCGACACGTGGCATCCACCGTAACGGAACGCCGTTAAGCTATCGTGTCGGGTTTTGGATTCGATAACTCATTAACAGCCCTGACGAATGGGGATTTTCCACGTGTAAAATCATCATTGGACGGAGGAAACACGTGTCGGCTCATTGCTGGGACAGATGTTATCCACTCATTGGACAGAAGGCGCCTATGATACGTCGACACGTGGCACGACCCAACAGAGGCCCATTCCTGTGAAAAGGCCGGCCCGTTGGACTTGGTCAAAAGGTGGCGGGCTGGCCCATGGAAAGCTTGTTAACGGCCTGTTCGCATATAGCCCATTTACAGCCCGCTAACCCAAGGCCCGTTACGCCCTATTCGAATTAGGCCCAGTAGCGTCATCTGGGCCATTCAATATGATTCCAGCCCGTTTTCACTTCTGGCCCATGTATGGCCCATGAAGTCTTTCGGCCCATATGAGGCCCTATGTAACTCTTGGCCTATTAACGGCCGTGGTGAAACTGGCCCGTAACGAATAGTGTATCAGTTTACACCCATTAACGGCCCGTGGTGAAACTGGCCCGTAAAGAATAGTGTATCACTTTATACCCATTAACGGCCCGTTATTCCGTTGGGCCGTTTCCATCCCATGTTATCTTTCGTCCTTCTCAGAGCCCATTTATTCTTGGGCTAATTTCCAACATTCATTTACTTACGGCCCGTTACTGTCATTTTCTGCTTGTGGGCCAAATTCAGCCCGTGGTTACAGTCGGCCCGTTTGTGCTCTGTTAATACGTTGGGCCGTTTTCATAGCGTCATCAAATACGACCTATTAATGATGGCCCGTTATGGTCAGCCCATGAACGGACGCTTCCAACTCTAGCCTGTTTACGGCCAGAATGCGGTCTGTTTGGCCCATGTTTGGCCAATCGATCATACCGCCCGTATAAGACCCATTGATGATACGACCCGTAGAAGGCCCATTGTTTCTACGGCCCATAGAAGGCCCATTGTTTCTATGGCCCGTAGAAGGCCCACTGTTTCTATGACCCGTAGAAGGCCCACTGTTTCTACGGCCCATAGAAGGCCCACTGTTTCTACAGCCCATAGGAGGCCCAGTGTCAGTACAGTAAATATTAGCCCATGGTTATTGTGGCCTAGTTTTAAAAAATAGGTTATTGCAGCCACTAGCAAACTGCGGAAAAAGAACTACACTGACTACAAGTAAACAAATAAATAAGACAACAAGGAAATAAATAAGCAAGCAACTTACACTAGGCTATCACGACTATAACACATATTACATCCACTGGGCATCAAAGTTCGCCACCAGTGCAAATATAGGGAACACAGCAGCATATAAACGCCGCAGCAAAACAAGTCCAGAACTGAAACCACTTCAGAAGAGCTCAAGAAACAATATCCTGGGTACCATAATGCTGGCAAGATGCTTAGCAAGCTTATTAACTTTCTCTTGTTTGGCGCTTAAGTCCTCCAGCACTTGTTGTTGCACCAGAAAGTATGCATCTGAATTCTGCAGGGACTTCCTCAGTCCTTCGGCTTCCTGTCGCATAACATCTGATCAATGTATTTCAACTTGAAGTTGAGACTCAAGAAGCCGAACTGATTCAGGCAACAAGTGCGAAAAGCTGGTGCCAGTAGTGGTAGCCAGTAACTCGAACACTACATCAAGATAGGACTTTGGGGTTGTCTCAGTGTCTTCAATATAGTTTTTATCAGCTTTCTTGGAGACCAACAGGGATGTCTCACTATCTTGAACCTTATCTGCATTACTTCCTTTACCATTGCATAACAGGGTACTCTTCTCCAATATTTTATCCGCGTTCTAAAAGAGAAACAAACAAACACGTCTCAGGTTTACAATGTAGTATATGAAACTCATTTTGGTAAACCAGTTCAGTAGTAAGGTGGACAACATAATAACATGAAACAAACATATATCTATGTACTATGGTCACTGTATTGTCCATATCATTCTAGTTTATGTTCCCTAATCAAGATAGAGACACAGTTCAACTCATATATTTTTAAGACACAACAGTATAGACAAAATATAAGTGTGAGAAACTACACAGCATTGGCAACACTTGTAATGTGCATCACATGAGAACATAACTGTTTATACAACTTAAACTGAATGTAGTATGGTCACTGTATGGTCTATATCATTCTAGTTTATGTTGCCAAATCAAGATAGATACAGTTCAAATCATATCTATTTAAGACAAAGCAGCATAGACAGAATATAAGTGTGGGAAACTACACAGCAATAACAACACTTGTAATGTGCATGGCATGAGAACATAACTGTTTATTCAATTGAAACTGAAATCAACATAGAGCAAGTTAGAACAGTAAACAGCCAAACACGTTGAAGAAACAGGTTTAAAACATACCTGTTGCGCCATTGGAGTTTCAATTGCATCCTTCAAATTTGAAATTAGTTGGTATCGGTAAATACAGTGATGCAAGAGCAAAGTAGTATGAACCATAGCTATGGAACCTGACCTAAGAACAATTCTTCTTCTGCTTTAAGCGTTGACTTCGGGTTCGGAGTGGTGGTCCTCGTGATTTGGGCACTGCAGTTGCCTTACTAACTGCTCGTGTTTGGGTGCTCTGTGGTGGAGACGGTGCTGTGTCAACGGGAACTGGGTTTCTATCTGCTGGGGTTGGGGTTAGAAGGGGTGTAGCTGGTTCTCTGTCCAACTGGGTAGGGGTACAATCTGCATGAGTGTGGGTTATGTGTGGTGGGGCTGGTTCTTGGGCAAGTACAATCGTAGTTCTATCTGCATCTACAGGTAGCACGATCTTTTCTGAAGACCGTGTTTTTACTCCCACAGATACTGCCATCACTCCCTCCACTTGAAATGGCTGATAAACAAGAAAAGTAATTGAATGTACAGACATTGTAAGATAGACAGGTGCAATGGATAGTAGGGAAGAAAACAGGGCATGAAATAATTCACATTTATGTTGTCTAAGCAAACAGAATAGCAGGACATAATTTCACATATATGATGGCTAATTAAACAGGATAGCATGACACAATTTCACATGTATGATGGCTAACTAAACAGGATAGAATGACATACTTCAAAATATGATGACTATGTAAACATGATGACATGATATAACTATATGATGTGTCTACTAAAGTGGTTGGAATGCCATAAATCACAAACATGTCGTCAATGGAAACATGATGGCATGATATAATTCACGGATAGAATGACATAATTTAAAATATGATGACTATGTAAACAGGATGAGATGATATAACTATATTATGTCTTTAGAAAATGGGTTGGCATGCCATAATTCAGATACATGCTGTCTATGTAAACATCATGGCATGACATGATTCAAATATATGATTTATATACTAAGGAAGTGAGCAGAGGGCAATCACATATATGCTGTGCCAACTAAGGAGATGGCATTCAATATTGTGTATATGATGTAAAAACTAAGCATTGCAATACAACATATGCATTATATGAGTAATATAACTGAGGGAGTCCTGGATTAGGGGGGTGTACGGATGGCCGGACTATGACCTTTGGCCGGACTCCCGGACTATGAAGATACAAGATTGAAGACTTCGTCCCGTGTCCGGATGGGACTTTCCTTGGCGTGGAAGGCAAGCTTGGCAATACAGATATCTAGATCTCCTCCCATTATAACCGACTCTGTGTAACCCTAGCCCTCTCCGGTGTCTATATAAACCGGAGAGTTTTAGTCCGTAGGACGAACAACAATCATACCATAGGCTAGCTTCTAGGGTTTAGCCTCTCTGATCTCGTGGTAGATCTACTCTTGTACTACCCATATCATTAATATTAATCAAGCAAGAGTAGGGTTTTACCTCCATCGAGAGGGCCCAAACCTGGGTAAAAACATCGTGTCCCTTGTCTCCTGTTACCATCCGCCTAGACGCACAGTTCGGGACCCCCTACCCGAGATCCGCCGGTTTTGACACCGACATTGGTGATTTCATTGAGAGTTCCTCTGTGTCGTCACCTTTAGGCCTGATGGCTCCTCCGATCATCAACAACGACGCGGTCCAGGGTGAGACTTTTCTCCCCGGACAGATCTTCGTATTCGGCGGCTTTGCACTGCGGGCCAATTCACTTGGCCATCTGGAGCAGATTGAAAGCTACGCCCCTAGCCATTAGGTCAGATTTGGAAGTTTGAACTACACAGCTGACATCCGCGGAGACTCGATCTTCGACGGATTTGAGCCACAGCCGAGCGCGCCGCACTGTCATGATGGGCATGACCTAGCTTTGTCGCCGGACAGTGCCCAGAGGGCCGCTCTGGTGTCCGCTCCGACCCTTAGCTCGGAGCCGACTACGCCGATCGAGGACGGGTGGCTGGACACCGCCTCGGGGGCTGCAACCTCTACGGTGATCGAGCCGAACACCAGTCTTGTCCTTCATGAAGCTCGCGACTCCAAGGTGTCGGACTCCTTTCCGGATTCTGAGCCTTCCGCACCCTTGCCGATCGAACCCGATTGGGCGCCGATCATGGAGTTCGCCGCCGTGGACATCTTTCGGCACTCGCCCTTGGCGACATTCTGAATTCACTACAGTCTCTCTCTTTATCAGAAGAGCCCTGGCTGGACTATGGTCAGCAAGGTTGGGATGCGGATGACGAAGAAATTCAAAGCCCACCCACCACCCACTGCATAGCCACTGTCGATGATTTAACCGACATGCTCGACTTCGACTCCGAAGACATCGACAGTATGGACGCCGATGAAGGAGACGACCAAGAACCAGCACCTATAGGGCACTGGAAAGCCACCTCGTCATACGACATATACATGGTGGACACCCCAAAAGAAGGGAATGGCGATGGAACAATGGAGGATGACCCCTCCAAGAAACAGCCTAAGCGCCGGCGTCAGCGGCGCCGCTCTAAATTCCGCCAAAGCAAAAACGGCGATTCCGGCACCGGAGATAATAATACCCCGGACAGTGTCGAAGACAACCCCCTCCAGCAGGACTCAGCGCAGGAGGATGGAGAAGCCAGCCCTCATAAGAGAGCGGCAGACAGAGAGGTAGAGGACGATAATTACATGCCTCCCTTCGAAGACGAGGCAAGCCTCACCGACGACGAATTTGTCGTGCCTAAGGATCCCGTCGAACAAGAGCGTTTCCAACGCAGGCTTATGGCCATGGCGAGTAGCCTCAAGAAAAAACAGCAGCAACTTAGAGCTGACCAAGACTTGCTAGCTGACAGATGAACTGAAGTCCTTGCGGCCGAAGAGTACGAACTCGAACACCCCTCCAAGAGCTACCCCAAGCGCAGGTTGCTACCCCGATTAGAGGAGGAAGCAACTAAACGTACATCACCAGCGTATGACGTGGCCGACCGGCCATCCCGTGGCCGCCACAGAGAGCCCTCTCGGCCATCAATTCAAGCCGCACCCCGGCAGCGCTCAAAAAATACCAAGGCACGGGGAAATGCACCAGACCTGCGTGACATATTGGAGGAGAAGGCAAGGCAAACAAGATCGATCTATGGATCATGTGGGCACCCCACGACACGTGACGATAATCGTCACACCGAATATGGCAAATACGGCCAGGCCGAACACGGCAGGCAAAGCTCATATGAGCTACGTCGTGATATAGCCCAGTACAGAGGCGCCACACACCCACTATGCTTCACAGACGAAGTAATGGATCATCAAATCCTCGAGGGCTTTAAACCCGTAAACATCGAATCATATGATGGCACAACAGATCCCGCGGTATGGATCGAGGATTATCTCCTTCATATCCACATGGCCCGCGGCGATGATCTACACGCTATCAAATACCTCCCACTCAAGCTTAAAGGACCAGCTCAGCATTGGCTTAACAACTTGCCAGCAGAGTCAATTGGTTGTTGGGAGGACCTGGAATCAACATTACTCGACAATTTCCAGGGCACCTATGTGCGACCACCAGACGCCGATGACCTAAGCCACATAATTCAGCAGCCAGAGGAATCGGCCAGACAATTCTGGACACGGTTCCTAACCAAGAAAAATCAAATAGTCAACTATCCGGACGCAAAGGCCCTTGCAGCCTTCAGACATTACATCCGTGACGAATGGCTTGCCCGGCACCTAGGACAGGAAAAGCCGAAATCCATGGCAGCCCTCACAACACTCATGACCCGCTTTCGCGCGGGAGAAGACAGCTGGCTAGCTCGTAGCAATAACATGACCAAGAGCCCTAGTAATTCAGATACCAAGGACAACAATGGCAGGTCGCGTTGCAACAAGCACAAGCGCCACATTAACAGCGACAATACTGAGGATATGGCAGTTAATGTCGGATTCAGAGGCTCTAAACCCGGTCAGCGGAAAAAGCCATTCAAAAGAAATACTCCGGGGCCGTCCAGTTTAGACCGGATACTCGATCGCTCGTGCCAGATACACGGCACCCCCGAACAACCAGCCAATCACACCAACAGGGATTGTTGGGTGTTCAAGTAGGCAGGCAAGTTAAGTGCCGAAAACAGAGACAAGGGGTTGCATAGCAATGACGAGGAGGAGCCCCGGCCGCCGAACAACACAGGACAGAAGGGCTTTCCCCCACAAGTGCGGATGGTGAACATGATATACGCAACCCACATCCCCAAAAGGGAACGGAAGCGTGTGCTCAGGGACGTATACGCCTTGGAGCCAGTCGCCCCAAAGTTCAAACCATGGTCCTCCTGCCCGATCACTTTTGATCGAAGGGACCACCCCACTAGCATTCATCACGGCGGATTCGCTGCATTGGTTCTAGACCCAATCATTGACGGATTTCACCTCACTAGAGTCCTCATGGACGGCGGCAGCAGCCTGAACCTGCTTTATCAGGATACAGTGCGAAAAATGGGCATAGATCCCTCAAGGATTAAACCCACAAAGACGACCTTTAAAGGCGTCATACCAGGTGTAGAAGCCAGCTGCATAGGCTTAGTTACACTCGAAGTGGTCTTCGGATCCCCGGATAATTTCCGAAGCGAGGAGTTAGTCTTCGATATAGTCCCGTTCCGCAGTGGCTATCACGCCCTGCTCGGGTGAACCGCATTTGCAAAGTTCAATGCGGTGCCGCACTATGCATACCTCAAGCTCAAGATGCCAGGCCCTCGAGGAGTCATTACGGTCAATGGAAACACCGAACGCTCTCTCCGAACAGAGGAGCACACGGCGGCCCTCACGGCGGAAGTACAATGTAGCCTCTCAAGGCAATTCTCCAGTCCGGCTGTTAAACGTCCGGACACCGTCAAGCGCGCCCGGAGTAACCTACAACAAGACCATCTGGCACGTTCCGAGCAAGCATAGCAGTGCGGCCCCAACCCCAGCCCTCGCGAGATTGCGAAACCAGTACCACACGTACATAACTACGCTCTGGAAATACCATGGCATAGGGGGAGGGGCACAACCACGGCACGCCCAGAATGCGGCTCAACCGCACTAGGGGCTCCCAATTTTGTCATTTCTCTTTTCTTACTTTCAGGACTCCACTCTCAGGAAGGCCTGTCCGGCAGTACAATCACCGAACACACGATGCAACAGCCAGGGAGACAGCAAGCCACGTCGAATGTCCAGGTGGTCTCTATAACGAGCTAAATACCTGTCTTACTTAAAGTCTCGCAGCTTGCCCCTGGAGGGGGACATGTCAAATAATCCCATCTCTTGCTTATCGCACTATTTGTATCGTTCTGCTTTCATAGCAGCCCTTTCATAAACAATACATAGCTCTTGCCTATTATTGCATTCATTTTTTAAATATGTTCAGTTAGGACATTATGCAACCGTACACTTTGGTACGACCAATACACCAGGGGCTTAAGTACCCCAGAATACGGTGTGAGAAGACCGAACACTCTCACGAGTGCGGCACCCCGAACTTATAGCATTATATGCATCGGCTCCGAATCATGTCTTGGGTCAATAGTTGGGTTTGCCCGGCTCCCATGTTTGGTACCTTATGTTCCGCTATATCGGCTAAGGTAGCGCTGGGAGAACTACTGCGATTGTGCCCCAGTTGAGCTGGGTTAACACCTCAGTAGAGAAAGCTAAAACTAACCGTCATGATAGGGCGAGAGCCGGTCACTGTTCGAGAGGTTTTTCGAGTCCCTAAAGACTTATGCCACTTAGAGCAAGGAGCTGGCTTTGTCCGGCCTAGGCGTGGATAGCGCCCCGAACTCGGTCTTCCGAATACTAGGGGCTTCGCCGAAATTTAAAATTATAGAATTCTATGGCTAAGTGAGAGTGATAAAGCATTATAAGTCCGATTGCCTTGTTCGTTGTGCTGAGCGCCTCCCTCGAAGGACCCAAGAATGGGGACAAGAGCGCTCAGGTTTATCCCGAACACCCCAGCACTCGTGGCATGGGGGTAGAAGCCAACGACTTGCATCTCTCTGATTTAATAAACGACCACACAGAAGGTAATATTTTAAATTAAAAAAGCGTTGCTTAGCGCATATGAACAAGTTTTCAGCGCACAGGATAACACGAGCGAGTTTTTTCAAAAATTACATCCTTGGGACACTCATTCTCCACAAGATGGGCACCCTTCAGGACACCCTCATAGTACATCTCGGGCCTGCGATGCTCCTTCCCCTCCGGTGGCCCATCCTTCACCAGCTTCTCAGCATCCAGCTTGCCCCAGTGCACTTTGGCACGGGCAAGGGCCGTACGGGCGCCTTCGATGCATGCAGAGCGCTTGATGACTTCAAGCCATGGACATGCATCCACCAGCCGCCTCACCAGCCCAAAGTAGCTCTCAGGCAGGACCTCCCCAGGCCACACCCGGCCTATTAGGCCCTTCATGGCCTATTCGACTACCTTATGGAGCTCGACCAGCTGCTTCAGCTGGTTGCTCAAGGGCACCAGGTGTCCGGCCTCAGCATACTGGGACCAGAACACTTTCTCCGTCGAGCTCCCTTCTTCGGCTCGGTAGAATGCGGCGGTGTCGGACACACTGCGGGACAGATTTGCGAATGCTCCTAGAGAGCTCCGGATTCAGGTAAGTAACAAGTAATTCACTTTCACATGCTTGCTTTGCATAAAGAATGCCTTACCCGCCGCTATCTTCTTCATTTCCTCAATTTCCTGGAGGGCCTTTTGCTTCGGCCTTGGCAGATTTGGCGCTTTCAAGTGCTGAGGCAAGCTCGGACTCTCGAGTCTTTGAGTCAAGCTCTAAACTCTCGTGTTTTTTCACAAGAGCATTGATCTCTTGCCACACCTCCGCCACCCGTGCCACTTGTTTCTCTCGCTCGGTGCACTCCACGGCCGCATTGTCTTTGGCCTTGGACATTGCTTCCTTCAGGGTCGCCACCTCGGTTGTGGCCCCTGTAACATTCACGTTGGTCCTGTCATTATTTGCAACCAGGTATTTTTATATACTTATATAAGGTAGTACCTACCTTCCTTGTCCTCGAGCTGCTTCTTGGCACGGCCGAGCTCGTTCTCGGACCACTCGAGGCTCTGCTTCAATGCATCGACCTCCGCAGTCAGTGCAGCAAAGGTCAGCAGCGCAGCCTGCATTCCCATATTGACATATTTATGTTAGACTCATGCATATATCTTTTTAGATCCTCAGTTTGGCTTTTCTTTCTGAACACCAAACTGAGCATCAGGGGCTACTGTCTATGCGGTAACATTTTTACATGTTTTAAATACATACCTCAAAGCCTGTTAGAAGGCTAGCACAGGCTTCTGTCATCCCGCTTTTGGCGGACTGAACCTTCTGGATCACCGCACTCATAATAGTGCGGTGCTCCTCGTTGATGGAGGCGCCGTTAAGCACCTCCGACAAATTGTCTGGCACCTCCGGTTGGACGGAGGCCGCCGGCGTCGTAGGCTTGCCCTTCTTACAAAGGGGCCGCCTACCAGACTCCGGAACCACTGAAGGTTCCGGTGCAGTGTCCGGCCCAGGGCCGGACTTAGATCCCTCTGGGATTTTATCCCCTTTGGGCCTGGAGTCCGGGAGGTCGCCTTGCGGCGCCTCCAGGACCACCTCCTCCTGGCTCAGCCCCTTGTGGGACTCCACCTCGGCATCGTCCGTAGGGCGAGGGGAGGTAGCAGTCGGGAGTGAAAGACTATTCACATCCGACGAATCCAGGGAGCCGCTCGACGAATCGTTGAGCTGAGCCTTGGGCGGACTGCATGATTATATTCGGCGTCAGAAGGTACTGTGCAATAAAGGAACACCATGAGTTATTCTAGTATCCGGATACTTACGATTTTGCCAGGGACTTGGCCCTGGATGGCCACTCCTCTCCGCCGTTGTCGGCATCGGTGGCGTAGTCCGGAAGAAGGGTCTTCCCCTTCTTGGACCATCCGGCCTCCCCAGTTGGGGCGGTCTTCCTTTTCTTTCCTGCCCGTTGGAGGGGGAGAGGCTTCTTCTTCCTCCTCCTCGTCTTCGGAGGAGGAGCGCGCTTCAAGGTCGTTGGGCGATGAGTCTGACACCACCAGGCGCCGGGAGCTCCTTCGAGTTCCCATGGCCTTCTTCTTGGCCTTCTTCTCCGGCACCACGTGAGGTGCCGGAACCAACAGCTTTGCCAAGCGGGCATCTGCTGGCCTTCGGGCAAAGCAGCCGGACAACCGATCTGTCTGGACTTCTTCTGTCAGTCCTGTTAAAGGAATGGGAGCTTAGATCCCGCATAGAGTTAAACTATGAAAAACAAGTACCCTGTAATGTGTAAATTAAGCTTACCGCGCTGTCTTGGCGCTTCATGCAGAATCCTCTATCCTCGGTGATGGGAGGGTGAACCTCGGAGCCCTTGAAAAGCACCTTCTAGGCATCTTCATGCATTGTGTCGAAGAGCCTGGACAAAGTTTGGTGCTGGGCCGGGTCGAATTCCCACAAATTAAAAGCCCGTTGTTGACACGGGAGGATCCAGCGGAAGAGCATGACCTGGACTACGGTGACAAGTTTAACCTTCCTGTCGATCAGGTCTTTGACGCAGGTTTGGAGTCCGGTCAGCTCTGTCGAATTACTCCATGATAGGCCCGTCTCTTTCCATGAGGTGAGTCATGTGGGGATGCCAGATCAGAATTCGGGGTCCACTGCCCATTCAGGGTCACGCGGCTCGGTGATGTAGAACCACCCCAATTGCCACCCTTTGATGGTTTCCACAAAGGAGCCCTCGAGCCATGTGACGTTGGCCATCTTGCCCACCATGGCGCCTCCGCACTCCGCCTGCTGGCCGCCCACTACCTTCGGCTTGACATTAAAGATCTTCAGCCATAAGCCGAAGTGGGGCTTGATGTGGAGGAAGACCTCGCACACGACGATAAACGCCGAGATGTTGAGGATGAAGTTTGGGGCCAGATCATGGAAATCCAGGCCGAAGTAGAACATGAGCCCCTGGACAAATGGCTGGAGTGGGAAGCCCAGTCCGCGGAGGAAATGGGGGAGAAACACCACCCTCTCATGGGGCCTAGGGGTGGGGATGAGCTGCCCCTCATCTGGGAGCTGGTGCGCGATGTCATTGGACAAGTATCCGGACTTCCTTAACTTCTTGATGTGCCTCTCCATGACGGAGGAAGCCATCCACCTGCCTCCCGCTTCGGACATGGTTGGAGAAGGTTGAGGTGGGAAGTGCGGACTTGGGCGCTGGAGCTCAAGTGCGCGAAAATGGATAAGCAAAGGAGGAAGAAGGCGTAGATGGAAAGGGTGGATCCTTATCCCCTTATATGGGCGGCCGAAACTATGTGCCCCCGCCAGCCTGGTAAAACTCGCTTATCTCCCAAGCGCCGTGATTAATGGCGCGGTTGGGTTACCCACGCCCGTATTGTTGAGAATCCCGGAATAAGGGGACACAATCTCTGCTTTGACAAGACGTGCCAAGGAAACCGCCTCGCTAAACGCGCTGAGGTGGGACAGTAAAATGATTCGAATAAAGGCTTGGCCGTGGCATGATGTCATGCTGCGGAATACGTCAGCAGATTGGATTTGTACGAATAGTATTCTCTCTACGGTGGTATGTGGAACTTATTTTGCAGAGCCGGACACTATCCTTGTGTTCAACATCTTCTATGAAGTATTCGGAGGAGGAACCCGCCTTGCAATGCCGAAGACAATTTGCACGCCGGACTCGTCATCATTGAAGCCTGGTTCAGGGGCTACTGAGGGAGTCCTGGATTAGGGGGGTGTCCAGATGGCCGGACTATTGTAACGCCCGGATAATTAAGCTACAGTGATCCCACGCTATTGGTGCCACGTCACCACGGTTACTGCTGCTAATCTATCGTTAGAAGAAAACCGGTCCTAATTTCAAATTCAAATTAATGATAACAATAAAAGTTTTCAAAATTTAAAATAAAAAGTTTGGTTTGTACTAAATATTACAAATGTAATTATGGTGCAACAAACCCATTTTTCTAAAATGCCTAAGTAGTTTAAAATGAAATTAAACAGAAAGGAGAATAAATAAAAAGAAAATAGAAAACTAAAACTAGAAAAAGGAAAAGGAAAGAGAGAAGGCCCCCACTGGGCTTCGGCCCAGCAGGCCGGCCCTTTTCGGCCGCAGGCCCAACCGGCCTCCCCCCACTTCTCCTTATCCCCCCCACGAACCCAAACCCTAATCCACCCACTCGCCCCACTCCCCACTCGCTCTCCCCCTCCTCCCCGATCCAGATCGGATTGGGGGAACGAACCCCGTCGCCCCCTACGCCCAGCGCAGGCACGC